>NC_137455.1:122627213-123227213 GCF_964235325.1 Thermobia domestica
AATGTTAAGCTTTCCTCTAGCTTCGTTACTTAAAACGGACTTGAAATTCAAATCAATCATTTACACTTGCCCCCTTGCCACAATTGTTTTCATTATCGCCATATTTGTAATCCTCAACTTCTTACCTTATACAGCATAACCTTTGGGCATAGAACTAAAAAGAGAAATAAAAAATAAAGATATTTACAATTACGTAATTTTATCTTCTTGCGATCCTGCAATAAGTATGCAAGATTGGCTGTGTGTAACCTTCGTTTGTCTCTTCTTGACTCTATGACTCTGGGGAAAAAATCTCTTCCAAAACTATATCAAGGAGCATGCTCTTTACTTTTCACACAAGAGCAATCCAAAGTGATGAATCGAAGTCATTTATACGCATGTGCACGTACATAAAGGTGAGGTCATCATATTAGTGATTTAATGTCTTATAAATTCTGTTAAGAATACAAAAAGGATCATCATTATTCTCCTCGAGATCTTTCAAATTTTAGTGAATAACTTTAAGAAGTTGAAGAAATTTTAAAAATAAGCCACATAATACCTATAAAATGCCATTTAGTAAAATAAATGTTTACAGACATGATTTCTAGAAGAGAATTGATCTTTTCTGTGGTTTGTTTCTCTTTTTTTACATCTTATTCCGAAATTGCGCTTCATTAAAAATGACAGTTCTATGGTGCGAAAATAAAAAAAGCCCTATATGACAGATGCATATTGACTAATATAGTTTTTTGTCTCTCCTCTCAAATTAGCTTCGATGGAGGTGACCGGTTTTCGAACTCAACGATTCAATTATGACAACCTGGTATTTCAATCTATGATTGTGAGCAATGTACAGAAAGGGTATTGGTTTAATCTGAAAACATGACAATTTTTAAAGTTCTCATATTAATCTGTCATACTAAAAGAATATAAGTTGGATATGGACGGTTGTCAGAAAGATCTGTGTCATAGTTAGGAGTATGAGTTTAACCATTAGAAGAATACAAAGATAGATACAGTCTATTACTTAATAATCCATTGTTTACATATACAATATAAATAAATAATAGAAGATAAATAAATATTATATACGAGATAATAAATAAATAAAATTCTCGTATTTATACCAGAGTAAAATTCCCAGTTAATTAGTAACGAATGATATATTATTTAAAAGCACGAAAATAAGTTTTTTTCTTGATTTTCTCTAAAAAAATTATGAGAATACAACACTTAATAGATATGTCATGTTCTTTAGCTTGATATCATCTATTGACTGATATATGTATCAACTTTGTGCATTATTTTAGTTAAATAGAAATTAAAGTTTATGAATTAATTGTAATTTTGGTCTATATATCATTAACTATACCACGATATCTTGATAGTGTCATAAGAAGAACATGATGATAGTACCAGTTTCATCTTAATCGATAGCGTGATTCTCGTACAGCATTATTCTTTAAATTTCCAAACAAATTCGTTTCTCATAAATTTCACATACTATGTCAATCTGTATTTAATTCAACGATTCCGTAATCAGTGATCATTATTATTCTACTTAATCAGTATTCATCACAAAATAGAATACTATAGAATACTTGAACATATAAAGCGCTTCTTGACTAATAAGCTAGTCATTCATACTGTTTGGCAACGAGTTCTTATATGACACTAGAAATTTAAAATTGATTTTAAAGTTACATATTATTTATTCATAATCTCGCATTCGAACTTCTTAAAGGAGCAATGCTCCCTTTTACCATACAGGGCTCTGATATTGAAATCATAGTTCGAAAAAAAATATTTTTATATATTCTTTGTTTTATCTTATGTATCCTATGTCTTTCATAATATGTGCATCTTGATAGTATTTTTCTCAACCTGACTCATGAAATCTAAGAGAAAACTTTTAACATAATAAAAATATTATATTTGATATTTTATGTATCTTGTTTAGTAACAGAAATGACAATTATGTATTTTGAGGCGCATTCAAGGAAGTGTTTCTGCAAATAGCATAAGATCAAAAACGTGTTTAATTTTCTGAAGAAGATAATATAGTGTTTTTATGATTTCATTTTTTTAAGTTTCAATTATTGTCTTCATTTTACTTTTGTTTTGGTTGTAATGTTAGAAATATAATTGTTTGTCTTTGCATGCCTCAGAAAAATTACTCTTGATATATTTTAAGCATTTAAATCTGTAACACTGATATTTTCTTTTCTGTCACATTTACATTAAATTATTTACGTTGAATCCCTAAAGTCACGTATGTGATGACATAATATAACTTCTGACCTAGAGTGAATTGGAATTTACTGATCTTTCTCTCGATAACGACAAACAATGTCTATTGAATCAAAAAAAAAAAAGGTTAGTTGTGCGTCACGAAAATTAAAAAAAAACGTTACGACAAATGTGTGACAGTTATTTCCTATAAATAGGTATTAAGTAATTGTTATTTTTTTCATAAATTACAATAAGGTTACAATTTATTTATCATGTATATTGCATTTAAAACTTCCTCTACGATCGGTAATTTATTTAATATAGAGGGATTTCGGATTGAAATCATAGTTTGGAAGCATTTATTAAAAGCATTCTTTGCACCATATATGTTAAGTATTATGTAATATTGCTAGAATGAAAAGAAGTAATCTTGTTGTGTTGATTAGCTACGATATCACTAAAAACACAACATTAAGTTTCAACTCAATATTTGCCTAGGTCGTCAACTAAAACGGTATATCCATCGTATATATATATATATATATATATATATATATATATATATATATATATATATAATGTACAGAATGAATTTTATTTTTAACAATTTATTTATTGCCAGAGATCTCAAGAGTATATCTATCAGGAAGAATAGCTGATATATTGTTGAAAATTCGTTACTGGATTTTGTCTTGAGGAACTGGAACTACATAATCAGAATTCATAATCTAAATACGATTTCTATCAATTTGATCTTTCGTTACCGCCCCTTGGCAGCGACACTAACAAGGCATTAGATCATGAGTGAATCAGAGTTTATTCTCATATTATTACTATAACACTCTATATGTAAATTTTGCTAATATTAAAGAATAATTATGCAGTTGATTTGCACGACAATAAGCATATACTAATCCCAGAAGAATATGTTTCGAAACACATTAAGTCTGTCTACATACACTTATATTCTAGTTCGCAAGTTTCAGAATGTCTCAATATGAAAATACTGACTTGTGGGATACCAAATTACATTTACTATTATGTTATATTTATATTTATATTATATTATATTATATTATATTATATTATATTATATTATATTATACCGGTTCCAGAGTAAAGGAATGCAGTCTGATTCCAACCATAACACGATGCCCAATTTGAAAGTGTTTTCGTCTTCGGTAAGTGATGCAAAGAACATTCTGAACTTGTGGTGTTTGTCTGGCAGCAAGTGTTACTTACAACAACAGCTTTATGTGTTGTAGACCTATGTGAATAAGATCACACGTGTTAATGGCAAATTTCATGTTCATTTTGTTATAAATAATTGTTATCACCTCTCGTTGTATTTTCTCATTGTAAATCGTGGCAATAATTATTGTAATTATGTTATTATGGTTGCATTTTTGTGGAGTAATTTATCACTTTTAACTTGACGCAATTTTGTATTCTGACACAATTCTTGTACTTACAAATCATAATATACCATATTCATTTTCTAATCCCGATTGCAAATATTTTAAAAATCATATGCTCATACCTAAGAGCATATGATTTTTAAAATATTTGCAATCGGGATTAGAAAATGAATATGGTATATTATCCGATACAATTCTCCGATACAATTAGCGATATACATGAATACAGTACAAAATGAAATATACAGTTTCGATAACTTCATTTCTTTCTTTTGATATTGTTGATTACATGCCGTACTATTTTTGGAGAGCAGTAATACCTCATAAGGGATTTCATCAGTGAGAATATTTCTCAATCGCATGTAAAAGAGGAGGTATGGTAAAATGAGGAGAGGATGATAGAAAGAGCTAAAAGAGGGACACATTTGCTTGAGAGTGAAGTGAGCAAAGGATGAAACAAAATAAGTTTCTTTTGTAAGAGAGTATGCACTTTTCGATAGACTACAGGTCATGAATGACCTATCTTAATGATTTGTGTGACCTTTAAGATTGAAAACATCGTCTTTATAGTACTACCCACAAACCTTGTAGAAATACCACTGTTCATGTTCTATTCACTCTTTATGCTGGTGTATAATATATATATATATATATATGTGTGTGTGTGTGTGTGTGTGTGTGTGTGTGTGTGCGTCTTCATTACAAAGTACAAATAAAAAATATGTATGACTTTCCTATATACTTTCGGTTTGGCTGGAAGTTTGAAATTCCATAAATTCGAACTACAGAAAATTTAGTTTTTTTTAAGTTGTCATTTATCTCTACAAACCTATTATGATTCAATGGCTTTATAGAGCCTTTTAACAAGGTTCAGCATACTTTGCTTCCTTTTTAATTACTCCCACTAAGGATTTTAAAGTTAAAGTAAAACTTATCTTCATTTTATCATAAATTGTGGTAAACAATGTATAATATATTTGTATAAATTATCTATTTTACGAGTAACAAAATAGCTTATTAGCATGTCGATTTTCCGTCTGTTAATTCTTACAGAACTTTAAAAATCTACTGGGAATATTATAATAATGAACATCAACAGGAAATTTATCACTAAACACTAACATGGTCCTCCTCTAACTCTTGCTCATTGTCAGTGGAGTTTTATAAAGATTATATTGGTATATATCTGTTTAAAAATTACACATTTTATTAATATTAAACAGGCGTTAGAAGACAGACATGCTAATTAAAGAAAAATATCTATATTTATCCTTAAACAATTATTTTATAGTTTGATACGTTTCGAGTTCATCCATTGAAACCTTTGTCTCACAATAACTATCACGTGACAATGTACCGAATATTATATTTACCTAGATTATTCGTAGATAGCAATAGTGGCAAACAAGGGCGCCCATCAGGGGGGGCAGGGTGGGTCGCTCGCCCCCTAGAGGAAATTTTACTTCAGAATATCGAAAATCCAATAGAATTTTTACATTAGTTACAGCAAAACTTGAATTATTTTTGAAACGTCGCTTATACTTGCCCCTCTTGGAAACCACAACATGGGCGCCCTTGGTGGCAAATAAAAACAAATAAAAGTATATGACAACCTAACCATACTATTTGATATTCTTTCGAATATTTTGGTTAGGTTGCCATATACTTTCATTTGATTTTATCTGCTATTACTGCCATCTGTGAATAATATAAATAAATATAATATTCAATGTATTGTCGCGTGATAGTTATCGTGAGGTTTTGTTAATAGTTATCGTTATTAATAGGTTTAAAAGGAGATCCATAGATTATCTTGAAATGTACCAAACAATTAAATAATTATGAGGAAATATAGTATTTTTTTCTTTCCGTAATTATCATTAAACATTTCTTTCATTAAATTACTAATAGACCAGTTATTTTTCCGGAATGCAAATATCTTCACTTAATGATTAAATTTATTTTGAAATTTTTTTCATAAGATTATCAAATGTGATTAATATCGATTGCGAAGGGAAAAGGTTAAAGTGTTATTTCCATTTGACAAAACAATAATTTAGTGACTTGATGCCCGTTCTGTAAATTAAAAGTTCTATTTTGGAAGTTCTGACTTCTTCATATAATCATTATTATCTTTCTAAAAGAGATCCAAGTGTAAATTCATTTATTGTAAGTAAACATTTAGAAACTTATTTATCATATGAAACTGTTTATACAAAATCTTAATATTGTATGTATACGTATATATAGATAAATTTCAATAATTTTATAGTGATTTTACGCTCATCTGCAAATGTTGTAATAATGTTTTAAATTTTTGAATGTCCATAGTACGAACCTAGGCCCATGAAGGATCTATCTCTAGAGGCGGAGAAAATATCAGCCTGACTAATAACATCTGTCAAGTTGTCCCGCACAACTAACGCATTTTTCTTTTTCTTATATACATCGTTAGTTTACCGTTAGTTTACGTTAGTTTTGCAAAATTATCGTTAGTTTTCAAAAAATAAAATTTTTATTCAAAAAATAAATGGGCAGGCCAACTTCACGGTTCCACGCCCACAAACGAATTTCAAAAGTTTTTCATATCACATCGTTAGTTTACGTTAGTTTTGCAAAAACTATCGTTAGTTTCGCAAAAATAACGATTTTATTCTAGAAACAAAGTTTCCCGCCAACTGTGAATTAGCCCGCCCATATTGAATTCTCATAATGTTCCAACTCATATCGTTAGTTTATCGTTAGTTTACATTAGTTTTGCTAATATTAACGTTTGTTTTCCAAAAATAACGATTTTATTCGAGAAATAAAGGTTCCCGCCAAATGTAAAGTTAGCCCGTCCATAAAGAATTATCATAAATTTTCATCTTACATCGTTAGTTTACGTTAGTTTTACTAAAACTATAGTTAATTACGCAAAAATAACGATTTTATTCAAGAAATAAATGGGCAGGAAAACTTCGCGGTTTCCCACCCGCAAATGAATTTCAAACTTTTTCTATCACGTTGTTAGTTTATCGTTCGTTTACGTTATTTTTGCTAAAACTATCGTTAGTTTCGCAAAAATAACGATTTTATTTAGAAATAAAGTTTCCCGCCATCTGTGAATTAGCCCGCCCATATTGAATTCTCATCAACTTCCAACTTATATTGATAGTTTACGTTACTTTTGCAAAAATAACGATTTTATTCGAGAAATAACGGTTCCCGCCAAATGTAAAGTTAGCACGCCCCTAAAGAATCTTCATAAACTTCCACCTCATATTGTTAGTATATTTTTAGTTTACGTCAATTTCGTGAAACAGCAGCGTAGCCAAGGGGAGGAAATGAAATCTTTTAGTTTTACGTCCCACGCTTATGCCGTTAGAGTAAAAGAGACGGTGATGATGAGAAATGAATGAAATGGTGGAATTAAAATAGTGGGAGGAAACGGGAGAATCCCGAGAAAACCCACGAGCACGGTGTTTGTGCACCACAGCGAAGAGGAGGGTCTGGGGGTCTGGACCCCCAGAAATTTTTAAACGTTGTAAAAATAAAACCTAAAATTGCCTTTCCAGTCTATATATTGCTAAAAAATTTCCGCGCTAGGACCCGTGGATCAACCAAATTTGTAAGGTCCTTAGAATATAGCCTAAACTTGCGTTCCCAGTTTATAAATTGCGAAAAATTTTCCGGGAAGGGATACGGATCCCCTGAAATAAAATACTGGCTACGCCGCTATCGAAAACATTGTTTGTCCAGTTAAATCGTTACTTTTGTGAAACTAACGATACTTTTAGCAAACTAATGTAAACTAACGATAAACTAAGGATATGAGTTTGAATTTTATGAGAATTCAATATGGGCGGGCTAATTCACAGTTGGCGTGAAACTTTGTTTCTAGAATAAAATCATTATTTTTGCGAAACTAACGATAGTTTTAGCAAAACTAACGTAAATTAACGATAAACTAACAATGTAATATGAAAAACTTAAAATTCGTTTGTGGGTGGCGAACCGTGAAGTTGGCCTGCCCATTTATTTTTTGAATAAAAATTTTATTTTTTGAAAACTAACGATAATTTTGCAAAACTAACGTAAACTAATGGTAAACTAACGATGTAAATAAGAAAAAGAAAAATTCGTTAGGTGGGCGGGACAACTTCACAGACGTCGACTCATATCATTCACAAACGGTTTCTCAGAAATTCATAATACTCATGCACGTAGTCAAGGAGAGGTCCGGGGGGTCCAGACCTCCCCCCCCCCTTCGAGACCAGAAATGAAAAAAATTAAAGAACGATGAAACAAAATGAAATGAGAAAAAGAAGGATCAGCGTTAAAAATAAACTACAGGAAGCTTTTGGTTACTCTTTCTTATAAGGAGATTTGTATTACTTGCAATACATTGTGGCGAGGTGAGCGAGATATCCTGGAACAGTCAGGAAATTTGCAATTTACGTAAAGTTACGGAATTGTCAGAATTTCTGCTACTAGTCAGGGAGATTTCAAGCTTCCGAAAGCATAGTGCCGTTGAGTAACAGCGTGGACAGTTTTTTTTTTTTTATCATAATTTTTCATTGCATCCTTGCAGTATCAAACATGTTATTTCAAAAACAATTTTCTACTACTCCTTTAACCTGTCATTTGGAACAGACAGTAGTTGACGAAATAATAAAAACAGAAATTTATGTGGAAAGAAATTCTGTTAACATTTGATTCACCAGAGAAAGGAATGCAGATATTGTAAAATACTTTACAAGACATTATTGAGTATGTACTGTTTATAATAGTGAGTATGTACTTTTTATAATAGTTGAGGTCATAATGAAAGGAAAATTGTTATATTTGAATAAACAGAGGAAGAACGTAATTAGTTTATAATCTTTTTCAATACGTTTTTTTTTTATTTTACTAGAGATTTCTTCATAGTTTGTTATTAAAATACTTAGCAACATATCCTCATTTTATTGTCCTAACAAACCAAAATATATTGATAGTAAAGTAGTTTAGATTGATCGAGCTCCTGGGCCTTCAGAATTTCATGTCACGCCTCCCCCTCCTCCCCATTACGAAATCTTTGCTAAACGAACCAATATATGTTCCAGTAAAAAAAAAAAAAAAAGTTTAGAATGATCGAGTTGCTGGTGTGATGACCACAGTTATTTCATGTCAAGGACCCCCCCCCTTCACGAAATCCTGGCTACGTGCCTGTAATACTTCTTTAACAAAACATAACATTGGAGTTTTGGTAATGATATCAATTGTCTCTGACTATCCTAAAGTTGAACTTTTTCTTTACTTCTACTACTATTTAGTACTTTTAAATAAGTAACTTCATATGTTCCTAAATCATTGACAAAATTAGATAAACAACGCATCATTAAAGAATATGGAAACCTATCCCATATAATACGTGCATGGAGTCCGTTTAAACGTTATGCAAATCTTGGGGTTCCAAAGAAGAAAATTGTTCTCTGGGAATTCAAATTTAGAAGAAATACAGGGTGGCTCAAAAGTAGGTATATACCCCTGCATTGATCAAGTATAAAATTCTAGTTTATAGGTTTATCTGCTTCGGCTCTTCCGAGCTTAAGATGTAAGTAAAAACACATTAAGAACAAATAATAAAGAAACTAAGCCTACCTGATGGATAACAATAAGAAATTATATAAAATGCAATGCGTTGATCAGTGTGGTACTGTATACCTACTTTAGAGCCACCCTGTATTACTTATAACGCAATTTTAATATCTCATCTTATTAATATATTTAACGATTATAAGAGAAAGAAAGAAAAATCATTTTAAGAAGCAGTTA
Organism: Thermobia domestica; assembly: GCF_964235325.1. Classification (NCBI taxonomy): domain Eukaryota; kingdom Metazoa; phylum Arthropoda; class Insecta; order Zygentoma; family Lepismatidae; genus Thermobia; species Thermobia domestica. Next base: position 122,636,645 of record NC_137455.1, read on the forward strand.
CAGGGAGAACGAATATCTGTTTTCTAATAGGAGCAAATCTGAATTCAAGAATTCAAAAAGAAAGCTGTAGTTGTAGAATAATGTAGAAGAAAACATTATTCTACTTTTGCATAGAGACCAAAAGAGATGAAAAGATTGTAAAAAATGTAACAATTATTAAGTGTTTCGAAATTCGTTTTTGTGAATGTTATGAGCTCTTTTCCTAGGCTGAGAGCATACTGTTACTGGAATTGGCATATCAACACTGGAAAATAGAATCATTTATGGAAACGTATAATTAAAGGCAACTCATTTCTCTATTATTTTTCCATTGTGAACCCAAATGAAAATTCGAATAGATCAAAGCAATGTTCCAATAACATTTATCTTAAGAAAAGTTGCTCATTACCATCTAATTTTGCTGTACTAAAAGTGAGTGCTTTAGAACGCATTTGTTGTTCCAATTTCGCATTTGTTTTTTTTTAACCAATTTCTAGATTTAGATTTTTAGATTTCTGGGCTTTCGGCATCTATGGCCATGTTAAACCAATTTCTATATATATTTGTGCATTTTTACATTTTTGCATAATTACGTGCATTTTAAGCATTTTTAAATGATTTTAATCGTATATCTTCTAAAGTTTCACTAAAAGTTATAAAACTGAAGCAAAATACAGTGTAAAATTGTCTAAGTTAAGTTTACTTCACCTAAAGAGAAAACAATCGAGCTTTTCCCTCTTCAAATTCTGCCTTCTTGAGACTTGAAATTGTTGTATGAACGATATCTCCTCCTTCCCTTTCGCCTGCTTGCCTTCACCTATATAGCTATTTTTTTAGACCATTTGTAAGATAGATTAACGTTTGAGACAGAGAATTTTATAGGACGTGCAACTTTAGCATTGCAAAATGCATAGAACCGAAGAAGTATCTCTTTGAAACTAAATAGTTTTGCTTCTGAATTTGGTTGTGGAAAAGTTTTTACTATGGATAGCTCTACTTTCTACTGTATGTATGTGTGTACTGCAGTGGTGCCCACCCCCCTCATGTCCATGACGCACCCCCCCTCAATTGTCTATCCGTAGGTGTTCTTTCATGAAAAAAAAAACCTTTTCGATTAATTTTTACACCCCCTCAAACATATTTATATAGATTTTTATCCCCCCAAATATTTCAATGACGCAGTTTGCGTCATAGCTCCCCTTTGTGGGCACCTCTGTGTACTGTAGGTATTTGATATGGTAGTTACAACTGAAAGATGACTTCCTGTGCAACAGCATGTGCAGAGGAAAAACATAATCTTCGATTTAAGCTACGTTCGAATGAACAAACAATGAAATAACTCCTTGTGCAGTGTGGTACACCAAATTATTCTGTGTTTCTCGAAGATTTGTGTAGATATTTATCTGTACTGATGTTCCTTTGAGTAGAGTGTGATCTGAAATTGTGTGCATTTTGAGAAAACACTACTAAATCTTTCCCTGATTCTTCAAGATTAAAGAATAACTACGTGAAAATGGTCTACGAAAAAAAAATGCTAAATATTAGCCACGAAGGGGAAGGAGAGAAAGTATGAGTATCGGTAGCCGCAGAGACACAATGTTGTAAATGTAGTTATTGTTGCAACGATGTAATAGAAAAGAGTAATGAATCGATCTTAACGATACTTTTCAATTTCTGAAAAATAATGTGTACGTCTTATTTTTCTACACTTTCAATTACATTTTAGAGTATTTTAAAAAGACTTTTAGTATATAATTTTTGTTCGCATTTTCTGTAAATTTATAGTGTAAAAAATCCTAACTCTAGTGATTATAGAAGGCTCAGTGGTAGAGCTCTTACCTATGGTGTGTGGGATTCCTGTTTCGATCCCCGACCAAGTAAGTTTGTGGTGGACAACATTGTGTCTGTGGGTTTTCTCGGGCTACCGCTTCCTTGCACATCCTTATTCCACCAAATCTTCCATCATTAATAATCCGTCTCCCTTAGCCTAAAGGGCATAATCGTGGAACATTAAACAAAGATTTCATTTAATTTTCCTAGTCCTTATATCAAAGGGAATGTGAGCTATTGCCCCCAATAATATAAATACATTTAAATCAAGATAAAATTAATAAGAAAATGAATAAATAAAAATATTATCTATGTATGGTCGTTTCTGCAAGACTATTTGAGAGAAAAAATAATACTGGACACCACAGCTTTTTCATAAAATATATTGAGAAAAATACTTAGTCTATTTATAATTTGAAGAACGTTTTCGTATTACGATACATTTAAATGATTGTGTAACCAAATCAATCTGTGGTCAACTTTACGTTTAGTGGTATAAAAACTGGCATGCTCAGCACCTAGTTTAGTTATCAAGTATTTGGAAATTTACAGTAAAATCGGTTGATTAAGAATACAGGTTTTGCTAAAATATAGTAAATTTCCATTGTGCACCAATATGTCAAGCATTAAGAAAATATTGATAGATAAACACGTACTTTAGCGTTAATTGAAAATACGATTCCCACAACAATACTATACAGTATCAATGTAGCATTAAACTCGGAAAGTGGTCACTTTTCACAAACAGTTGAAGTTTGAATATCGGTATATACAGGAATGTATGTATTACAAAAGGAAGTAAAAAGTTAGCGCAACGCCGATATTGTGTCAAAAATAGAAATTAAACAATGTGACCTGCCTTTGCGGTGCCTAGCCGTCTGTTACTTGTTAAACTTCGCTTTCTCAGACTTTCACATCCTTAGATGTTTCAGTTAACAATTTTTTTCGCCCAAACATTTCTAGTAAAAGTGTAAGATCGATGTGAGCAAAATTTACATTGTTTTGCAACTGTTTGTGCTGGCTAATTTGAAAAGCACGTGTATCAAATACATTTAATGTCAAAGTTCCACACCATGAAACACGAATTTAAATTAATTTTTGAAAGAACTGTAATGTTTCTCGAGGTCCAGATATTTGACAAGGTGCAATATTGGTTCGTGTGTGTTCGATATAATCGATAAATACGGACGTACAAAACCTAAAGGAGGTCTTCTCAGAGAATTTATCAATATTCTTAGTAAGCTATTAAGAAAAAAACAAACATTAGTTTAGACCGACAAACTTGCAATTAAGCCGAGTGTATTATACTTGTATTATATTTTGAAAAACTAACATCAGCTTCTTTTAAATCATTAATAACTAAGTCTAAAGCATTTTCCCATCTGAACATTTAATCCTCACGTTTTTCATTAATCATCAAAATATTAGAATAACAATAGATCTTTCTACATACACAGTAGCTCAATCATAAAGAAGTAACACAACCATCTTAAACTTGACAAATCTAGAATCCGAACATTGCCATTAACAGCACTTAAACTACCAATGTCATTTCCCGTATCAATTTACCTTCTTAACAGTATCTAACGGTGATTTAATAAGCTATATTTCTAAGACTTATGTTCCATCAAGGTGATTGCTGTAACCGCTAGCGACATAATAATACTGAGACACAGTGTCTGCGACATTATTACACGCAATACGTCAGGGAGCGTGTTATTATTATCCAGTCACCTATCCTAATTTTCCCATTATTTAAAGAGGCCATCTTGTTTCAACGGCTCTACAGCGTTATTGTGGCTGCAAGTGTGTTGTCTCAACTTGCTGCTCTTAAAGTGCTCTTCATATGGTTTTAAATATCTACATAGATGAATAGATGCAGAACATGACTGTTTGTTTTTGATGAATTAAATTATTCCCCTCTAATTGTGATTAATAACTTTTAATTTTTCCTTCCCATTCGTATGTGACTAACGCGAGACCTTCCTGTGCGACTGGTCTCGAATACGATTTCAATGAAGGCATTTGCCTGAAAAATAGTTTCGATTCCCTTTTAATTTCTTAAGAGTCTTCATCCCGGCGAAATTAAAATACCGCTAATTTTACAGTAATTATGTGATATCTTCAAATAGATAAAAGATAATTGAAATATGGAACAAGAGCGCCCTAGACAATATTTTTGCGTGAGGTACCGTTATCACAAGTCACGTAGTGTATTTCCCTTTTTAGCTGTTTAGAAACGCGAAAATAAATGCCGATTATCAAAATGGCTCGAAATCGAAAGCAGATAAGTGAGTCGTGATAACGGTTTCTCATGTAAAATAATATTGTCTAGGGCGCTCTTGTTCCACATTTCGATTATCTTTTATCTATTTGAAGATATCACATAATTACTGTAAAATTAGTGGTATTTTAATTTCGCCGCGATGAAGACTCTTAAGGAGTTTGGTTTACGAAAATTCCTTCGTATATTTACTCTGTCTGTCCGTGGGTTTGTCTGGATGACACAAAATCTCCAGGAATACTTGATGCATCGCTATTAATTTTGGCCAGGATTCAGATCAGAAGTTATTAATCGAGTTCGTTTATGGAGAGGATATACAAACCGGAAATGGTAGAAATCGATCATTTTCGATTTTGACGTTAACCTCTATAGAGCAAAAAGAGTAATCAACAGCGACAAGCAATCGATTAAATGTTCGAAGAGTACATTTCATTTCCACTCTTAGATCTCTAGAGGAACCGGAAGTGACAGAAATGATATAACTTCGGTTTTAATATTGATCTGGATTATAGAATAGAGACGATATGAGATAGCAAGAAACTGTTTCTCTTGAAATTGATTTAACGTTCTAAGAATAAGTACCATCTCTCTTAATCCTCAATTCAAACCTGAAGTGGAATAAAAATCAACCACTTTTGATTTTAAATTAACCACTTGCTATAGAGTAAAACCGGGAACAGACAGCGAGAAACTGTTTTCTGTAATCAATTAACTTTCCCAAGATTAAATCTGCACTCTAATCTCTCTAATAAATCGAAAAGTACGGTAGTGGAAATTTACTCCCGCTTCCAAGTTCAATATTAATTGGGAAAACAACATGTTTACAAACCAAACTCCTTCAAGTGATATATACTTCACGCTGTTACCCGTTTATTTTTTTAATTTTACAGATACAACACCTACAGCTAATTTAACGGACTTTTTAACAATATGCAACAATGAAGTGGAGGAAATCGGTCAGAGTCTGCATTTAAAGGTACCATCCCAGCTTTCACCTGGTGAAACATTAAAACCGTGGTGAAACCTCAGTCACCATATTCGGCACCAAATTCTAACTCGGGACCTCCCAATTGCAAAACAAAAATGGTAACAACTAGCCTATACTCGTTCAGCAAACAGTAGATTCCATGTCACATGGTCGCAGTCTGAATTATTTATTTTTCTTCTTATCCCTCAATTAGGTTAGAAAAATGTTATGTCTGTTTTCCATATGGTTGATATATAATATCTTCCTACATTTTTTTTTTTTTTTGTTTTGAGTAAAAAATAATAAAAGAGAAATGTAAATGTTAGTGGTGTGTGCTTCCTCTTGTAGCTTGCTGGTCGTAGTCGCAACAGTTAAGCAACGAACAATCCTAGTCGAACGGGAATAAATATATGCCAGATGTTCTGTAAGGATATGGTAAAATAATGGGCAATACAATATTGGTGTAACACACTTAGAAACGGTTATAAGTCCCTTCAGGACACGTCATGATCTCAAGCCATCAACAACGACATATACAGGATGTTTTTTTTTTTTTTTTTTTTTTTGCCAATAATGGCCAAATGTTTGAAACTTGGGAAAAATTCTAGTTTGAAAACAATTTACCAACAGTTACTCCACTTGGGAAATCGTATAAAGTGGGGCGATGGCACCATATAAGTTGAGTTGATTATAGCTCAGAATGATACGCTAGCAAATGTCATTCTACCTTGCCTATCTCGTCAGAGTAAGTATAGTCAGTAAACAGAATGCTGAAGTGGGATCAGAAGTTGACTCCTTACAATACTCCACGGGACTATTATCATTGTTTGCCACTGCATAAACCTCCTCTTAAACAACAAACCTACCATTATATCAACAGAAGTGTTAGACCTATATTTTGTATTGTTGGACTACTTGGGATATCGTACATCGCGAACTACAGTCACTGGCTGATGATCCTTGGCACTTTGCAATCGCAGAATTAAAAAGAATGCATGGAAAACTGAAAATTGTGGAGCAAGTGCTTATGAATCGCAGATGTTTTGGTCTGCTTTAGATCAATGTGAAGTTACTGAAGTTATGTGTTGCACCATTGCCCGTTTATTTGTTGGGAAATGCCAATGCAACCTCACATTTCCTGGGAATTTCACCGTCATATTACCATTTATTCCCTTCCTTAAACAATTAAATGCTGACACAACGATTCCAAATATCCTACAAAATAGGATTTGACAGTTGTTTTCAGAGAAAAAGGAAGATTTTACAATTTTTAGTGGTGGAAGAAAGATAAGTAATGTACAGAATTTATATATAACAAACACATATATGGTTACATATAGTAACGTTGAATATTTTAATTTGAAACTGAGGCAATTTCATTAAAAATAATTGTAATATATTAAATATAAAACACAGAAAAAAAATATATATATATATTAATTTCCGGTGAAAGGTCACGTGGTTCGGATTCTATGTTAAGCTGTAAGTCGTGATCTCACATATGTTCGGAAATAACAAAATCGTTAAGTTTTATATCCCATGATTATGCTACCTAGCATAAAGGAAACGACAATGATGAGAAATAAAGGAAATGGTGGAATGAAGAAAGTGGAAGGACACTGGAGAATCAAAAAACCCACGCACATGGTGTTTGCCCACCACCATAAAGTTCACTTGGAGCGTATGGGAATTGTATCAAAGACCCTATACACCAGAGGTGAACGCCCTACCACTGAGCCATCGCTGCCCCTTCATATAGATTTCGTTTAAAAGGACTATAAATTAAAATCCAACCAAGCAATATATACTACATCATTTTTTGTTGTGTTACCGGTTAGATACGAGGTAACAACGCAGTTTGCTGCATTTTCTCTCTGAATACTAAGTTAGGTTCATCATCGGGTTGCCTTGTTTACAGTGGGTGGGAAATCAGTTCCTATATTTTTTTAAAAAATCACACTAACTTAATTGCATTTTAAAAAACTATTCAGAAATTTAATTTCTTTTATTTATTACAAAAAATAGAACGTACAATGTAAAACATGTCAGAAAAATATAAAACTTACAAGGAAAACGTAAGATCTGGCAATGCTACAACGAAGTGGCACGTGAAACGTTCTCTCAAGTTCACATTACGTTAAATATCTTTGTATCTCTAGTCTGCTGGAGTGTTGTAGACAGGCGTTGTTGATGGACATTATTTCTGATATTTTAAGCAGTATTGCTTTATGTTATCGCTTTCCTCTTTGTAGGGTCAAAATCCAACAGCTTCGGGCACCTACTGTAGAAATTGTTGTAAAAGGGTAAAGTTTCTCAGTCCAACCAGACAAAGTATGTATTCCAATTCGTATATATTACTCGGAAATATTAGCAGGTCTTAACGAAATTCAGAAATATATGAACGGCTTAAATCTTAAAATTAACATTAAATCTCTTCAAGGAAGCATCGTATGTCGAAGGTAAGCATCCAAGGTACACATTTAATATTAATAGACAACTCTATGTAAACATTAATATTTGAATTAAATATACAAGGTGTTTCAAAACAACACGTACAACGTTTGGAAAATGATTCCTGACACTAAGATAAGACAAAGGGTATAGACCATCTTGGGTGCAGAAATGCTTCCTTTCGGAGTTATAGGCTGCCGAAAACATGAAAAAAATGAACTTTAAAGGTCCATAGCTCCAAAACTATGGGACCTACCGTAGTCGGGCCAAGACTTCACTTAGGAACTAGTATGTACCCTATTCAAATATCCATGTTTCAGAATCCTGCAGTACTTCCGTATCAATTTTTATAGAGGTAGTTGGTCCCGTCGCTAAACTCCCTCTATAAAAATTGTTGCGTGATTACCTTAGGATTCTGAAACGTATTTTTGGATAGAGCACATATTAGTTTCTAAGTGAAGTCTTGACCCGACTACGGAAGGTCTCATAGTTTTGGAGCTATGGACCTTTAAAGTTCTTTTTTTTTTTTCATGTTTTCGGCAGCCTGTAACTCCGAAAGGAAGCATTTGTGCACCCAGGTTGGTCTATACTTTTTGTATTGTCTTGGTGTCAAGAATCACTTCCCAAATGTTGTCGGTGTTGTTTTGAAACACCTTGTATATTTTACACACAACCTACTTGTATTAATTGAAATCCATAGTTTGTAAACAGCATCTGGATATCTACCTAGGTATGTCACATAAGGTACCCGATATTATAGAACTTTTACAGTTATAATCTCCATAGAAAAACATCCGAACATCAACAAACGCTTCAAGCAACTACAGTGAAACCTGTCTATGTTGTTCACTATCGGTTTCACTGAAAAGAGACGAACGTACAGCAAATAAGTGTATTTTGATGTAATAACTATTATTGATCTAACATGCACATTTCTAATGCAACAACTATTTATTACCTGTGGATCAGCTTATATCTTATAAATAATATATAATTATCAGAGCTCCTCGTGACTATTTAGCGTATGCGGCTTGACACGAGAGATTGTTTCGATTCATTGTGAGAGTTTTCGTGCTTCCGATTTTACGTTAAACTATAGGTAGGTCCAGACAAAACAGCTTTGATGAAAAGAATAAGGTTCTTACTAATCAACCGAATAAGATATAGTAAAAATAGTTTTTTCAATATAAAAGTACTATATTTAATAGCATACATGTCTATTAATTCTTGATTCATCCTTCTACAATGTTTTGACCACCAAGTAGTAAGAACTAGTTGTGGTAATTTCTTTCTCTCTCTCGCTCTGTCTCTCTCTCTCTCTCTCTGTATATATATATATATATATATATATATATATATATATATATATATAACCCCTCTCATTATGCTGCAACTTGAATCCGACCACCAATAAATTTCTTGATAATTACCCAGAAAGAGAAGGCTATGATCACTTAACGTAAATAAAAGATACCCCTTGCTAAATAAATTAATATAGGCTTTACTGACGTGAAACATGAATGAACGCTTTTCCGTTCATACACGCACAGACAACAAACATTACCATTGCCTCCAGTATTTTTGGAGAAGTTACTTTCAATAGACAAGTTTCCTTTCTTTCTCCCTTGGGATCATTGGCCTTCCAAAACATAACAGTAAAAGATGTTTGCAAGGGTTGGTAAGAAATGAGGATGATTGTTTATACTGCCAGTTACTCAGGTATCCAACATACAGAGGTAAATTTAACATTATCAAATTAGGAATAACATTGCTTCAATGCTGCCAAGCCTCAAGATAGACAGGTGGCCGACTTACATAAGGAATGCATGTCTTATGGGAAAATGCAGGTTTCACGACAAAGAGGACTATTTAGATGGGTGTTCAACTTAGATAGATAGCCAAGCCAACAGGTTTTATTGTAATTGACCTGTATTTCAACAACTATCATTATCTACCATTAACCTTACATATTATTTATTATTATGTACTTGAGTTCTATTCTACTATTAATTATATTAAAACTTGGTTCTACTTACATGTAACACTTCCCAGGTGTAACACTCCGATTTAGATAAAAGTTAGCAGGTAGATACTACACATGAAATAAACGAATACGTGTTTTTTTTTTCTGCGGAAAAACGGTTTTAGGGGAAAAACCACCACACAAAATTTTGAAAGTTGACGCCCGAAAGGCAAGAAGAACTGAACCAAAGTAAATGAAATTGTGCACCGATTTTGTAGACCTAAATGAGGGAAAACGTGTTTCGTATTTTCCTGAAAAAAAAAAGGTTGGGTGAGGCACGGACTCCTCCAAACTTTTGATCACGAAATTTCAAAAGTGCTAATAACGGTATATCAGAAGTGCCTAAAGGACAGGACGAACTTAAAGGAAACTTTGTGTAGTGACAATAGGCAGCAAATAAACGAATACAGGTTCTTTATTTTCTGCGGAAAAACGGTTTTAGGCGGCAAAAGCTCCCACCCAAAATTTTGAAAGTTGGCGGCTGAAAGGCAAGAAGAAGTGGACCGAAGTGAATGAAACCGATATTGTAGACGTAAAATGAGGGAATACGTGTTTCATATTTTTCTGAAATAAAAAGAAACTGTTGGGTGGATTGAAGCGTTGGGCGGCGGAAGAAGTGGACCGAAGCGAATGAAATTGTGTGTAGATACTGTATATGTAAAATTAGACCTTTCGTGTTTCGCAAGTGTCCCCATCCGATTTCTTTAAATTTGACACATCAACAATAAGCACAAACAGTATTGCGTATTATAATATTTCGGGAGACGCCTTTAACCTTTACAATCTTTTTCCGCATAAACAAAAAAACGTGTCGATTTATTTTGTGTTTACTGTACACATTTACTCCACGTATGCATTTAAGGAAGAAGAAAATGAAATGTATTAAACTTGTGGTCGGGAAAATAGTGAGGAATATATGGAAGATAGAAAACTAGAGTGAAATATCTGTACCTGTTATCAAATTAACAATCGATGGAAGTGCAACACATTAGAAGCGATATTACTGATTAAACAGCTTTGCATTTTTATGTACTATAAATAAGCTGAAACTAAAGCTTATAGTGTCTAACCAGCCATACGACTATGTTAATCTAGTAATGCCCGATCATCACATAAGCTTCCATCTCCTATTTTTGGCAGTCTAGGGTGTTGGATTTACCTGTTTAATTCAAACAAATTCCTTATTGTCTCATGAGTCTGTATTAACGTTGATATATCATCGCTAGCAATCGAACCTTGGACCACATGCACGAGAGGCAGGTATGCTTAGCATTAGGTTATATCGAAGCATAATTGCAACTTCATAATTACCTACTATTTCCAATAACAATTATAATATAAAAGTAGCCTCTGAATATTAATTTAAAACACACTAATTACAATCATTTTATGTATTCCTTAACATGTCATAAACCAAATTCTCTAACTCTATACCACTAAGGATTATTGCTATCTACATTATTGTTCGACAACACGTTTTACTCGAGCTCCCCGTAAAGCTCCCTTGTGGCTAAACGGTTAACGTAAGCCGGATTCGATTCCCAGCGAGAGGTAATGTGGCTCGGATCCCACAGTAAGCTGTAGATTCACGTCTCATATAGCCTCGCTGCTTAAAGGGACACTAAAAACTCAAAATCAAAATCGAGCTCCCTGTAGCTATATAGTTAGCGTACATGCCTTAGACAGAGGAGACTCGGGTTTGGTCCCAGGTGGAAACTCACATGGTCGGGTTCCCAAGTTTAGTTGTAGGTACATATCTCATACGTTTCACTGGGCGCTACATGATTGGCACGTAGATACCTTCAGTGCAATAATTTATGGTTTGCTAGACCGAAGTATGTATCTCGTAATTTGAGTAGTTTTAAATTGCCTCATAATGTTATAAGTTCCAAAATCTTCTGCATCTAAAAAAAATAAAATAAAATAAAATAAAAAAATAAAAATATGATCCTCAACTGCTTTTCTGTTATTCGAGCAAACAAGGGACACTTATTTACATATTTTACTGAATCAAATAGAATTTGCATCATAGTAATCGCCAATTAAACATGACAACCTTAAATTAACCAAGTGGTCCAACATAACTTGAGAAAGTAGAAGGTGTTCACCATTCGCAACCGGTCACAGAAGGGACAAGGTGTGCATTGAGGTAAGATTCCATATCTTCTCGAGTTTTGCACGTACAAAAAGTAACATAATTAGCCCCATGCTACGATTGGCTTCCCAACCCCACCAAGGATCGAACCCTCACTTTACCAACTCTTCACCGCAGTTCTTTATTTTTTTCTACCAGAAGTGTATAATCATAAACAAGAATAAAGTTTTGATAATTGACATATGTACATCTTAGTTTGCATAATTTCAAAGGGAAGACAGAAAATGAAATTTAAATTCATTGGCTTCATAAAAGAAACCAATATGGATAGTTTTTAGACTCTTTAAGAAAACTTCGCCCTAGTTCCATAAAATATGTATAGACGAATAAAGCAAAATGTTAGTTTGATCCAGATAATTGAATCATCAGATGGACAAATGAACTAAGTGTTATAAAGCACTTCTATTCAATTGCATATTGTTACTCTTATCAGAAAGTTTAACTGTTAAGAAGTAAAAGGAGTTAAGTTTGTGAGAGAAATATGGTAAATGTCATTTTTACTTTGTTTTAATTTATGAATTGGTGCTTAACGTGGTTTCAGTACGGAGTCTTATATATGATGGAGTCTAGCTGAAAATGAGATTTGAGCCGATTCATACTCGGTGTGCTCTCCTTTTTATGCAGTTCCCTCAGAAAAAATATGTTTAATAACAATAATAAAATGAATTAATTTACTAGAAACATTTACATTATATTTTCTAGAATAATGTATAAAATAAACCACATATCTTCTGAATCTTTATGGTGATAACTTTTCAAGATATGACTAATATGAAGTTATAGCTATATTCCCGGATTGCTGCTGCTGTCTTCTAAAATCAAACGTCAAACTAAAACAGCAATTTTGTTTGAAGTATTTTTATTTCAGAGTTGTACCTTATGTTAAAGTTAAAAACCTTTTGTGGTTACAATATGAGATATCTATAAGTAACATGATACTCTCTCTCTACTACCAATTGGTAGTGTGCCCTCCTAATACCTGTACTACAGCCCTTTTTCACTCCTGGAGGTACCCTTTATGTCTACTTCTCTACAACATTTTTTGTAAGTGGAAATGAGTTTTCGATGTTGTGTTTTGCGCCTTTATGCTACGCTGAGGTATTAAAGACAAGATTTACTATTAACATGGACTCTGAACCACGAGCGGGCCTTGGTTCCGGGAGGTTGGCGTGTACACAGGCCATCTTGCAAGATCATCTCTTACAGTATAGGCAGCTCCTCATTACGTAACCTCGTCTCTAAGAGAGTTGGATTACAAAATCATGTCACAGGTTCCTGCTTTGAATAGTTATAGAATTTAGATATGTACTGTACTATGAATGTTAAATACCATAGTGATTGCATAATGTTTACCCTTGATGATTAACATCAAGCTATTACTTACAAAATAAAAATACAGACATGAACATGTAACCAACCCATATCTTTGAGGATGCCTAATCGAAGTGTCTTATTATTCTCTTAATGATTTCATGTTTTATTTTGAGGTTAGCTCTTTACATTTGCCTTACAAATATTCTATTTTACTCGGTTTCTAATAATATCTGTTCCTTCCCTCATAAAAACAAAGTAGTAAAACAATACTTAAGTTAATTGGTTGAGGGAAAATCGATATCGGCTAAGTATCATGCTTTAAGCTGCAACTTATGTCGGCACCCATTCAGAAAGAAAATTTGAAAAAAAAAAAAGGATTCTTTAGAAGTAAAACTTTGCGTTTTCATTCTTAACCAAAATATACGAACTTCTACACCTCATTCGTGGATAAATGGCAAGCCTTTGATGCAAATGACACGGATTCGTTTCTTGATAACAGCCCATGTGGTTTGGATCCTACATTCTCAAACTTGTAGGTACATGGTGGTGGAGAGGAATGCTTAACTTCAAATCAGTCAGTCAATGGATGTGGAGTTCTACTGTAAGCTTCCAGTGTACGTAGTTCAGGGTAAAACTAGTGACAACTCACCCATAGAAAATTTATTAGCAATTGCACTAAGACTTTCATTATTCCAAATTGACTCTGTGCATATTTGTCACATCCTTTGAAGATTGAAAACGCTGTCACAATGTTTCCTTTTTCTTGATGGTCTAAATACGACACCCAACAGCACGAATCACATCCTCCGAATACGGAGTGTGTTTCAGTGTATTCCATAATCAGTTCCAAGAGCATTAGGTTAAAAGTGCAGCATCATAATATTATGCATAATTCTTTAGAGCAGTGTTTCAAAACCTGTAGTTCGAAAACCCCAGGGTCAGCGAGAGACATTTTGTCCGATAGACATTTTGTTTTAATTAAACTGTATCTTATTATGTTACTCAAGACTGTAATATTTGTAATGTACTAGAAATTGCCTAAGTTTCAACGAATTGAAAAGAATAGAATACCAAAAGATAAGAAGAAATAACAAAATTAACAACCTAGGCTGAAAGATACATCAGCCATCACATTATGGAAGCGTTGAATTTTTAATATTATGCTTCACTGATATGATATATTTTTCCATACCTCCATTTATAGCAGTATCCTATTGTCATAGATGGTGTTATAGCAGTATCACATTGAAGAGGCGGATTTAGTGTTGTAATTTAGTATTGTAATTTATCATTTCATGTTTATGCTGTGTAAAATATGTTTTGAAATTATTTCTGATTTGATGGAGGACCGCGGAAAATTTCAGTCTTTACAAGGAGTCTGCGACTTCAGAAAAATCGAGAAACGATGCTATAGAGAGCTAGAATGACTAGAATAACTATGCCTTGATCTCAAAGCTTTTAAACAGATAACATGCTCAACACAATCCTGAAACAGTTTCTTTGAATTTCGGCTTCGATTTTGATTTAGCATCTCTCTTCGTTTGTGCTTATGTGTGCAAGCACATTGAAAATAATCCAACATAAATTGAATCCCCTTTCCCTAGAAATGCTGACTCCATTTGTTTTTGTTCAGCTTTATAAACAACTTCTCAAAGTCGGAGAGTGCCATAACTATAGGACAAGGCACTACGCAGCCTGTGGACATACTTGTTACCCGAAATGGAATAAATCTTGTAATTATAAATGTGTTTTGCTCACTTATAATGAAACAATACTATGGAGGAGGAAAGCCATTATTAAATTAAAAAATTGAAAATATACAAACCGTGTTCCGAAAATGCAGTAGAAAGCAGAAAATCATTCATTACTACTATCTATAACTTTTTTAAAGTCGTGTCAACGCAAACAAATGCGTAATATAAAATTATTTCCGTAGTAATTTTATAAGGCATTAATTAGTCTGTGTTGGCACGATTTCAAAAAAAGTCTATAGATAACAGTAACGAATTACCTTCTACCTTCAACCGTTTTATTACTTTTCTGCATTTTCGCGCTTTTATACTTTTCTTTTTTTCTTTTTTTATCTTTTCTTTTTCTTTTTTCTTTTTCTTTTTTTTTGTCTTTTGATGTTTTTTGAAGTCAGCTCATATATTTTTAAAGTTTTTGTTTTCTGCTTTTTTAGCGCGTTTTTGAAATCGGTTAGTTTCCTTTAAAGCTTCCTTAATTTTTCTACTTTTATTAACCAAGTAGATAAGTTACATGCCTAAACTAAAGGTAGAACACTAATTTCCCATAAAATATGTATCACTACGAAATACGTGAACAAATATGACCAAATATACACTCTAAAATTTTAAAAACATAATCAATACCATTAAATCTATGTTGAAGTTTTGCAGACAATAAAGTCGGTTAATTACGATATTAAGACTACCAGCCATTCAAGAGTTTAATTTTCATAGTTTATCTCTAAAGACTATCATCACGCCCTAATGAAATTTATATGAAACCACTACAAAAGCTAATCTTTCAAACAAAAAACAAAATTAGTGCACTTATATCGAATTTATGTGTGATCATAGACAATTGTGAATCTGAGCTCCGAAAAATCATAGACAAGGTATAGAAAAAGAAAAATCACAATTGCTGCAACTATGTCAAAGTTATCCATGAACATACACATATTAAAATCGGTTAATTACGGTTTTAATACTGCATCACTTAATATGTTTCATAATCTAGCCCTAAGCCCTATTCTAGGGATTTTCTCATTTCAACAGTCAATGTGTTTCATAATCTAGCTCCAAAAACCCATTCTAGAGGTTTTCACATTGTACCAGTTAATGTGTTTCATAATCTAGCTCCCAATACGCATTCTAGAGGTTTTTATATTGCGTCAGTTAATGTGTTTCATAATCTAGTTCCAAAGATCCATTCTAGAGGTTTTCTCATTGCATCAGTTAAGGTGTTTCATAATCTAGTTCAAAAGACCCATTCTAGAGGTTTTCTTATTTCTTCAGCAAGGTGTTTCCTAATCCATCTCCAAAGATCCATTGTACAGGTTTTCTCACTGCACAGATTAATGTGTTTCATATTCTAGCTCCAAAGACCCATTATAGGGATTTCCTCATTGCATCAGTTAATGTGTCTTTTATAATCTAGATCCTAAGATCAATTCTAGAGATTTTCTCACTGCATCAGTTCATTTTTCATAATCTAGCTCCAAAGACCCATTCTAGAAGTTTTCTCATTGCATCAGTTAATGTGTTTCATAATCCCTTTCGGCCCTGACGGTAACATATGTGTACGTCATATTTTAAGATTAATATAATTAATCTGGAGGATTCAAAATTGTTGGGTTTTCATGTCAGTATTCTTTGAACTTCTCTAAATCATTTTTCGCTATTTCTCAGGCGCTTTCATCATTTGTCAGATAGCTAGGCGCATTTCTTGTAGAGTAGTTACTGGGGCCTCTTGGCGAAACAAACTATTTGCAACAAATCCTCCTCCTGCATTAGTGATGTGTTTTGAGTTTCTAAACTGTGTAGATCACAATGATGTGTTCGATTAATTCCATTTTGTGTTCGATTAATGCCATTTTGTATTTTGTATACGTATTTCAACCCTATTGCACGCAAATTTTACGTCCGTATAATTCTCTAAATATGATACCTGCATACTAAATGACGGTTGTATTTCATTTGTTAAGTCAAAAAGAATAATAAAAATAAAATCGGTGAGTACACAAAAAATAAGGGCTGAAAGGGATATTCTAACTCCAAAGACCCATTCTAATTTTTTTCTCATTGCATCAGTTAATGTGTTTGATAATCTAACTCCAAAGACCGATTCTAGAGGTTTTCTCAATGCATAGGTTAATGTGTTTCATATTCTAACTCCAAAGACCTATTATAGGGATTTTCTCATTCCATCAGTTAATGTGTCTTTTATAATCTAGATCCTAAGATCCATTCTAGAGCTTTTCTCATTATATCAGTTATTTTTTCATAATCTAGCTCCAAAGACCCATTGTAGAGGTTTTCTCGTTGCATCAGTTAATGGGTTTCATAATCTAGCTCCAATGACCCATTTTACGGATTTTCTCATTATATCAGTTAATGTGTTCCATAATCTAGCTCCAAAAACTGATTCTAGAGGTTTTCTCACTGTATCGATTAATGTGTTTCATAATCTAGCTCTAAAGACCCATTATAAAGATTTTCTTATTGCATCAGTTAATGTGTCATTTATAATCTAGATCCTAAGATCCACTGTAGAGGTTTTCTCGTTGCAGCAGTTAATGTGTTTCATAATCCAACTCCAAAGACCCATTCTAAAAGTTTTCTCATTACATCAGTTAATGTTTTTCGTTAATCTAACTCCAAAGACCCATTCTACAGGTTTTTCTCATTGCTTCAGCTAATGTGTTTCATGGCCTTGCTCCAAAGACCCATTATAGGGATTTTCTGATTGCATCAGTTCATGTGTTTCATAATCTACCTCCAAAGGCCCATTCTAGAGGTTTTCTCATTGTTTCATCTAATTTGTTTCATAATCTAGCTTCAAAGATCTATTCTAAGGATTTTTCATTGCATAGGTTAATGTTTTTTAATCATCTAGATCCTAAGGTACATTCTAGAGGTTTTTGTAAATACTAGTTAATGTGTTTCATAATCTAGCTCCGAAGATTCATTCTAGAGTTTTCTCATTGCATCGGTTAATGTGTTTCATAATTTAGCTCCAAGGACCCATTGTAGAGTTTTTTTTTACTGCATCAGTTTATGTGTTTCATAACCTAGCCCCAAAATCCCATTGTAGAAGTTTTCTCAATGCATCAGTTAATGTTTTTCATTAATCTAACTCCAAAGACCCATTCTAGAGGTTTCTCTCATTGCTTCAGCTAATATGTTTCATGATCTTGCTCCAAAGATCCAATATAGGGATTTTCTAATTGTATCAGTTGATGTGTTCCATAATCTAGCTCCAAAGGCCCATTCTAGAGATTTTCTCATTGTTTCATCTAATTTGTTTCATAATCTAGCTCCAAAGATCCATTCTAGGGATTTTTCATTGCATCAGTTAATGTTTTTTTCATAATCTAGATCCTAAGATCCATTCTAGAGGTTTTGTCATTGCTTCAGCTAATGTGTTTCATAATCTAGCTCCAAAAATCCATTCTAGGGATTTTCTTATTGCATCAGTTCATGTGTTTTATAACCTAGCTCCAAAGATCCATTCTAGGGGTTTCCTCATTGCATCAGTTAATGTGTTTCATAACCTAGCTCCAAAGCCCCATTCTAGAGGTTTTCTCACTGCATGAGTTGATGTGTTTCATAATCTAGCTCCACAGACTCATTATGTTCCTATGAAATTAATGTGGTCTGGGAAAGTATACAGTATCAAATAAAGAATAATAATAATGATACCCAGTGCAGTAGCGCGTGAGAATTTACGAATTAACATATTCACAAGAATACTGTATGCTAACCTAGTATATATGTAAATGAATGTTTTTATTTTTAATTAACATTTTTAAAAAATATACATGCTTAAGAACTGTCCTTGGGAACAGCTTATTCGTTCTCTGGAAACTGCACGGAAATATGATCAAGGGTTCTTGGTATAATCATGAACATAGATGTACACAAACGTATATACAAGTCAAACTGAAAACTATTTCTTAGAACAGTAAAAAGGTTCTGCATCACGACTCAAGCTTCTATTAAGAGACTTTGCACCCCTTCACGGTTTAAACTTACTAACATGTGCACCGTAAGCAAGCATTCTATTCTTGGTGCTAGCGTGCTTAAGCCCCAATTACAATAGGCATTATAATTATGTAATAAGTAATATACAGATTTCCGAACATACAATATATTGCAATATACATAAGCTACCACATTGTACAAATAATCAATATAATATAAGTATTCGAAATTACATTGTACAAATAATTGATATAATATAAATATTCGAAATTACATCATAATTCTTAACCATGGCACAATATTATAGCCACAGCATATTATGAAGAAGAATATACCAATAACAAAAATAAGAAAAAAAGACTTAAAATAAAGAATAAAATAACACAATAACACAATAAGGAAAGCAAAACCATATATACATGAAAATACACAAAAATAATCTCTTTAAGGCAATATAAATTCAATATTTTAAAACAAACTTCAAAATAATTTCTAAATTTAGTAATTCTAGACGCTATTCACAATTACAAGTATTATTATTTCATTTACTTAAATTCTCCCTTAAATTCTCCATAAATACTTTCATTGTCGTTGCAAAATTGATTTCATTTTTTCCTTTAACAGTACTATTATGTTTACTGGAGAGTCTTGTAAGTTGTGAATTTTGATGAAACACTGAATTAGATTGCTTACAGTAGAATGGTTGCCGATTCCGTAACGCATTCATCTTAGCATTGAAGTTCAATAATTTTAAACATTCACCACATTCCAGAAGGTCATTTACAATTTTATACAAAAATAAATGATCTGTTATTTCTCTCCTTAATTCTAATGTATCACAAGTAAATGCATTAACTAAATTATTATAAGAAATATTTTCTTCATATGAAGATCTTTTATATTTCTTGTAATACATACGTCGCAAAAATGGCAACGAAAATGGCAACAAATCTATTCACTAAATACAACTCAAATTTTAATTCCGTTACTTGAGTTTCATGAAATGAGTGCACAGGAAATAATAGATTAGTTAATATATTTGTATTTACTTATTATTAACCACCCAAGTGGTGCGTTCGATGCTCTCATAGCTTAAATTACCCTCCCTGCTTGTCTAGTGACCAGCGCGCGCGGGGTTCAAGGTTCGATTCTTGGTGAGAAATCCTTGAAATTTGAACGCATTATGGGAGTTTGGATTCCACCTTAAACTGTAGGTCCACTTCTTATATGAGGCATTCAAAGCACAAGGGATTCAAGTCCAGTTATCAAAGTTGTGAGGAAAAGAGACATAAAGTTTGTACGTTCTGTTTAAATACATGGAAAAGTGAGAATTGTTTATTTCATTATAATAGTTATTTACAATATCTCGCCATGGATCTATTAAGCATTGAAAGAAGCTTCAGGTAAAGATATTAAATATTAAATGGCCAAAATTGGACTTTAATCCCTTATACAACGAATGTCACATATAGCCTTGGTGCAGAAAGAGGACGCTAAACTTCAACCAAACTGGAAAATGAACCTGGTTTCAAACGTAAACGCACAACCAGCAATTAGAACAGAAATTAAGTTTTTAAGTACAAGGGTTTGAATCCAAAGAACACGCTTAAAAATAGATTATTATGGGTGTTGTTGCGTCCGAATAACTTATGTGTTACGAACGCTTCGTGGGCATGACCATCTACTGATGAACATATAGTGATCCTTGTCCAACAGTTCAGTTCTTTAAAACAGTAAAACTGGACATTAAGAGCCTAACCTTCAATTCACGGTGCCCTAATTCCTAAATTTCGAAGAATACAATGAGGATTTTCTGGACTGCACTCCTATCGGATCTCTCCTCCTTCAGGCTCAGATACCCTGAACATTACTGTGAAGATTGTTGCTTGATCTCCGCAGTTTTAATCTAGATCAAATTATTGTGTGCAATAATGTTCCGCTACGTGAAGGTTAGGTTATCCGAGTCTTATTGTCGAAAATCCTGACCAAGTTCAACATGCTAGTCCTCCTTGTTCAGAGGTCAGAATTCTGAGCATTACAAATAGACGTGAGAATTGTTTAATCTATTGCTCGTTGATATAACGTGCTAAAAGAAACTTTCAATTTATTTTCTAATGATTTTCATGTACTATTTTCTGGAACTTACATCATTTTCGAGGATATGCTCAATGAAGATCGCTCCTTCCCTTCTTCGTCCTTCATGAATGTTCTATTACTCTTTAGCATGATACTCAAAACATCTCACTTAATCCATTGCTTCATTTCCACAAGCCGGCCGATTTGTTCGAAATGTCTTCATAACTGATTTGTCCAATTTGTTACAAAATTTCTTGTTCCATTGGTTTAGAATTCAATATATAATTGTAAATATGACTGTCCATACCGTTACTAAAAGTCATTGGCTGATTGGAGTTTAACTTTCTATTCAATCCCGAAACTATATGAGATTATACCTACTGTTTAAAGAGGGATGAGAGCCTCTATTTGGGTTTGTGTCATTAAACCTGAGACCACATTTGTTAGTTACTGGTACAAAAGCTCATGTAGTAGAACTCAATGTTTAAAGAACAACTTTGTCATTCAATACATTAACTCAGCTAGATCATAACTACAATCTGCGAATTCATTTCATCCTCATGATGATATTCTGAACTGGCATTCCGACCGATGATGACATTATACGTTCATTGCATCCTTATGATGACTAAACAACTTTTACCTGATGATATTACTGAAATAGAAACTCTGTTACAGCCTTGCTCTGCTAAACGGAACAACTCTATACGAAGTGGTTAACTAAAAATCCAAAAGGTTTCAGTTAAACAAATACACGACTTCGTTGTTTTTCGTTATATTTTAGAATACATTATTATTATTATTATTATTATTATTATTATTATTATTATTATTATTATTATTATTATTATTATTATTATTATTATTATTATTATTATTATTAAAAATATGGAATCATAGCTGAGAAGTCCTTCAGGAAACACATTCAAGATTTTTGCAGATATTAATGGCATGTGTTGTAATGCGGGTTAGGAGAAAGGTGTGGAGTTTGTAGATTTTACAAGGGGAAACACCAGACAAAAGAAGATTGGGAACTTATAATTTAGAGTAGTGTTTATAATTGGTTCAGAAAGACAATTCGTTTTACAAATAATAATAATAATAGTAATAATGTGACCTCAAAATTTAAATCGTAACTTTGCGTCATGCAGAGAGAGAACTCTTGCTTTCTGTAACAATCACAACCTTATCCGAGTGTCTTTTTTTTTTAAGAAAATGTTATATATACTATAGCCAATTAGGCATTCCATTTTCAATGTATGATGTGAAAGTTCTTGGTATTCAAGGGAATGATTGATTATGTCAATTGATATTACGATTGTCAAATTGAACCATCGATTTCGCAATTGTGGAAAGGGTCTATTACTGGATTCCCCATGTGGGCAATCATAATTCTCTGTAGACAAAACATTTCACTGAACTCAATATTAATTACACATACTATTTATCACAAAAGGCACTTGGACAATGATAATTCACCGAGTTGTGCATGAACGTATCACGAGCACTAATGTTACTATCTTATTCAAAATGAATTACAAGTTTCAAAATGATTTTCTACACTTTACTCTCACTTTTTGCTGTTTTTTCCATTAGTTCTGAAACTTTTCTCAATTATGTGTTGTTGTCTTTTTTTAAAATATAGTGGTGTAATGTCGACTATAGACTTAACTATCTTATTGGTACAGAATTCTAATATTGTAGAATCACTTATTTTTTATTTATTTTATCTTTGTTGACAGAAATAGTTCTTAAGTGAATAAAATAGATTTGTCAAAACAATGCGCTTCAAATTGCATTGTCATTACGATTTTCTGTTTTTCGTATCAATCAAATGCATGTATTAACTTTATTTGCAGGTTTGAGGTAGGTGGTATTATTCTATGTATAAATCTGTAGAAATAATGCATGAGCTTCATGAAAGCATTGGACACGGTACTTCTCTTGCTTAGAAATAATAAAAAATTCTGTATACATTATATAATGTATTTGTATAAGTTTTATAAAATATTCTAGTTCTTTATAATTTTCTTAACGTAGTGTTTTTAATTATTATTATTATTTCTTGATTCCTGTGAAACTTAGATGATCATGTTATTTAATGCATAACTTGTCTTTGTACTTGAAATGTTTCTAGAGAATTAAGCTTTCATATTTAAGCTTACTTGCATGATCAAATTTAATTTATAGCACTTAGAACATTTTGCGTGTTTTCAAATATTAGGCTACTTAGATACTACTTTTTAAAAAATTGAATGTGTCATTGAATTTCATTCTACTTTATATTTTATATATTTAAGATGATGATGGATTTAAAATTTCCTATTTTCTGTATTCAACCAATCCTTTCCCTTAGCTTTGCAACAAATAATAGTTATTATTTCTATTACTTGTTATTGCATGTTCCTAATTTGTAGAATTTTTATGTTCTAAACTAAACTTCTATTTTGTTACAATTTTTAATTTCACCTTTATATTTAACGTTTTAAAATTTCTTACGCACACCTATATGAACTTAATAACATGCGTTGACGTAAGGTGTTTCAAGATGTAGTTGTCAAGGCTGGAACTGAAAATTGTAAGGAAATATTAACCTTAAATTTGCTGGTATTTCTCAAAATATACTCTCCCTAATCCCGCTATATTATTAGTACTTTTAGAACATTTGTAGTTTCAAAGAACTAGGTGAAATCAGTTTATCACACTTCATCTTTTTTCGCTTGTAATGTAGATTGTATTTGTAGTACATTAAGGATGGCACTTTTGGGTAGTCTGCATGTAGGTATTCTACTTGAAAATTCGTTCGTATCAGCACAATCCCAGGACCTGTTTACAACGCACGAACTTCCATATTGTATGCTCTCTATCTTTCACCTTATATATATTTAAGCGAAATATTTTATCACTATACTTGCAAATTGTTGTTCACTGTTTCCTTTATTCGTCACTCACATGTTCCATATCTGCCTGTTGCTTGTCACCTTTTCGCAGATAGAAACTAGGTACTTGTGCATCCACATTGCATTTCCTGATTGGAAGATCTCAATATATTCCAACATTGCTTGTACTCCATTCATTTAGATCCTGAGGTGTAGTGTATATATACACATATATAGAAGTGCAAAAGCTAAGTTACAAATACGATATATATATAATGTTGATAACGTATTATATAGTCACATTAATCTGGATAGTTACCGAATAAAAATTGAGCATGTATTATAATGTATTATATACAAATGAAAGTAAGAACACTACCGAACAAATAGGCGAAACTTTATCGTCTATTGCTGGACATTAACGTATCGTCATAAACATGTTTCGTCACCCAGGCTTTAGACTATCCTATTACATTCTAAACGTTATTTTATTGTGAAAATTAACTTTTAAACAAAACTCATTATACAGACTTCAGTGCCAAAACTGTTTTCCCGCATTTTCTATGCACTTTCAATAAAGATCTGTCTATGCATTTTCTATGCATTTTCAGTAAAGATCTGTCAAATCAAAATATTATTTTACATTTCAAATGTAATTAGTCTTCAAAAGACACAAGTATATTGTCACCTCTGAATAAGAAGGGAAAAAAAGTCTTTACTTTCAATGAATGGTTAGTTTGTAGGTATCACGTTTAATAGATGATAGCTGGTACAGTTCTACAAAACATGAACGTATAAATTGCTCAACACAATAAGACAAACTGTCGAGATGACCCTAACCTCGGGATATTTGTTACGCAACCTTAAACGTGGGGCATTTCCTATCCAATACTAAAAAATATGCAGTATTTTGAAATCTAAATAAGTTATTTTTATAAAATTAACTTTGAACAAATTGTAATCTTATTCTAAAATCATAAATATAAGAAAATAATTTTCTTGGAAGTAAAGTATTTTGAGGCTGTAACAGACTAACATCGAAAACATCGGAACCACAATAGAGTATGGAAGAGGATGGAGTAGTATAGACCCATGTCCCACATTACGCGTTAATATAGTGTTGTTACCAACATCATACAAAGTAGCAATCTGAGAAACAAGGCATCCTATCAGTGTCTTTCCCTTTTTCTCCTTAAATATACTAATCTTCTGATGTCCACTAAGACTACAATAACGAAGTTCTCTTAGTTTAAAACATAGAGAACGTACATGATGAATAGCCGAGCTTAAAAACTATTGCCTCACGCACTCCGACTTTCCTAAGAAAACTAGATGATCGGCTGAAATAACAAATGTATACATTTTTTTTGGCTATAAAAAGCTATTTATGTATGTCTGTAATTAATATGTTTGCTTCTAATATCGATTTGATTTTACTAATTTGCATATTTCCAAATTGACCTTAATTAATATCTATGGACAGTGGCGGAAATAAGGACTCCGCAACTGGAGGGGCGTCCAAATTTGAGAAATGAATTTATGGATTGTGGAACATATCAGGATTATGAATAACAAAGCTGGGAGTTTAATATTAGAAGAGCTCAAAAATAACTACTCCAGTGTTACGAATCAGATACTATTAACATTTCTTAACAATTTGCAACAAAATAGAAGATCAAAGAAAACTTCCCTATATTTGTTGTTTCATAGTATTATTTTTCGTATATCATGGTTTTATGTGTCTGATTGTGGTAGTAAATGTATTTAACCTATTAATGTCCATCTTCGACACTCAACGGTACTTTCAAAAACAATAAATGTGAATTTTATTTAGCCTTTGCACTCTAGTATGTGTGTATATACATATACATACCAACACCCCAAAACAAAATCTTCCAACTGTTCACAAGCATGGATTGTAGAATATAGTTTCTTCGTTCTTTCACCTCTATTGTAGAGAGCCCCTACAATTGCAGTTTATTCAATTCAGGCGTAGGTGTTGTTGATTTTTAAGGAAAGCAAGAGCTCCTCTGATTGGTTCGTTCTGCTTTTTCTAGGAGAGTCACATATCAAGGCATAGCAGGTCCAGGGCATCGAATTTTACGCTACCGGTCGGAGGTGCTGCTACCTATGATCCTTATTACGAACCAGAGGAGTTTCGAACGCCCAGCGAAGATTCTGGGGTGGACTTAGCAAATGGGTCATGCTATGGAAGCTCTAAAGGGATTAGGTGAGCATCTGCCCCTCTCTCTGTCTCCTAGCACTTGCTCAACTGTGGTTCTTATCTTCTGATAAGAGGCTTTCGTGCCTTCCCTTACCTTTATACTGTATAATTTCCCTTTTCTTACCATTAGTTTCCGGAAATTAAGTTCCCACTAAAACACACGTTGACTTTTGGAAACCTCTCTGTGCGATAATTGTCTGGGATCTCGTGTATTATGAGCTTACACTTTTAAGGAGAAAGAACAAATTCTAGTTAAACATATACTATTTAATTAAGCATTCAAAATCTGAAAGGCAAAAATATCAAAAACATAATCTATTATCAATACTTCGCTACCAGTCTTCATATTAGATCCACATAGTCCAATCAGAAGAACATTAATATAGTTTAATAATGATAGTGCGATCAGTGTCAGAATTGCAAAGTAAACAGATCCTATAAACATTTTTTTTAAATGCTAGTATAATCAAAACCAGAGGGTAGCTGCTAGAAAAAAAAAAATCCTGAAACAAAGTTTCAAATTGCACTATGTTCTACCATCAGGAAATTATAAAAACTGTTTATAGGATCTGTTTCTTACTATAATGCGAATTTCTAATTTTAAACTTGGATCTCTGACTTAATTAGATTGATGTATTAAAGTTATTGATCTTGCCGATTAAATAACTTGTAACGTATCCCAAGAAGTGCAAGAATCCACTTCAAATTGTATTTAAAAAAAAAACAAATTAATGCAATTTGAGGTATTGCTCTAGATCAGGGCTTCTCAACCTGAGGTAGCAAGAGGGTTTCATGCTGGTTGGAAGCGGAAGAGAGAAATATAATTAGAATCTAATACCGGAAAATATTTTTAAATATTATTTTGAATTTTGTTCTGATAAACATATTTTTATTTTTATACATGCTGTTAAGAACAACAAAACTAGGTCTACTAAACATTTTCAATAGGTGCAGAGTTTAATAATAATTTATTTCAATGAAAGAGATACGATATGAAACTAATCAGAATTGCATATTGAAATACCAGAAAAATACAAATGCAACAAACCCAGCATATTGAAATACAATTAAAATTAAAAGCTAATGAGATACCTGACTATAGTGTGATTTCACTAGTACGGCAATGTCTGATTCCAATCTTCGTGACGCACATTATCAGGTCATTTAAAATACTCAATAACTTTAACAACTGTCAAATATTTTAACCAAAATTAGAAATTACTTTACTATTTTATCATATGATCCAAATTAAGGGAGTTATGAAGTCTTAAAATTTTCAAACGGCCTCCATTTTGAAACAGTATGACGGATCGGATTCGATATTTGAATGAACTGACCAAATTTAGTTTTAATCCATTCGCTTTTAGGGAAGTTACTGTATATATTATATACAAAAAATGGATTTTAATATTGTAAAAATAGATGGATATCGTGAAATCTCCGCAATAGATATATTATAAATCATACACAAGCTTATTACAAACGAGAAATTATAAGTGGGTCTCTGGCAAGAGGATGTGATAAAATGGGAGTCGCGATAGGAATTAGGTTGAGAACCACTGATCTAGATTTATTCTAGATAAACTATTAGTGATATCTATTATTAAACAGATAAACAACGATTTTAGCGTCATTTCAGCAAGACATAAGTTAGTGCGGTCGTGTCGTACCATCGGTCTATCTCAACACCAAGATAATTTAAAACAATGTAATTTTTTGATACCCAATGACAATGATACTCTGTACAGAAATTTCATTTTAACCGAATATGAAATATTTAAATAAGATGCTTATTTTAAGCGCAATTAGCCTCAAAACTAACTCAAATACGGAAAGAAAAGGAAAATTTAATGGAAATTTATTGGAAAAGATATGCTAGTATTCAATTAAAACAGCAATATAGTATTTATAACTATAAGTTCTTCTTCGATAAAGTGAGTTGAAATATATAGTTAAACAGAGAATTCGAATCTATTTTGTACAAAAAGTATATTTAACATGTATATTGTAATACACGTCCATATATCGTAATGCTATATACATATCAAATCTATACAATACTACAATAAAATAAACTATGTAATATATCAAAAATACAGTATAAAATACGATGAAAAATATTACACATTCAAATTTCAATTTAAAAAAATGATCACACAAACTTTCTTTACCTTTTTGTATTTTCTAAAACTTACTGGAAAACAAAAATTGCAAATGCTACAGAAATACCGAGTAGTTTACACACACTAGAATGTTGATACCAGACAAAATATCGCATCGTGAAAGTGGGGTTCAATATTGTTCCAGTTGTCAAAAAGTTTTTCTTTCACCTACTTATATTTCCAGTATCGTTGTAGCATTATTTACCCTAGTGATAATCCTTAAGGCATAATTAATATAAACAAATAAACCCATCAACAATATGAGAAATAAAAAACAAAAAATTACTATATCCTTAATATTCACAATACATTAAGTAAATTAAATTTATTTATTTTGTTAAATTTGTCTACATGCTTGTGTTGAGTTCCTTTTTCTAGTATAAAAATTAAGTAAAATAAATTATTCACTTCCAAGAAATAAGAAAAGTATTCTCGAATACAGCGTTTACAGTTGTATATTGTACAAAACGATCTCGATTTTATTTCGGGAATTAGTTTATGTATCTAGAATAATATATCAGGTCTTTAGTGAGTAATAATAGATAGTTAAATGAATATAACCTATTTATTTTGGAACTTTGAATGAGAATTCATGTTGATAAATACACTCAAGTCCATAGCTGGAGGGATTTTAGAGATTAAGTAGACATTATTGAGACATTGAGATGGTATGGATACTATATGGTTATCTGCCATCCCTGACATATTTGACAACGTTATGCAGTCCAGATTTTATCCAGGTCAATTTAAGAAACCCTCTCCACGATTTTAGACTAATATGTCCGATAGAGCCAGATTCAGAAGTTAGTTCGTTGATTGCAATTTAACGTCCCTTTCTAGACCAAGAACATATGATGCAATACCTACTGCTTGAAGTGGGATTCAATCACTACTCGGGGTTGTATCTGAGGCAGGTAACCTCACCGGGAATCGACCTCTGAACCATGTGCACAGAAAGCATGCATAGTCTCTCAGTTACAAAGGGCTATGGATTGAGGACAAATTGATTAAATAATTCTTTGACATGTTCGTATATATGTCACCGCACAAGAGTAGTTCGGATATAGGATGGGAAAGGGAACATACACGTGGCCAATTGACGGACCCGAGACCGTTCAAAATTAATGAAAGGTAAGTAGTTAAATTTGATCAGCAGCGTCTCTCACAGTTGTAGCGACGATTCAGGAGCGCGGACAACTCAGTGGTACTAAATCTCTCACGTGCCATATTCAACTCGATGATCGATATCTTTGTCCTAGTGGTCAAATACATCCAACCGTGATGAGATATGCACTAGCAAGATAACACATAACAGAGAACAAGTGTCTCTCGACAGACATTACAAGAGCCTGCTCTGTATAGAATTCCCGAGATACACTTTCCTCATACAGTGGCACCTCCAGGTTTGCCTGATGTGATGCATTGCCCTGTCCTTGGAATCCAGAACAGTGGCATGTGGACGTACTTTTCACGAATGAGTTTTGTTTTATCCTCGTTGTATGTTCATTCAGCAGTCCTCAGGGACACGCTATAACTCCACCAATATTGTGGAAAGGAATAGCTATAAAGGTGTTATGGTCTCGTCTTGCGAAGAATCATTAGAAATACTTACAGTCCATGCATATCCACATACCGCAACGGGTATTGGGATATTGGGTCTATTTAGGATATCATCCTGCAATAGCATGTAAGATTTTCCCTGGTACTGATAACCCTGAGTCTAGTAATAATAATCCTAGACCCACCGGGCCCATCTGATACACGAAATTACGCAACTAGAATAGTAATTCCTGTTCAAGAATATCAATTCCAACTTCAACATCTAGAACTATTTGTCGCTGGATACAAGGCCTAACTCTGCCATCGTGAACCGTTGCCAACCCCTGACAGGTAATCGTTCAGAAATGTTATTTACCACAGGATGGGCTGATCAACAGTATAAATTCCAGCTGCATAACCTGTGAAGTATGAAGTAACCTTATTAAATAATTCTGTTACCGTACTATGTATGATACGGAGAGGAAGGAATTAGACAAAGTAGGTGCATCCCAATAAGTGTCTAGTGTAGTTGTGTTGTTGCAAATTCATAACCAACATAAACTACACTTTACAGCCGTTTCTTGGAGACATCCCTTAGTTCAGGGCATGAGTGTATAAATCAAATTTGATTTTTAATATACGAGTACCTATGTCCCTGAAACAGCAAGTGCGTTGAAATTATGTTTGAATCCCCATATCAATAAGATGATATACTAATGGAAAAATGACATGGTTAAGTCATTACTATCTATTATATATATATATATATATATATATATATATATATATATATATATATATATATATATATATATATATATAATAGTTACTAAGTTAATACATGTAATAAAGTTTTAATGTCGTTGCATTATTAAATCAAGTAATCTTCAGAGGATACGATGTTAATGAAACATGCCGTTTTCAACAAGTATGCATCGTGAATATTCCCAGTAATGGCAAATGTCCAATTTAAGTGCTGTCAATCATTTTGACATTCTCAGTAGAAACATGCCCTTCCGCACGTCAACCCTATTAACACAACATTTCATGATCAAATACAAGGGTGCAAATTTCACAGAGGAAGTGAGAAATGTGTTTCACATATTTCCACGTCATGAATATAAATAGAAGGAAATTTTCATCCGGAACTAGAGTTGGTTGTGAAATAATGAGTTTCAAACATGTGATTGATGGTTATATATTTAAATGAAAAATACTAAAATAAGGATCATTGTAAATATCAAAATATACCTGCAACTCTCTTCTAACTTTCCATTCGAAAAGCTGTATTAGAATTGATTAAAACACTGCATTTCTCGCTGGATAATATTGCTCTAACTATGAGTAATTCAACTTAACGCATCTCATGCAACAATTTTGTGTAAATCTTCCTCTTCCTCATGTATATCCACTAGCGATAGTGTATAACTTCAACATATTAGTAACCTTGCAATGAATTGGTTTAGTTGAATGTGTTTAGCAGTAATTTATGTGGAATTACAATTATTTATGTAACATTCCAATGATAACTATCCAAATTGATTTATTGTAGCCAAATTTATTGGCTCAATACCATATGTACGCTGGATAATGGTGATTGTGTGGGTCTTACAATTAGATCAACGAGTCACTTGAATCACTTTTCCCTAGACAACTGGATTTAAGTCTCGCTCCTTCGACCCAGTAGCCGGACTCACCGGAAAGAACCGAAATATCAGATTTACAATATTATCGCAAGAATTCATAGTGGATTAGTGTTTTCTATACTAGTTCGTATGTGATTTACGTAAGTGATTCCAGGTTTAATATTTCTTAATCAAATTTCTACGTCTTGGTTATTTCAAATCTAACTTCAGGTCTATTTTTCTTCCCATACTGAAAAAATATGCAGTGATTTTGAACATTTATTATAAGAGAAAAAGATTTAACAGAATATTGTTTGATCTCAGCAGCATCTTTTATATATATTACATGATAAGTTTTACAGGCTCGCTCAATTACATTTTGACGGTTCCCCATAACAAAAACATGTATGATTTATTTTCTGTGATTCTCACTCATTTGTGCTCTAAGAACAATTTGCAGTTATCTTTTAGTGCAATCCTTTGATACACACACACACAACAAGAGAGAAAGAATATCTTGTATACAGGCATCAAAACTATTTTGGAAAAATTCAGAGGTTTGCTTATTGGTCCGTGATTTTAAAATTTATAGCTTCCGTGATTTATAGCTTCATACAAATCATTGATTTTGTACTGTGATGCCCCAAGTCAGCAATTATTTCTTGGGTAGAGTCATACGAGACGTTCATTGCATCATCAACATTCTGAACTGTACTGCGCCTGTCTCCTCAAATCAATTCATCAGCACTTTCTCGATTTACATGTGTGATTGATGTTGTCAGCCGGCCTCTTCTCGGTTTATTAACAATTTCTGTTTCTCCGTTTCTAAACTTCACCCAAAGCCGCACATTGTTGATGTCCACAACAGATTTCAAGTGATTATAGATTTCCTTTGGTGAACAATCTCTTTTTGCCTAAAATTCAATTACGGCCCTTTCTTTTAGCTTCAGGTCCATGGTTCTAATCAGTCAGTATGAAAAAGAAAATATTACATTAATAGAGCAAGGTTATCTCTATAATATCATGCATAGATAGTTCAGTAGTTGTAATAAAAACAAAGTTATAGGTAGGGAGGCATTACTTTTTGATCCACCCTCATTGTGTATAGTGCTGTTTGGTCGTCTAGAGATCATGGCTCTGTTTGAGTCACACCGGATCACTTTGGGTCTGTTCGAGTCACCAGATTCGATTGGATCTCTTTGAAACATCTGTCCGGGTAACAGGGTGTGGTGGGTCTGTTTCTGTGTCACAATTTTCGTGACCCGTTCCATCACTGCTGGGTAAGCAGTTCTCTTAGCGACTATGAACAGTGACTATGTGACGAAATAAATATTCTAAGAATATTGAAGTATTTAGAATCTTTCTTTCTCTTCTTGTGGCAAGGTAAAGAGAGAGGTACAATTGAGAGAACATTCATAGTTGAAGAAAGTATGCTCTTAATATACAGGTAGATTGGAAACAACGCCCAAAAAATTTCGGAAAAGAATCCAGATACAATATCAGGGAAAAAATTATAGACCAACATGTGTGCACAAGCGTAATTTCAGAATTAAAAACTGCTGATAAAATAAAGGATGTTAACTTGAGAACGAGATGTCAAATAAAGGTCGCGTAAAGGAACATATATAGGGCTTATTTTGAGCCTACATTACATTAATGTATAGTGAATATGGAACAGAGTCGCCGACAGGGTAACCTCAAGTCATAAAAAGAGATTCATTAGGTCTTTTATAAATAAATAAATAAATAGTACGGATAACTGCAAGTCGCGTTACAGTTATTACTGAAACATTTGTTTCTGAAATATGAACGAAACAATAATAGGCCTTTCCGAAAATCTCCGGAAACTTACTCCCTAGAATAAATTACCCCTTTTGGATGTTTTCATTTGAAATGACATACCATATGTTGTTATTGAAACATATTTATTTATGAAATGCGAGCAAAATCATCTAAGTAGTTTCCGAAAAAAAAAAAAAAAACTTCCCCGAGAATAAACTATCCCTAGTGGACTTCGTCAGGAAAATTTCAAACAGCATTATAGGGCTGTTAATGAAATATTTGTTTATGAAATATGAACGAAATCACCTGAGTCCTTTTCAGAAAATCATTGAGAAAGAGCGAACCACCGAAAGTAAACTATCTCTTCTCGTTTTTTTTTTCTAGAAAAACGACTTACAGAATATACGGAGTTTACAATGAAATAGATCTATTGATTTATGAAATATGAATAAAATCGTTAGAGACGTTCTCAATAAAATTTAAAATTTTGATTTTCACTCTTCAGTTAACAATCTTACTTACTAGAAAACACTCTGGAGAATCTTATAAAAACCTTAAGTTTAAAATTTGGTTTCGATATATTGAGTCTCTAAGCGAGTGTATGTACTTATATTTACACGGAATGATAGACATCCAAAAATCCCTTTTTGGCATGTAGCGACTATGAAACGTGTAAATCTGTTGAAACTTCCAATTCGATTTCATTTCTTCGAGTTATCATTACCTTACTTTCTTTTCTCCTGACGTCGTTCGATGGTAAATATGATAGATCAGAAATTGAAAACTGGCACATAATTATTTCATATCCGCTGTACATTAATGGAATCTAGGCACAAAATAACTACTATGTTCTTTAACCTGATCTTCATCTAACATTTTGTTCTCGAATTATGGTCCTTTTTATGTCGTTCCGACCAAATTTCTGCGAACTATGACGCATGCGCAAGTTATTTCTGCGGACTTCAAAATGACGCATTTGTCCACCTATGTAGGTCTATAACTTTTCTCATATTTTCATACCATAATTCACTCCCCAAGTCTCTTCTCGAACTCTCTGTGCATTAAAATATTCTATTCGTGATTATATTTCTTTCAAACGGTTTATTTTGAGCAATTTCTCGCAGTAAGTTAGATGAGAGCTTTGGTATTTTAGGGCTATAATTATGCAAAATTTATGCTAGTAAACAAGCTCAGGAATTCTTTTGTTACAAAAAATTATATTTGGCTAGAGCTAAATCAACATGAATTGTCATATCTTACCTCACAAGTTTTAATGTTGTGTTATTGGCACTTCGTATAGTTACTTAAACTTTGGTGTATTAAAGATATCCTGGCAATAATTATAAATTTACTGCATTTGATTTTCACATTTACTAAATTTAATAATCCTTCCTTCATTATGAAATGAGTAATAGTTGTACTGAAGGATTCCTTGAAATGCAAATATGCGTGTTAAGTACCTTTACATTATCAGAAAATATAAACTCAAAAGCATATATACTTTTATTTTAAATAAATCTCGGCTTCAGCAGTAAAAAATATACTTAGAAAATCCCATTACAATATTTAATACAATGACATGGAGAAATGTTTATATTTAAATTTCCTGGCGTTTAGAAAATATTTATTACTG
The DNA here is from genome assembly GCF_964235325.1 of Thermobia domestica. Taxonomy (NCBI): domain Eukaryota; kingdom Metazoa; phylum Arthropoda; class Insecta; order Zygentoma; family Lepismatidae; genus Thermobia; species Thermobia domestica. Next base: position 122,671,276 of record NC_137455.1, read on the forward strand.
AGTAATTTATTACATCTAAAATTTAGGAATATAGTAACATACTATTTTTGGTCTAGGAATTAATTCGTGCGGGTGGACAAGAGATGGCGCAACGAACGGAGCGTCCCACAGTTCCGTGTATCCACACATGTGTTGCAAACCCCTGTCATCGCGTATCGTTTGTAGTATAGGGCAGTGGATTAAAGCGTCAACAACAGCAGTTTGTAGTTAAGTGAACATGGCGCAATTTGTGCCTGATAAAGTGTTTTTGCGGGGTGTCCTGCTGCATTAATTTAACATGCAGAAAAGTGCGACTGAAAGTCATCGTATTTTGGTGGAAGTGTATGGTGACCATGCTCTAGCTGAGCGAACGTGTCAGAAGTGGTTTGCACGGTTTAGAAGTGGTGATTTCGGCTTGGCAGACCAAGAGCGAGCTGGACAGCCAAAAAAATTTCAAGACGAAGAATTGACAGCATTGCTCGAGCAGGATTCGTGTCAAACGCAGGAACAACTTGCAGCAGCATTAGGCGTTGATCAAACAACAGTCTCCAAACGCTTGAAAGCCATGGGAATGATTCAAAAGATGTCACATTGGGTTCCACATGAATTGAAAGACAGAGACGTTGAAAGACGAAAAACCATTTGCGAATTGCTGCTTCAACGACAGAGCAGAAAGGGGTTTCTGCATCGAATTATTACGGGTGATGAGAAGTGGATCCATTACGAGAACCCTAAACGAAAAAAGGCCTGGGTGAAACCAGGTGAACCAGGTCCATCACAACCAAAACGAGATATTCACTGTGCATATGGTGGGATATGAAAGGTGTGGTGTACTATGAGCTGCTGCAACCGGGTGAAACTATGAATGGAGAACGTTATCGACGACAATTAATGCGTTTGAAGCAAGCTCTGGCCAGAACACGACCAGAATGGGAGAACAGACATGATAAACTTATTGTTCAACATGATAACGCTCGCCCACATGTCGCAAAACCGGTCAAAACCTATTTAGAAAATGTCGGATGGGAAGGTTTTACCCCACCCGCCGTATTCACCAGACGTTGCTCCTTCGGACTACTACTTGTTCGATTGCATGAACAACGATTTGATTGGACAGCGGTTTACTTCTTCAGAAGATATCGAAACATGGGTCTCTGACTGAATCGCTTCCAAGGATGAGGACTTCTTTCGCCACGGAATCCGTACATTGCCTGACAGATGTGGTTGCCTAACAACTTTATGAAGTTCTTGAAAGTTGTATATCTTGTCGTAAGTGTTGTACGCGTTGTCTAATTTCACACTGTCAGACTAAAAAATAGTATCATAGAACAAGAAAACTTAACAGCATTTATTTCTTCTTTAGTGTTACATTGTGCTAATGTGTTTGAAATAGAACACTTGTCTATAGCTTTTTTAACCTTCTCCTTCTCAAATTTTAACGGTCTGAATAAATGTCATGTAGACAGATATAGACAGATACACTTATTCCGCTTAACTTCCTTCATCAAATGTCATCAGCGCCAAAACAGAAGTTTCAAAATAACTGAAATTTTAGTAATTGCATAAATTCAAAATGGTAATTTTGTTCTGCGCTTGCATTTTCGGAACAGTTATTGGTAACAACACCATTTTCAGTGAAACATTTTTTTTTCGTTGAACATTAATAGCACTACAAACATTTCGTTTAAACTAGTATAGAAAACTCTTTCTGTCTATCGATTTTCCTTCAATTTTCTATTGACTGATCGACATTATACCCTTGATTATTGAACTTCTCATATATTTTTCTTCAGAATGCAGTAATTAAAAGTTTTCTTCATGCTATAATGAGGAATAAAAGGTGATACTTCATTAAACCTAATATGTTCGATAATTTGTTTAAAAGAAAACAATAGTAATCCACTTCAACACAAGTTCTAAAAAGTAGAAAATAATAAAAGCTCTAACAAGCAGAAAATGATAATATAACGCGCTTAAAAGCAGAAAACAATTCATCACTATTATGTATTAAAAATTTTGAAGTCTGTTCCAAGCCAAACAAATTAATGTCTAATATAAAATTACTTTTGATGATAATTATCACAGCCGTGGATTGTCTACACTTTGTGTCAATGTGTTGTTGTTGTTTCAGGAGGATACATTCCTATCCAGACTACCTACCCATTAGCATTCTGTAACTGCCTTTAATACCTGATTTTTTTTACGTCTTGATGAAAAAAAAATTCGTCACCTTCGTGTGTTTCTAGCATTCGTATGGGGAAATGTCAATCCCCACGGTTTATGTCTCAAAAATATCTACAAAAACAGGCCTTCCCTGGGTGGGAATTTATTTTATTCATAGTTATGGTTCAAAGGTTCTGATGTTCCGAAGTTCGGGTTACGAGACTTTATGGACATCCTGTACCTTCGAAAATTATTGTTAGATCCTTATGAAGTTTACATGAAACACAAGCAAAAAATACGCTTTCAAACAAAAAATGAATTATCAAAATCTGTGCACCTATGTTGAAGTTATGCATGAACATAGACACAACATATATATATAAACGGGTCGAATTGAAAAACTCCTTTTATGAAGTCGATTTAAAAAGCATAAGGTTTCCCAAGCAAAACGAGCAGCGAAAAAAAACTTCGGTCTTCGTTTTCAAAACAACCAATTTTTTGAAGCTTTTACATCTCTACTTGTAACCTAAATAAGTAAATTCAGACGTAGATTTATCACGAGGCACGAAGGGAAATTTCTTAACCCATACTACAGTGGATACGTAATAAGTAGTGCCTTGATAAGTTACATAATAATTAATGCCATGATAAGTTACATAATACAAAGATCCGAGATTTTCAAAATTGAGATTTTACTACAAAAATAATATACTAAGCAATGTCAATGTATGATGGTGTAATGGTTACGATCCTTATTCTATCTAGCGAATGCTGGTTCCCTTCAAATAATATTGAGCCGACGTCTCCGAGCAGTTATCATTCTTGATTTAGTAGTTTCTCGCAGCTGAGAAAAAATGTAGGTGGCGTCTTAAAAAGGTAGGTTACAAGCATAATTCCTGTAGGTTTTGGACTTTACGTACAGCAGACGCATAACTGAAAACGCATGTTTTATAATACTTTCCGTATAAGTGTTCCATCTATACGTACTTTCCGTATGAAACAATATAGGTAGTCAGGATCTCACATACAAATGGATGTCTGTAACATATAGCTGAGGAATGTAACTTAAGTATATGCATGTGATTTACGGAAAACTGTTAGATGTCAGACATCCTGCAACGGCATAATATAACATCTATGTAGCATACGGATAATGTATGCTCCATGCTCCATGCTCCATACTGATTTCTGTAGTAAGCAATAGGATTTCGCATATTTGTACAATATACCGCTGTCTGGAGAACGGATTTTTCTCAGTGTGCCCACCCTACGTTTTTCTTGGATTTTCCTCCGTTGTAACCAAGTGCCAGGAATGTAACTTTAAGTATTGAAGGCTTGGCTGACTCCTTCCAAAATGTTCCTTCTTCTTTCTCACTGTTCGTGTTTAAGGTATGATGTGTCTTTAGCAGTTCTATTCAGTAAAATTAGAACAAGTACTGCGGAAGTTCTTCCCGAATATTGTTTTTTTCTATCTAAACCTCCCCAGAGATTTTATATCTTCAGGTGTAGGTTCCAGTGCATATATCATTAGGTTTTGCCACAAATAATTGTTGTGTAAATAGTAATTTTGATGTAAAAATTTGATTAAGATGATGAATGACGACAAAAGATGACAGATGAATCTCAATCCCCGATATTATTAAATTAGAACTGCAGTTCCGTGTAACGTGAGGAATGTAGTTGATTTTTAAATGAACAATGGCAGATCGTTATTGTTCTTATTTGAAACCAAATCATTATTTTAATATTAACTTTCTCGTTTTATGCTAGGTTGTAAACTAATTATGTAAGAAGGGATATGGTAGATCAATGGTAGTCATCTCTGGTGTAAGGGGTATCTGGTTTGATCCCCGACTATGTGAGACTGTGGTGGACATCATGTCCGTGGGTTTTGTTGGGTTTCCCATTTCCCCCTACACTCTCATTCTACCATTTTTTTACACAATCACTGACCTTAATTAATCATTGGTCTCCATTAGCCTACAAAGTACAATCGTAGGATCTAAGACTAAAATTTCATTGGTAATCTAACGATGGTGTCATGACAGGATTTTTGCCATGATTCGTTCTAATTTGACAGAAGATTTTAGGGTGTGTCTGGAACTTTGAAAATAAGTGGACCATCCGTTATATCAGTGACAATAAATTGGGCAGTATATAGTCGTGTTATGGTAGGGAAGCTTCGATGTGGCCATTCGTTCTAATGTTATTCTAGAGTGTAAGGTCAGGATTCAATTTTCCTTCTCCACTTCCTTCCTTTCTATATGTATATCGCCGACAAAATAATGTCAGGCACAGGTATAGTTACGATAAATTCCACAGATTCCAATAAAAAATACAAATATTTATAAATAGAAATTAATTTTTTAAAAAATATTACGTAAAAATACGTTTAAAGATTTGTTTTAAATATATAAATCTTGAAGAACTGAAACATGTGTAAGCAAATTTCTACTAGCAATGAGATTTAACTTGCATATTCATGCATTATTAATGATTGCACGGAAGTTTCTAATTATAAACGCTGCAGACAAGCGGCTTTGCATAAATAGTAACATTTTCATGCAAATAATTCCCTTAAAAAAAGAAAAAATAAAAAGAAAGAAACTTTGTCATTATTTTTAGTAATCACACATACCACTTATACAGGCAGAAGGAATTTCTTTTCTTCGTGAATTTGTAATCCATACGTTTAACAGAAGATTTTTGGGGGTGTCTGGAACTTTTAAAATAAGTGGACCATCCGTTATATCAGTGACAATAAATTGCGCAGTATATAGTCGCAGTATAGTACCAAATTTTTAATTGTACAGGGTGTCCAATATACAATGCAACCCGGAGTTTGGGATAGTAGAACTTTTGAACCTGAAGCGATACACGAATAATGGTTATACCAAAATGAAAGCTTGTTCATGCACATATTTTTAAACTAGGAAGCAACGATTGAAGTACACTAGGAACTACACAGTGTTGCCAGATGTAACCGAAGGTGTAAATCAATTTTTTGTAAAACATGTAAATTGACTCATAACTCATACGTATGGATATTCTGTCGTTAATTTTCAGTTTGTTTAGTTGGAATAGTTTTGGAGCAGAAAAAAGAATTTTTCATTTCCACCGATAACTAATCGGATGAGACCTCTGTAAGGGGAAACTAGGGAAATCGTAGTTTTCATAAATTAACACTCTGAATTGGCAACTTTGCTGATGTTTCAGTGCATCAAAAGGTGTGTTAAGGATCTGTCTACATTATGCAATTCCTGAAAACAATGAGAAACAAACTTTGAAATTATTATGATAAAACGTTTACTTATATTAACCAGCCAACACTGCTACTATCAGAAATGAGTTACCAGCTCTACAGTGGATGCTGGGAGTGTCCCCTGTTTTGATTCAAACACTGGTTTACACTTTTCACCAGGTTGGCAGCAACTTTACGGAGATTAGGAGTGTTAATGTTCTCATTGGCACTGCGAATGTTCGTTTCCAGGTCTTGAATAGTTCGAGAATTGTTCTTCTATAACTCTTGCTTTAAATAGCCCCATAGATATGTAAGTATTCTATCTCAAACTCCGGGTTGCATTGGATATTAAACACCCTGTAGAACCAGATTTGTGCAGAATACTTACAGAATATCTGGTGAATGTAATGTAGTAACGAGACATAACAGCACACCACCGCCACACTACTCGTATGAAATGTTCAATAAGTATTTATTACGTCACGAAACACTCACTAACCCTACCAACCACCCTCAAGGAAGTTTTACAATAAAAGTCGATAAGGATGTACTAAGTGTTCTAGTATACTGTCTTTCAATTCATCAATATTGCGAGCTTTGCTTTTAAAAATAAACCAAGCAAAGTTAGATCCGAGGAGAGGACACTTCAATGCCTTATCAATCTTCCTGTGGAATGCATATCTAACAATTCTCTGAAATTATGCAGTTCTACTGAAGAAACTTTAAAGTCACATTCAACTCTATACCACAATTCTATTTAATTCTATTTAATTCTATTGAACATATGGGTAATTATTCCGATTATATCAAAGAATACTGCCCCAATCGTTCCACTACATACAGTTATTACGAATCTTACGGCCATTTCAATTGAAAGTAATTTCCATTCGATCACCATATCTTGGTAGGAAATTTCTCATTCAAGCATAATTGGCCAAAAACTTTTTGTATATATAAAATTCTGCCTCCTGTCTGTATCTTAATGTATAGAGTTGTGATTTGAGTCTGTAGGGAGACTAATATATATACAGTCATTGTCAAACACTTTACTTATATATCAGAGAGTTTCACTCTCCTACTTCATCCTTTCCTTCACCAAGCTAAACCTGAGATGACGCTTCCACCACGTAAAGATTATAACAAACGCGGTAAAACTTCATTCTCATTTTAACCTTCCAATTTCGAATATTTTGATCACATACACCGAGCTCCCTAGAGATACTCTTACTGGATATTTTTAGGGCTTCGTAATCATAATTCTGTAATACGGCAGACTTCGGATACCCGTGTTCCTGACTTTTTGATAGCATGAACACTGTCGGTTGCTATCAAAAGCGGGCATATCCTTGAGGCTACTCCTGCGCCCGACTGAATCGCCAGAGATTACGTATTTTAAGTAAGCCAAGTAATACCTATAAAAGTAGCTATTATTTTCGGTACACACACAAAAAAATAACTGCGTATCAAAAAAAAAACGTCTCTACCCCTCCGCTTGCTCGCTCAAAAAGTAAATCTGGCGTCGTCACCGTATATTACGATTGTGTGCTAGTCATATGCTTTTTTTTTACTTAGTGTATAAACGGTTGGTGCTCCTTTTCACTGATTTTAATAGTATAAATTCACTGCTCTTACTGCACTTGCTGTTCCCATGTAAGTAAATGGGACATTTTACTTCAAAGAAACATAGGCCTTATTTTGTCCCAGCTTGACAAAAATTATGAAGCGTAACGTAGCACAAAACATGCAAAAATGTATTATAACTGCTATGCGTATTATCGCAAATTGAAACACTGATTTTGCGTCACGTTGATGCAAACCGCTACGGAATGTGTCTTATGAAATATACAAAGATAACGAAGACATCTACAGCATTGCACCAGTATCAAAGCTGTGTAATTTATATTACTCCTCCTTAAAAAGGACGTTACTTGTGTCAGGCCTTATATAACAAGATTTTAAGAAGAATCTTGGTTAAAGAAACCAAGATTTTAAATGATTCTCTTTTCTGGATAAAAGTCAGCCTCCATATAAAATTTTTCTTTTCTAGAGTGTTGGCTGACGTTTCAAATACTCTGATACGTTTATCTTTATTTTCCTCTGACTCTATTAATCTTGGGGAATCTATACAGTCATTGTGGTATAATTTTAATTGTTATATTGTTATAATTTTACACAAAGCAAGTCAATATGATGGACGCGATTTCAGAAATACATTCTGTGTAATCTAATAAATATATGTTATTGCGAGCTATGCGCTTCGAAAAGTTAACTTTCAAAGTTTAGTTTCCACTCAGTGTTTCCACTTTCTATCGCTAACAGTCAACAGTGAGCAGTTAAGGAAAATGGCGTTGACTGCAGAACAGAGATCTTTCTGTATGCTTGATTATCATGTAAATAATTCTGTGATTAGTGTGCAACGACATTTCCGTACTAAATATCAGAAAGACCCACTTACGGGGAAAGTATGTGAACATTTCAGAGATTCGAGCCGTGTATCACAGCAGCTATTGGTGATATTGACCGCACCAAGCTACAAAAGGTTTGGTAGGAGATAGACTATCAGTTTGGTATGATACGCAAGGTGCTCATGTAGATCACATATGTTTGAAGAAAACTAACAGTTTGCCTTTCTTAGCACATGCCTCACAATAACATATATTTATTAGATTTCACAGAACTCCAAATTTCATCTAATTTCAAACTTTCTCCTCTATTTAATATGTTATCGTGTACTTTTCTTTCTATTGCTTGTCTTAACTTTTTATATCCATGAGTGGATCTACTTGTGCATATTACTGACGTATTTTCAAACGAAAACTGTGTACTTTTCTTTACGACCCGCTCGGGAGAGTAATACTCCCGGAAATACGTATTTCCGCGCGCTACTCTAGCCAGCTGTTTTACGCGCTATCCTAGCCAGTTGTTTTAAGTTGGTCACAAAATTTATATCATGAAGTACAAGGGGAACAAAACGAGCCCTATATCATGGAGTACAAGGGCATAAGTACTACAACTACTTATCTGCGCAAAAGTAAATAAATCACTTTTTTAAGTATTATTTTAATTTAATAAGTGTTATAAAAATCTTTAAAAAAATGTTTTAAAAAATCCTCGGGCCGGGTCTGAACTCGCGCCAAAAGAGACTTTTATTACTAGCATATAGCGCTAGCCCACTGAATATTTATTGTACTGTGTCACTAATATTACATAGCAAATTTACATGGAGACAATATAGGCGTAATCTAGGACCGACCACTGGGAAGAGAGTCCAAGATGTGGTTCTGAGCAAACCTACTCCGCTGTACGATGATAATGGTTATGCATAACAAGGAAAATGTTCACAAGCACAATTCATGGCCTCCCGGTCTTTCCCGACAGGTGGGACAGAGCTGCTTGCAAAAAACCACTGAAAGATTGTCTTTCGAGATCGATTGAAAAATATTTGCGGCGTTCCCGTTGTAGAAAGTCGAAATATAAGCATTCATCATTCCACGGCATGGAATGATGAACATATAACAATGTGGTACCAACTAACCAGAGGACCGTATTATGTTTGGTTTTTGGGTAATACTGAAATGCAGGAAAGAATAGGAGATCGACTGTAAATAAAGGAACAGGTATACGGCAGATCAAGCTCAACATACGAAGTAGGAGGTTCCAAATAATATCGGCACCTGAACATGACATGTAGCGATGAGGTAGTGTGTCGGAGTGGCCACAATATTTGCAGGTGAGGGTTGTGGTACGTCCAATGCGCAGAAGTCGTTCTTGTGTGGCAGGCAGTTGATGAACTATGGTCGTCCATACCGTTTGTGTGTGCAAAGGGAGGACATTGGTTCTTAGATTTTGCCAAATATGGCGCCATTGTTTATTGGGGAACATATCCTGTACCCGGACTCTCACATCTACAAGTGACGCTCTCCACAATTGCTGGTATAAGGTTTAGTGAGTATATGTAGTAGGGGAAGCAAGCTCACCAGAATATGTCCATGCTTGAACGAGATTGGTGACATAGGGAGGACATAATTTGCCAAATCTGCAGAAAGGCGGATTCCTTGGTTGGGAGTATTCGGGCCAGAAACATTCGATCCACACCCGTGTATAGTCCATGTGGGGCTCAACGTCTTGATACGCATCTAGCATGTATAAAACTTGACTTTTAAGACGAATGTTTACGAGTCCAAGGCCCCCTTCGCTGCGAGGAAGATAAATAGTGTTGTGTCGGAGGCGGAAGTAGTAGCCCCGCCAAAGAAACCACATAAATACAGATTCAATTAGGCGAGCGTAAACAGAAGGGAGGGGAAAGGTGCGCGCGTAGTACCAAAGTTTAGCAGCAACATACTGGTTAAGATATTGGACCTTATGTATGATATGCAGACCTCGGAACCGTTGTAAGTATAGCATCTGCTTAATCTGATGAACTATAGGACGCCAGACAGCATCCATTTGTTTGCGTACATCGCTATGAAAAGTTATGCCGAGTACTGTTAAAACATCAACCGTGGGAATGTGAGAGCGTGAATCAGGTAAAGAGGGTAGGGAGAATCCGTGAAATGACAGGAGTTTGGTCTTGTGTTTATTGTATGCCAAGCCGGAGCACTGGGTGAACTCGTCAGTTATGCGGATGGCGGTGAGCATATATCTTTGGGCGTAGTTCCTATTAAGGTTACGTCATCCGCAAATCCGAAGACGTGTAATTGATGGTATTCCGGTATACCGGGAGAGGTAATGTTAGCCAGAGCCCGGAGATAGGTATCTAGAACTATCACAAAGAGGCTCGTCGAGATGCTATCACCTTGACGTAATCCGCGTTGCAGAGCAAATATGTCAGAAAGATGACCGTTGATCTGTACTCGACATTGGGCCGATTGGTATAGTTGTCTTATGACTTGTTGAAATGCAGGAGGAAATTCCCAAGCGTCTAAAGTTTGAAGAAGAAACCCGTGATCAACGCAGTCATATGCGGAAGAAAAATCTATGCCAAGGACCCCCGCTTTAATGCGCCGAGTTTGCACGTACGCTATAAAATCCCGTAACGAACGTAACACATAATGGATGTTATATTTGGGGTGGATGGCTGCCTGATATGGACTAATATACTTTTGCAATATGGGTTTTAAACGTGCCGTCAGTATTTTGGTAAAAAGTTTCAAATCGGTAGGCAGTAAAGTGATGGGTCGGTACTCCTGTACAGTCTGGGAAGTGGCGGATTTCGGGATAAAGATTGTGATTCCGACGTTACCGCGGATGGGGCCTCCCTGTAAATAGGTATTAAATAACTTGACTAGGGAATCGGAAAGAAAAGTCCAGTATTGTTTATAGAACGCGTACGGCAGACCTTCATATCCTGGCGCGCCCTTTCCTTTTGTTGCCTGGAGGGCCATCCATATTTCCTGACAAGTTATGGGGCGCATGAGATCACGACCCTCTTCCTCCGTAATCAGTTTGGGAATAATCGACAAAAACTGAGTTGTAACATTGGTGTCAGAAGGTCGGGGTTGTACTAATTTATGGTAATGCTCACGGAAAACATTTAAGATCTGAATGGAATCACTAATCACCATTCGGGAGTCGGAAAGCTACTATTGTAGCTTGTTTCCGCCGGTGCAATAGACGTGCAACGTCGTAAATAGTGACAGTTTCCTTGGCAAGCCTATAATATGTGGTCTCATTAATAAAAGAAGGCATGAGTGTGGGAGCCTGGAGATTTTGGAGTCGTAGTTTGAGCTGTTGCACTGTGCGTTTATTCTGTAGTGAGGGGGCCGCACACCATGCCTAACGCAATGCCTCATAGAGGAATTCAAACATCAACTGCCGATCGTGTCGTGTTTCGTGTCCTTTACCTTGGAAGAACCGAGCGATCTTTGGTTTAAGAAATGTCGTCCACCAAGAGGCGAGATCTGGAAAATATTGTTGCATCCTTTCCCAATAGGAATATTGTTGTTCCAGTTCCTCCCGATAACCGTCGTGGTGAAGTAAGGATGTATTTAACTTCCAGTATCCTCGCCTGCTAAGGGCTGGCAAGGGTTGATCTGTTTTTATGTGGAGCTTGATCGCTGCATGATCGCTGAAAGATGGTATAATAGTCTGTACGTCAATAATAGTGTGAAATAAGTCAGGAGTGACGTATATTTTGTCAATCCTACTTTTCGAATGTGAAGTACAATGGGTATAGGTCCTCGGTGAATTGGAAACAATGACTACATCCCTTAAGTGATAAGCCCGCAAAAATTCCAAAAATGCGGGACAAGGGGGGGTGGGCGGAATTGAATCTGCACTGGTTTCAGTGGTATTCCAATCAGCCATGATTACCGTACGAGAAATATTAGGAGGCAGGAATTGTGGCAAACTTTGGCCATAAAATTCAGCCCGTTCCTTCTTAGCTGTATAGCCAGAAGGAGCATATAGTCCGACGACCAGGTGCCCCTGTATGACACAATGAATAATACGTCCGTCAGGGGAGAGAGTAAGATTGGTATGCCCCAATCCTTTTCTGATAAACATCCCTACTCCAGTGGTGGGTCCTAAATTAGCAAACACATCATAGTCCATCATATTGTGAAATGAATCATGTATAAGTTCTTGCACACAAACTACATCCGGTTTATGACATACGAGAAATTGGTTTAAATATGCTTTTTTATCGTCACTACTTGCGCGATTTAAATTTATCGTGAGAAAGGATAAAGAGTTTATCACAGTCATATAGAGGAAAATTTCGTAGTATAACACTTCTGTGCAATGTCGATATTTACGTAAGTTTGCGCTATTCAAAGTTAATATGAGTCTTAAAACTAAGAAGTGAAGCAAAAAATAACTTACAAAATCCATGATAGATGTTTATGAATATAAGTGCTGCAGGTAAAAATAAAACCATACGGCGACGGTAGATTTAAACACAACTAACACTCAAGGATTTCCTGTTTGTATACATGATAAATACCGCTGTTCCACTCTGCACTCTTGCACTATTAGAATCGGAGGGCACTTGTGTTGTACACACGTGACGTAGAGAAAGAACAAACCAACGGAGGCACACACCACACTACTTGGGATGAATTCGTATCCATTGACCTTGAAGACCAATACCTTATGTATCTGTTTCAAACACCTGCTGTGGGCGAGTCCGTGGGTCTCGATCGCAAGACAGAGAGACTTGGCTGCCTTCCAAGTGAGAATTCAGTTCTTCCTTCCGGGATAATTTGCGTCTTTTTTGTTTAGAAATAACATCGCTAAATTTAATTCCTTGTGTCTCATGCTGGAGAAACTCGCTTTCAAAGGGTTCAAGATGCTCTTCCTGTGTCTCTTTCGGGACCTCGCTATCCTCAACTGTTGAGGGATGTGGTTCAACCTCCATGTTGTGTGAGGTGATATGCTGCTCTACTCGTATGCCGGAGGCCTCCGATGGAGGCGATAAAGGCACTCGTTTACTGGGAAGTTGGGTATCGTCCTTTGCTTTCTCAAGAGACGTTATTGTAAGTGCAGGGAACTCCTTTGGGTCCGGAACCGAGGGTCGATGCTCAAGATCATCTTCTTGGTTACCAGATTTCGTAGAAATGACAGGTGGAGCTAATTTGTAGGATGTCTTAGGAGTCACTTTTCCGAGTTCTGTCATGCAAGGAAGGGACGGAGAAGTGGTCGGGATTACACTCGTTGCCCCTCGGAGTTGAGCCCCCCGTTTCAGTACACAGTTCGCTACGGTGTGCATAGAGCTTTGGCATCGGAAACATGTAATCGATTGTCCACTGTATGATACTCCTACTTTATAACCATGGACTAGAAGTCGGGATGGCACATGAGATGTCAGTTTAATATGTACATGGCGAGTTCCAGTTTTAATACCAGGGGGATAAGGAGGGGCCCATTCCTGATCTTCAATTTTAATCACTGAACCATATGCACTAAGAGCCTCACTCAATAAGTTGTTCGGTGCCTCGATAGGGAACTCAAACACACGAAGGAGGGTAGTCGGATCTGCTGCGGAAATAATTCGAACAAAACTCACTTCCTTATTTGAATGAGTGAATGGGACCTCACTAGGGGCATGAGCTGCAAAGTCATCGTATTCCTGTTGCGTTTTGAATTTTAGAAAAGTACAAAAATTTTCACTATTTAACTGCACTGATGTGATCAAAAATACCTGGGAAAGTGGAGTTCATCCAATGGTAGATTTCCAAGGGGACTGGTCGAACTGCACGGAACTTCTTGTCAAATTCTAGTTTAAATTGAAGATCTTTTTTATATTCCATATTCACGTTTGCACTGATAAACCGACACTACGCCGAAACGGCAATAATTGAGAGTACGGAGTATAACTCCTACTTCAGTAGTTTTGCTTTGATATAGTAATCAGAGCTATGAAATACACTTAACGTATATATGGTCTACGATACTATAGGCTATAGTACACTGTGTAAGCACCAGAGCACCCGTGTTGACTCGACGGCGGCTTGATGCGAACTGACACTCGGCCACGAAGGCCGGCAGCAGCAAGCGTTTGCTGCTATTCTCGGGTTTGATTTCTGCTATTTTCGGGCAACGTGGCAAGAAGTGGATAACGCCAACCAATCAGAACTGTGTTTCTCGTTTCTAATTCCGGGAGCATTACTCTCCCGAGCTAGTCCTTTTTCTTCCATTGTACGTTGCACTAATGCTGACTTCTCCAGTTGAATCGCATGTATCTTACATGCTTCTCACTTCTAGTCTTAATTGTACCTTCCATTTATCTATTATCGTAATGTATTAAGACTAGATTGAATTACGAACACCTACGTGAAAATTATGATATATACAATATATCTATCTTAAAGTAATAACATTAATAATAATGATCTATTTTTTAACTTCTTCATTTCGTAGTATTAAGCCCGTGGCCAGCCTGATTTCTTTTAGGAAAATAAAGAATTAATCCTGAAGGATCAATGATACGGACATCAAAGAATAGCATAAAACTGTTTATTTATTATTATAGCATCTGTAACAGAGCTGTATCTTCTTTTACAAAAGACATACTATATTGATAAATATTACGGTATACAAATCAAGATTGACGAAAGATCATCATTAACATACAAATGTAAATACATACAGAGGTTCATTATTCATTTCAGTTACATATTTTTCTTTGGTGTTATGGAAGACGTTACGTGCATCTAGCAAGAAGCATCTCATGTTACGCAGAAACGAGTAACATGCAATAAATTCAACTGAATTTTAGTATTTAGCAAGGATTTTATACCTACTTTTTAGTCAATTTAGAAATGATCTACAACTTTCTGGTTTAGAAGTGCAAAAAACATTTAGAGCAGATACTCACTCTAGCCCCTCTCTGGTACAGGCCCGATTAGCATTAATATCTCTTAGAACCTGTTTATTTACTCGTAATTGTTGAAGGAGAAGCACTTATGCTGTTATATTAAGCTCAGGAAATTAAATCGTATTTAAAGCACATTGATTAGATACTAAATTCAAAAAGTAAAGTTAGAAAATTGTTTGGTTTTGTAATTTCTTGTTATTTTAGAACGTAGTAGAGTAGAAAATTTTAAAAATATTCATAGCAAATCATACGTAAAATTTTATTGTGTATCAAACAGATTTTATATTTCTGGTAAGAATTTTTTGATAAATTTATAGCAGAATTGAGTTAAGGCACACGTCGAACATTTGTGAGCCCAATTTATACGTTATCACCATAGAAATCAAAGTATACCAATTGGCATAACCTATATCAGTACGTAAAACCTTCATTTTTAAGTACTTTATATTTAGTACCTATAACGAGAACAGAAACTGGATTTTATCATGCACAAGTATGTAAATCATAATGGATTAAGATCCTTACACGCTACAGCCCAGAAAAGTTGTGGTGAATCAAATGGCGTGTGTTGAATTCGGTGATGCGTAACCCGCGCATCGATTTTCAATGCCATTAATTTTGGTTTTCCAGATCAAATTTGTCAATTAGTTTCATTAATTAAGACTTTAATTCAAGTATCTTTCCAGTGACCCTATGAAGTTGGGTCTGAAATTTGATTGATTTATTGATTGATTGATTGATTGATTGATTGATTGATTGATTGATTGATTGATTGATTGATTGATTGATTGATTGATTGATTGATTAGTTAATTGTTTGGTTGGTTGATTGGATTTTAACGTCATCTCGGCAGCAAAAACATGCCAAGGGGCCTACGGCTTAATATAGTTGGTTGAATTGGAAAAATTAAATGTAAATGAAAAGAAATTTCTAGATTAAAGTACCACGATTATGTTGCGAAGCTAAGAAAGATGATAATGATTATAATGAATTAATTTTGAAATGAAGAAAATGAAAGGGGAAACGGGAGTACCCCAGAAAACCCACGATGTTTGTCCACTACAAAATTTATTTGGTGTATGAACTAGAACAAACCAGAAACTCCCAATATGATTTGGAGTTTAACGTTCTTTTCCTGCTCCGAGGTTATGAGAACGTAGACTTCTAGCTTAAACTATGACCCGAACAACGTGAACTCCTGCTCGGGAGTCCCCCTTAGTGCGGACCTTAGGTGCGTATCCTAGCCACATAGTGACGAGGGCCACATAGCTTAATGTTGGATCCGAGTTTTGTGTCTGAGGCTTTATGCCCTCACGAGATAGAACCTGGTCATGCGAAAAAAAAATCTGTTAGCTGTTATTCAAGGAAAATACTCAACATTTAAAATTAGTTCAGCATAAAATTATCAGGAAAATGGCAAAAAAAAACTAATAATAAATCTAGAAATTGTGCACAGAAAGTAAAACTGTAGTTACATTGATATTACTCAGTTATTGGATATGTAGGTTAAAATTTTTTTGGTCATTTTCTGTCACAATAATCTGTCGAGTGGCAATATTCTGTTACGATAAAGATGACATCTTAATTAATAAAATGTCTTAAATTTCACATACTATACCCAAATAAAAGATTTATAAAGATATTTCCTGAATGACTGAGTGAGTATTGCACTTATATTTGGCTTGTGTGGTCCTGCCTTTGATTTATGCAGCCTCACTCTATGTCTAACAGACAGAAATAGTGTTTAAAGTTAAGAGGTACCGGTATCAAGAAAATTGAAGCTTAACTCTTGGAAATTTAATAACTTAGACTATATTTTCTGATACTTGGAAACTTAATAACTATGTTTTCTAAGTTAAAGCCCTTATGTCAAGATTGCTATACAACAGATAGAATGGTCAGTAGTGAAGAAACAGCATTAATGAGAATAATTTCTTTAGACATTATCTTGTAAATATTAGCACATATGTTGTACATTAAATATTTGTTCGAATTTTTCACAAGTATAAAAAGAGGAACGTTGTTATTAATTTTTTTTCCAAAGCCCATGGCCTTGACCTGATTAATCAAGTAAATCGTCTAGAGCAGTGAACTGTAAATATAATAATTTAAGATTATCACACTTGAGATCAGACTTAGCATAACCTTTAGACTTAGATTTAGACTTAGACTTAGATCAGACTTAGAATTTTAACATAATTCTGTTTAATTTTAACATAATTAAGTTTAATAAGAAAAGTTATCTTTTTAATTAGAGCAAAACAACAAAAAATAACTATTTTTTTAATGTGTAGCAATCTAAATACTTTTCTGTTTCTCATGTACCTAAGTATCCATTTATCAAAGATTTAAATAATCGAGCATGCGATTATACTTTCGTTGAATGCTACTGCTTCTGCTCGCTAAGGATACAGCACATTTTTCATTGGACAGAATTTCGTGTCCAATACCTACGTAATTTATTTCTAAAATGTTGATAATTTCTTGTAAGTATTACTACATACACGAAACCTTTGGATTCTTCAAGAAATTTGTTATTTTTTTATGTACTGAACTTTTTTAAAAGCAAATTCCTAGAAACTCTTTTAAATAAACATTACCTTCTTGAATTTAAATGCAGAACTTGTGACTTTACTTTTGTGGTAAACATTATGGGCCTTATGCAAAGTCGTTCTGACGCGTGATTAGTGACATACTAAAGAGTTCGACTAACATATGTTTCCTGCAGTAGTCAGGCTTGTAGCATGACTCTAATCATACGTGAAAACGACTCTGCATAAGGCCCTATAAGTCTTATACAGAGCCGTTCTGACGCGTGACTAGTGTCATACTAAAGAGTTCGACTAACATATATTTCCTGCAGTAGTCAGGCCTTTAGTATGACCTAATCGTACGTTAAAACGACTCTGCATAAGGCCCTATGACTTTTAATAAAACAAAATAATCCATAAAAATAAAAATACACATACAAACAACACTCTATATAATCGAAACAAAAAAATACAAATAATACATGAGCTACGAAATTTGACATATGTAAATTAATACTTAAAATATTTCTAATATAATTAAAATTTACGAACAGTACTTACATCTGCAGTAAGAAATAATATTAACATTCTAAATTCTAAATTCTAGGGGGGCACGGTTGCTCATTGATAGAGCGCTTATCTCTGGTGCGTGGGGTCCCTGAATAATTACGATTGTGGTGGTCAACATCGTGTCCGTGGGTTTTCTCGGGGTACTCCTGTTTCCTCCCCTTTTTCATTCCACCAATTCTTCCATCATCATTCACTTGCTGCACTTGGGCCAACTAATGCATAACATGTTCAAAGACTATATAACCATTCATACTAGTATAAAATCAGTTCTGGCTTATCCACAACAGCTTTGCACGACAGTTCACAGAAGTTCGGCCTGCGAAGATTGAGAGCGTTTGAATCCTAGCAAAGACTTTTAAGACTGTTCCTTAGTTTCATCAAGCGAATCCCTGAATGATATCTTACATAGTATGTTTAGAGTACTATTTTAAGAGTATTTTCCTTCTACTTGTGTTAGTCTAGAATCGTCATTCTTAGTAGCTGAAATTCCAGTGGGCATCAAACCGTCAAATGTAAACTCAGCAACGAGATGACAACTATAAGTCTCTGCTTCACATATTGCAAATTATTGAATACTGCATATTATGAAACCTGATCAATGCTTTATTTTTGTCTCATTTTGTAATAGTTTGTACCCTATTACAACCATCTTACGCTAACACCACAAGAACTTACTGACCTATTAATAAAGCTTTGCTATATAGTAAACATTAGCCAAATTCCTTTCAATCTATTATTAGTAATGCATGTATTAATAATTTTTAATGTATTTTGTGTATTGTATTTATCAAATTAACGAATAATTAAGATAGGTAAGATTTTTCTAGCGAATCACAAGCTTTATCAAAATATATCTTCTATATTTCTTATTTCCTGCTATATTTGTTTAGTTCCAACTAGAAGCACAATAAGCATTAGCTTGTGATCCATAACAGATTCTTCTTAATTTTTTTCTGCAAAAGCGCCTATAGTTAATTTCGTAAGTTTTAATTGCATTGTTTTTTAAAACTATATGCTCTTATTCTTATTTTATTTCGTTCTTGAAAACTTACCAGTTAATTCTTTTTTATTAAGAATGAAAAAGAATAAAATGCTTAAGATAAAGGTAAGTTGCTTGAGATGCCGCAACCTAAAACCCCGCGTTGTCCCATCATGTTGCAGGACTCATTCCCACAGTGCAGACTCTCCCGAATCTCGGACTACTAATCAGTGTTCGCCACGTGGGACAGGAACCTCCGATCTGGCTCTTTCCAACGATGAAGACTTCGACGTCAACAACCAGGTACACAATACTATCAATTATTTTAAATAGAGAAAAACCTAATTCATTTTTTTAATAAAATAATGCATTCAGCGGCACATTTTTTTTACTGATTTTGTAAACACTTGATTTTAGAGAAAGATCTACTTTGCCTCTGTGCTTTTATCTCTTAAAAAACCATGAACATATAGTACAAATTATTTTGACAGAAAATCTCATCCTTATTCAAATGAAACCAAAGTAAAAATTTCATTGCTAAATTAGAAATTACCGAGTCATGCTTTTTTTTCTTTACTAAGCCATATAAATGGCCTTTGTTCTTTCAATACACATATTCATGCAAAGAAATCGTGAAATATGATGCTCTTAGAGATTTTTGGTATTAAAAGTGGGAAAAGGTACTATATGTAGAGACGATGTATAGAATCACACTATTGAAAATAATAAAACAATATAACGTGATATACAAGGGGTAACATATAGTTTTATAGATCGTGTAAGTGTGGGGAGCAGCGTATTCATAGGGCATCAAACACAAAATCTGGGTTCGTATTAAGATTATGAAGAGGCTCGGGGCTTATTATTGGAAGTTGTAGCAAACAAGAAACATTTAGTTCCGTCATTGTGAGTAGAGTGCTGGCACTTGGCCGCGTTTTTTGACCTACTGCGCATGCGCAAAATGTTCCGATTCCTGTTCCGGTTCCGATTCTTGTCCCGGTTCCTCCAGAGCAGAATACGCGCAACGAGTAGCCTTTGACGACTATGAACACAACCTGACCATGCATGCGCAGAAACTACACACAACAGCAATACTACGAACGACCATGACACTGCCGGTAGTGTTTCTTCAACCATAATATAACATCAGGGATGTACTCGTTCTCTTTTACGAGCACTTTTTTATCAATGGTAGCATAGTAGAGCAGAGAGCATTTAACAAGTCTGGTTATTCACACACACACACACACACAGTTTACGGAGAACTTAATATCGCTCCAATGACCAACACACACATGATATACGGAGAACTTAATCCCTATCCAGTGACCAACACACATACACACACACACACACACACACACACACACACACACACACACACACACACACACACACACTTGATTACTCATGTGCAGTTCCAATTTAGTAGAAACTGCACGCATGCGCAGAAAAATTACAGTTCCAACTCCCACTTCCGGTTCCGATTAAACACACCACAACCACCAGCAGACTACAACATAGAAAATTATAACCACAGACTACAAAGGTTACAACATAGGACTATGAACACACATTCCAACTGCTATTAAACATAGTAGAGCAGTGGTTCGCTCCCCGCTATACACGCACACACACACTTGGTAGCGCATGAGCAAACTCTTCCAGTTCAGTGCCAGTTCCGGTTCCGGAGCAGACTACGCAACGAGTACCCTTTTATAACTGTGACCTATTGTAGCGATTACACAAGAAAGGCTCGGAACCCCTATATGCGCAAGCTGTTCCGCTTCCTGTTCCGACTCAAGTTCCAGTACCAGTGCCGGTTTCGAAGCAGATTACGCAACGAGTAGGCTGTTACGATCCCTCTTTTGAACCGTTATAAAAGACTATGACCTATTTTCATACACACACACACACACACTTGGTTACGCATGCGCAGTTCCATTTTAGTAGAAAATACAGTTCCAACTTCCACTCCCGGTTCTGATTGAACACAGCAGCAGCAACAGACTTCAAAGGCTACAACATAGAATTATGAACACATATTCCAACTCCTATTGAACATAGTAGAGCAGTGGTTCGCTGCCCGCTTGCGTGTGGTTTCCTTTCCAGCTCTCATACACACACCTGGTTTACGGAACATTTTGTGGCGCATGAGCAATCTGTGCCGACTCAAGTTGGAGTGCAAGTTCCGGTTCCGAATACACAACACCGGAGAAGCTGCACCCGACTACGAACATAGCAGACTTTTTAAGATTACGCAAGAAAGGCTACGGCACAGCAGCAACAGACCACACAACACTTATTCTAACTCCCAGTGTAGAAAGGTTATGACCACATACAGAAATGCATAAGCGGCGCCTAAATAACATACGAAGTCCGTTTTACTCGTTCACTCTTCTACGGCGAAAACAGTGAAGCAGAGATTAAAACACATACACACACAACCACATTTTTCACGGAGCACTTGGTTGTGCATGCCCGATAAAATTACAGTTCCAATTAAGTAGAAATAACAGGCATGCGCAGAAACATTACAGTTCCGATTCCGACTACTGTTCCAGTTCCGGTTTCGATAACACACAGGAGCAGCACCAGTATGACATTGGCGACGGTGTTTTTGCACCCTTTTATGACTATGACGTATAGTGCAGATATTACCTTATAGTTTATGTGGGGTACGCCCTTTTATGACAATTTTAAACGATTTCGATAAAACTCGGCATATAGGGTCTTCGAACATGCATATTACAAATACCTAGGTCTTATAGTTTATGTGAGATACTCCCTTTCTATGATAATTTTAACTAATTCTGATAAAACTAGGTATATAGGGGTTTTCGAACATGCTGATTACGAATATCATATTTATTTTTACCTAGGTTTTATAGTTTGTGGGATACGCCGTTTCAATGACAATTTTAACCGATTTGGATTAAACTCGGCATATGAGGGTTTTCGGACATGCTGGTTACGAATAGCATATTTATTTTTACCTAGGTTTTATAGTTTATGTGGGATACGCCCTTTTTATGACAATTTTAACCGATTTGCGTGGAATTTGGTATATAGGTATTTTCGGACATGTTAAACTAAATCATATACAATAGCTACCCGTATTATTCGTTTTTGGCGTGAAAACACTATGGCAACATAGTAGAGCGGAGATTTAAAAAATAACAGCTGCGGTTTCTCAGAGGTTCGCTCTCACTTCGAGTGTCGTCTTATTTAGCTTATCCGGCATATTCGTGGGACGTAGAACTTAAAAATTGCATTTCGGCTCACTCACACACACACACACACACACACACACACACACAAACACACTGTTTACAGATCACTTGGTGGCGGATGTACAGTTCGAATTTAGTAGTAATTACACGCATGCCCAGAAAAATTGTAGTTCCAACTCCCACTTCCGATTCCAGTTGAACACAGTAGCTGCAGCCGCAATGACAACATGCAGAAACCTATGGCATATTTCGCAACCCTAGAGAGGGATACAGTGAACACATATCCCAACTTCCAGTCTAGAAAGACTGTAACAGCATGCAGAAATGCAGAATCGGCGCCTAAATAATATACAAAGTCCATCCGTTTTCCTCGTTCACTCTTTTACGACGAAAATAGTGAAGTAGAGATTAACACACACATACACACACACAGTTTACGAAGCACTTGATGGTGCCGTAGCCAGTTCATCAACATATTTCTTTGCAAACCTTTTGCGTTTCTCTTGAAATGTTTCAGAAGTACTCAATTTCGAGCACAGGTCTTTTGTGGATTTTACAAGCTCGTCATACTTTCCCCGAAAATCTTTCATTTGCTGAAGTAATTTCTTCCGATTTTTCTCTGCTATTTGCAGTGCAAACTTTTGGAAGTTACATACATGGACATTAGGATATTTTCCCAAATGACTAGCATCAACTCAAATTTAAATGTGTATCTTCTTCTTTAATGCCTCAGCTGCTCTCAATTCATCTGATTTCTTACTTGTCAGATAAATCGCGGTAAGGAACTTTAGAACATCAGCAACTCTCTCTTTCATGGAGCTAACAGCAGTATGTTTTGTTCCCTACCTAGTTATACATTTTTTTTAGAGATTTCTTCTTTAATTTTGAAGCCATTTCATCACCAAGAGCTAAAAGTGACTATCTAGGAGCACTAGGACTGAAAAAAGGAAAATATTTTGCAGTACGTAAAAAAATGGAAACGTATGCAGCATCGGCAATAACAAGATTCAAATTATGCGCACAACAATGAACGTACGGAGCGTTTGGAGTAGTATTACTAATTGTGGCGTGTAAACCACTATAAACTCCGCTCATTACTGATGCTTCATCATAACCCTGCCTTCTGCACCGTTGTGTGTCGATTTGGTTGCTGAGTAAAATTTCACGAACGAGATGTTCATAATTCTCGTCACCATGCTTATCTAATGCATAAAATCCTACGAAACTTTAATCTCTAATGTCGCTTCTTCATAGTTAATTCAGTTTTTGTCATGTCCAATGTTGAATTCACGATTATTGAAAGAGCTGAGATTTTCGAACATTTTCAAAAATAATGTTTCTCACATTGCTAGATAGAATATCAATAAGTTCGTTCTGAATTGCGAACTCAGATATCTAATTCTAATTTCCTGTTTTTGAAGCAATGTTCAAAACCGGTTAACTCTGCGACTAACTTCGCTGTTCGTAGAAAATTTCCTTCTGCAAACTCTTCACATTTTTTTTTTTTTTTAACCTTTATTTCCTCTCAAAGCTGTGTTCCCTTATCAATTGTTTCATTTTTCATCCAACTAACTCTGACCTTCGTAGCATCCATGTGAATCACCTTCCCTCATGAACAGTTATTTTCTGAGAAAGATGACCCCAATCATCAATACCGTCAATCCATTCTGTCTTTAAATGAATGCACTTTTATCACCAAACAACGAACAAGTTTCACAGTATATTTTATCCATCAGAGGAGAATAACTCAACCACAGTCGAGGAATTTTAGCCCCTGATTTTGTTCTCATGAAGTAATAATCTTCAGAAAAATTGCGCTTTGTAATTTCATTGACAGGAAAGTTAATGCATGGTCAGCAAGGCCCATAAGCCAAAATGCTCCGCTTCAATCTGTCGGAAACTTTTTCCTGAAGTATCCTCTTACTGTTGGGTATTGAAAGGTAAGATCCAAATCTTTCAGGAAAATAAGAGGGTCGGTGGGTGGAAGGAGAAGGAAATCTCAATCAGTATTTACAATCAGCTGTTACGTTCTTTTCCGTTTTATCACGAACATAATACAAACCAGCGAAATCAGTTTTACTTTCCAACATAACTTGCACATTGACTTAGAAAGGGATTTAAAAAATAATTTTAAAAAATGTTATATCAAAGCTGGAATAGTAAACTAAAAATCCACAATGTTTATTTCTTCCACATAGGAAATAAATGAAGAATATAAGTATTCAGTATTGAACGGGTTAGCAGGGGCCACTGGGCTTGGGGGCCCCAAAAATAGAAAAGCATGTTACCAAAATTGCTATTTATAGTAATCTAGAATTTCACAATGATTATTTCTCACACATAGTAAACGAATAACAGAATGTAAGTACCTATTCAATATCGAGTAATAAACGTGTTCAGTGGATCTCTAGGCTTGGGAGGCCCCAAAATAAAAAATGTTACCAAAATTACTAAATTTTCATAATGATTACTTCTTCCAGATAAGAAATAAATAACTGAATATAAATATTCAGTGCCGGGTAATAAATGGGTTTAGAAGGCCCCCTGGGCTTTGGGACCCCAGAAACGAAGAGAATGTTAGAAAAGTTACTAGTAATCTAGAATTTCACCACAACGATTATTTCCCACACATAAGAAATGGCCCTATAGATTTGCGAATGGAGGAACAAAATAAAAATAAGAAGGTTACTAAAATTGCTAGCAATTTTAACATTGACAATGATTTTTTCACACATGTAGAAGTGAATAATAATATAAGTATTAAGTACCGAGTGATAAACAGGTTCAGCGAGGCCTCTTGGCTTGGGGGGCCTCAAAAACAAAAAAAATATGACTAAAGTTGCTGTCAATTTTAAAATAGACAATACATTTTACTCGCACATAAGAAATGAATAATAAAATATAAATATTCAGTAGCCTACTGAGTAATTAACGGACTCGACGGATCCCCCTAGGCTTGGGGGCCCCGATGCGTTGCACCGCTTGCACCGGCATTGCAGCTACTAGAAACAGGCAATAGTATTCTTGGTCGCCCGCTTATTTTAGCTCACTTTACCATACCTACAGTATAATCACTCTTTCTCTACAAGTTGCATTTAGTAACTAATACATAGACAGCACTTATCATTCTTTATTGGTATATCTTATATATGCTACATACTTATATAACAACATTTTTCTACTGTTTACATTTTCAAAACCTACATATTCAATGTTTAATACTGTATATTATAAATGATCCAATATTACAAATCGAATTTTCAATTTTAAATTCAAATCAAATTTTAGTTGAGTTAGGAGAATTATATTGTACGTATATCTAAATTACCTTTTTTTCTGTTATCGTATAGAACTGCTTTATCCTTGTAATCTGAGCTGTACTCAGATTTATACATTTATTTATTGCATAAATAAACCTCATGTTAGTGGACCCTTTGGTATAAGAATAACGAACACTTTTCTGACCAATGGTATATACACTTATTTATTAAAACTAAAAATAAATGTTTACAATTTCGACAAGTTAGCGTTATCTTCATCAAATAGATCATTAACGTTAACGTGTTGAAATTGTAAACATTTATTTTAATTGTAATAAATAAGTGTATATACTTTGGTCAGAAAAGTGTTTGTTATTCTTGTAGTAAGTTCCAGAGTCGTGATGGATAGAATCAATTAGTATTTTTAATGAAATATAAATAATTGAGGTAAGTTTGAAATATACATGGCCTATATTTAAAACAATAAAATCCGTAAAATAATATATTTGTATAATTTTACTGCTTTTATTGTTTTAACGCCAAACGTATATTATATACTTGACTACCAAATGTAAAATCTTGTTCAGAAAAGCCTGGCCACTCACCTCCTTTGAGAAGCCCTATACTCTTACCTACAGTTGAAATTGAATCAAACAAATGCTGATTTTCTGAGCCCAGTTGAAATCTTTATTTAAAGACAAAACGTCTGAATTTCCTTCATACGGTTGCATGCCAGAATATGGCATTCTAAAGCAGGGTGGGTGGCTAAAGTTTTTTTAAAGGAAAATTTTTAATATAATTGATGCCATGAAATATCTATATATCAAAAATCAATAATTGAATTTAATATGTGATTCATTTCACTACTTTTAGTACTAACATCTGATGGAGTAGCAATAAATCCAGCTACACTCATCTCTCGTTTTAATGGACGTAATTGAGAGAGTAGCGGTCCGAGGTTGTTGATTGTCCATAATTTCCGACACTAAGTCTTCAATTGCTATTGTCCACAGTTACATTACGAAAGAAAGAGAAAATATACAGTACTGTACTTTTAATCAACTATACTATCCAATCGGGCAGTATGAAATACTTGGCACATTGTATATATGCACTGTAGAAGATTTCAACAATTTTAGTTTAAAATAAGCACTTTCGGCTTTTTTGGCCTTGTCCGTTGTCTCTGAAGACCGTCAAATCGAACCAAAGAATAAGTGTATTGAGAGACATACGCATTATTGATAGTTACATTTCTTTTAATACCGTTGTTCGGTCATGTACCTACTAGATAAAGCTAAGAGGAGAAAAGAAAATGCATATTGTAATATGGAAGATTTTAATAGTATTGTAAAAGAAAGGGTAAGAACATAGTATAAACCCAAAATATGAGAGAGGGTAACTAACCAACTTTGTAGACATAACTCACTCATAATTGAGAACGCTTAGATCAACAAGTATCAGAGAATAAGATATATGGAAGTACCAATAAAGAAGAAGAGATATCAAATAGATTGTGTTGTGGTTCAAGAAAGAATTCGGAATAGCTTTTAAGGAAATACAACGATTCTTCAGGTCCAAATGGATATCCAAACGAAAAGTAGTCTATAAACAAAAGATAGATAAGAAAGAAAGCGCTGAATATTAAGAGGTTAAAAACTAAGGAAATGAGAGATCGATCCCTGTAAATAATTAAATTTAATTTCGTGAAGTATACTCGTAAATGTAGGTGTTAATGGTTTTCTGGGAGAACACGGAACTTTGCTTGTACGTTGCAGAAGTAACAGGATACTACGACGTTCAATGAGTTGAATTTATTTTGATTTTAACGTCCCTTTCAGCAGCGAGGCTATATGAGACGGAACCTACTGATTAACGTGGAATCCGAACCACATGAGCTCCCGCCGGGAATCGAACCCGGGTCTCCCACGCCAAAGGCTACGACGTTCAAGTATGAAATGGCTAAGAAACCATGCGGTTGCAGGAGAGATATTAGATAAAACTAGATAAGGGGGAACAGGGTGAAACCGAAGAAAGGAAAAAGGTAGTTATATATATTCTTTTCTCTACTTTCCTTTAAACCGTTATTAATCGTCCTATACACACACACACAAACACACACACACACACACACATATATATATATATATATATATATATATATATATATATATATATATATATATATATATATATATATATGTATGTATGTATGTATGTATGTATGTATGTATATGTAGAACGATTAATAACGGTTTAAAGGAAGGTAGAACAAAAGAATAATTCAGGTAACAGAAGAAAATGCAAGGACACAAAAAATTAGAAAGGGTTGGAAAATAACAGGAAATATATCGGAATATAAAATCAATGGAAATTCTTAGGAAATAATGAGGCATACAGATGGCAGTAAAAAAAGTAGTATGGGACGATGATGCGGTTTAGGAAGATGTAAACATATATTAGACCAAAGATATTTGTAAAATTTTCATAGAAGTGTCGTGCCGTCTCGAATAACGAAGAATGCTTTCTCGTCTCGTCTCGATTCTCGAAAAGTTTTTCCTATCTCGTTTTGTAAATTTATGAACAAAATTGATGCTCTGATTTTTTTTTCTTAATTTCGCCTAGAAGTTATCAGAATTCTTCCGCGTCATGAAAAGTACACAAATGTTGTAATGTAACGAAATTTAAACAATATTTATTATTGGAGTAATTATTGTGGAATGGCTTCCGTATCTTTAAACGTTGACAAATATCCTTCATTATGTTCGTACAATTACTTTATCAATTTATAGCTTTTATACTATGAATCTAATAACGTTAAAAAACAGTGTTTGAGATCCAAGACTTGGGTATACTAGTTTTGACCACAAGATTCGAAAAATTTCTTGTCTTATTCTCGAGACGAAAATTGTCACATTTTTAGTCTCGTATCTAATTTGACTTCTCATCTCGCGGGCAACATTACTTGTGTGATATGTTTAGCATGCATGTCTTCGGCGTGGAAGACTCGGGTTCGATTTCCAGCAGGAGCTTAGCTTCTATGGCTCGGATCCCCACTAAACTGTAAGTCCACATTTCATATTACCTCTGTGCTGAAAGGAATGCTGAATTTCAATCTTACTAACCAAATTATTGGTGGAAATGCCAAAGATGGTTGGGTGGGAATCGAAGAATAGAAAATTGATAGAAAAACTTTCAACGAAAATATCAGTAAGAGATAGAAAAATAGGAAGAAATGATAATGAGAGTATAATTGAAAGAATTCGACAGAGATGTTCAGTTCGCTCATAACATTGTTTAATATGTACTAGAACTGAGAAGAAATAGTGAAGTATTTATATATGGAAGGTAGTATTTAGGTACAATATAAAGAGATAATTTGCGGTATCTAAATTAAGGTTAAGAAAGTTTAGTAAAGGCTGTGTCCAACCAAAATAAAATAAAATAAAATAAAATAAAATTGAGAAATAAATTTGTGTAACAACTGCAGAAATAGGCGAGGAGAAGCTGATAATTATTTTTTTGGTTTCCAGTGAAGATATGAAGTATGAATGAAAGTCACCTAAGTCATAAAAAGCACAAGTAATATAGATACGCTGCCTACCATGCAAGATTTAAAAATGAAGTTGTTCATATATTTTATCATGAAAGACAAGCACTGTAATTAAAAATGAAATAAAATCTTTGAGTTTCGTCCCACGCTTATGCCGGTTAGGCTAAAGGAGACGGTGATGATGAGTAATGAGTGAAATGTTGGGATGAAGAAAGTGGGAGGAAACGGGAGAACCCCGAGAAAACCCACGCACACGGTTTGTCCACCACAAAGTTCACTTGGCGGGGGCTGGGAGCACTGTAATTAAGTATAACGTATAACCCTGATGTGCTCTGTTTCGATAAATAAATATTGTACAGAATATTGTACTCTACATGGTTTACTATTCAGAATTGCCCTACTTTCAAAATGCGAGTGTGGAGAATAATGAGTAAAACTAGCTGGTTGGATACAATACTAATGACTAAGTGCTAAGAATACCAAAAGTCAAAACGATAATATTGTCATCTTCATTAAAAGTTCTCTACTTCCACTAAAGGGTCAACTGTCGGAAAATGAAAAACTTCCAGGCACTAAGGGCCTCATCTAACATCTTCGGTCTTGATGTATCTCATATTTGTTTTAGTACGGCGCATCCGTAGTAGCACCATAGACTTTGGTAAGACACTTTTAACTTTATTCAATGTACTTTTAAAATGATGTGGTTCACTTAAATTAATATTTAATATTTTAATATTTTTCAACTACGTACAAGTATATTTGCATATGCATTAAATTGTTCGCATAGAAAGTTACATTGGAACATTCAAACGCCTTTAACAGGATCTGAAGTCCCTTTCTCTTTCGTGGCACCATAATGGAGAGTAGTCACTTAGCATTATGTGCTGAATAGCAAAGCAGATGGTAGCGGCGAGTGCCTATCATCATAGTTCAATGTGAATTGATGTGACATCTAATAACTGACGGGACTTAAAGCTTATTGTCAAGCTAAATATGAGTAATTGGATTTGCAGTTTGGAGTCAGTGCTGATACAGTACTCCTTACTAGGTCCCCAGGGACAACGAAAACACCTTAAATTCCGAATTAAAGGTGATATTTTTTCTGTTCCTGTACCATTATTGTTGTAAATAGTATGTGAACATTTTGTTAAATGCGTAAAATTAATATTTTCCATCCAGGTACAAAGTATATGACATGCTTGTAAATAACTATGTAGCTGCAAAAAATAATTTGTTTTCAATGTCATCATACTGTGTTGGCTTAGCTTGCTAACAGTAAGAACAAATTCTCCATAACTTATTTTCTATTTTATTTTATTTCTTATACTTACTTATTTATTAGTATTAGTTCGTGATTATGTAATACGGTATTAAAATCAAAGATAAACTAAAAAACAGATTATGTATATGGGGCTTGTAAGGATGGGCCAGGAGGGTCTACCGTCTCCCTGAAGATTTTTAGCATAATTTGAACAATTGCTAGTGCTCTGCATTAATATCAAATTTCCCCCGTATTAAGTGTACTGAATATGCAGGAATGGGTCTTAATTTAAAGAAAAATATAGTATATATATATATATATATATATATATATATATATATATATATATATATATATATATAGGTAGGTAGGTAGACGTCTGCAGCAGGAGACAAGAGGAGGCAACTGCATCCCTCTGGATTTTGGAAAGAGATTAGGTTCTTCGAAATTCACGTCCAAACATAATAAATTTTGTTACTAGCCCACTACAGTATTTATGTAGTAAATAAAGGTATGCAATGTGCGTCCATAATAATTGTTTTATTTGAAATATTATGTCTATCAAGGTATGCAGATTTGCGACGTCGCTTCTATGTAGTTCTTTTGCCCTCTCCCCTTCCCCCCGTCCATCTTCCTTGAAAAAAAAATTCTGCGGGTGTTTCTGTAAATAGAACCTATACTTAATACAATTATTTCTGGAAAATTTAAGTCTTCGCGTGCTCATAACCTTGTCATGTTCAAAATGCATGGAATAGATGTGTTCTGAATTTTCATGAAGCCGAAAATTATTTTACCAATATGTTATTATGTTCGTAACATACAGTATACACATATATCTATAATCAGTAGGTCTTTTAAATAATTTAATAACCCAGTTCTATGATTAATACAGCAAGTTTACTTAGTATTAACACTATTACTATATTATAATATTATGTATTTGTATATTATTATTTATTCCAATGACAATAGTAACAGAGTTTTATTAAGTATGCAATATGATTATATTAACATTCAACTACTGAGATAGATCTAGAAAAGGAGTGGGAAATCTGCGATCTTCAGAGTCATAAAAAATGGTCTTCTGGGCCTGTTGTAAAAAATGCTAAATTATGTAAGGATTATGAAATATACGAGAAATATGATTCTGAAAATACAGATATTAAATAACAATTTAATAAAATACAATACGTTTTCGTATAAATTGTTAATGTAACTGGTAACTTATAGCTGTAAAAATCACTTTAAAAAATTAAATCTCTTCAAGATTACCTATTATAGGCACGTAGCCAAGGGGGGTCCGGACTCCCCTCCCTTCGAGACCAGAAATGAAAAAAATAAGGAAGGATGAAACAAAAAGAAAGATCGGCGTTAAAAATAAATAAAAAACTACAGAAAGCTTGTAGTTACTCTTTCTTATGAGATGTGTATTACTTGCAGTACATGGTGGCGAATGAGCGGGATATTCTGGAAAAGTCAGGGAATTTGAAGTTTCTAGAAAAATTACGGAATTCTCAGAATTTCAGGTACTAGTCAGGGAGATTTCAAGCTTCTGAAAGCATAGTGTCGTTGTAAGCATAGCGTGGACATTTTTTAAATCATAATTTTTCGTCGGCGCCCTAGGCACAAACTTAATGTGCGCCCTTCTCAAAAGAAAAATAGAATTTGCAATATTTTAAGGCTAATATAAAATTAGAGAACATACTAAAATAAAAAGCGAAGGATAAAAATCAATAATAAAAGTAATAGGCCTAGTACAAATAATTCATTTTATGTATGTGATGTACCTAAAATTATGTAATGTATTGAGAAATTAAATTCACCGCTCACCAGCCATAAAAAAGCTGCTTCTGCCTCACTTTGGTTGCTGCAAACTCGTGTATAAGTTCTTCAAAGTTTATGTGTCCATCAGTCAAGATGTCTGCTTCGATATGGAGAATAGATAACTCGTCCAGTCTTTTATCACACGTGGTTGAACGGAGATAAGTCTTCAGTCTTTTTAGAGCTGAAAACGAACGTTCAGCTGAAAAGTTTGTTACAGCAATACACAAAAATATTCTTAATGCAATCTCCACATTTGGAAACACAGACTGCAACTTTTCTTTCCGTATAAACGCTAACATCTCTGCTGTTGAGTCACAGATTCCTCAGGTTTTCAGAAGTCCCTCAAAATGCGCACATTCATTTGGAAATCTTGATTCTAGATCAGTTTCATGTGCAGCCTGAAGATTGGTTACGCGTTAAGAAATGACACAAGAAGAACTTTGCAGAAACTTACTGAAAACCATGAAGTTGCCAGACATTATTTTATAGCTTTCCTTTCTTCTAATTAATTCAACGTGCGATTTATCAAGTATAGGAAAAAACACCTCAACTCTATTTATTTATTTATTTATTTTAATTTCCTGTTTAGAACAATCTCATTGTCTCTTACTTCATCGGCTTGAATGTTACATTTTTTAAACCTTTTATAACTACACTCGTAATCCATATTAGTTGTCTGCATGGATTTTTGCTCATAAGACGCGAACATGTCACAAAGAGAAGTTATAAAGTTCACAAGTGATTAAAATAAATCATGTACTATTGTTAAATCTATGTTGACACTTTGTAATTTCACGATGAATCTCTGCAGTATATCATTCCAAAAAGTGATCATGAAAGCTGTTTCCAGCCTGTTTAGTTGATTTAAGAGGGATAAGGCCTCATTTCCAACTAGAGGTTTCTCAAAAGCAAGGTCCGTCGACCCTACTGTTCCGCGCGTTAAAAGAGGGAAGGAACAGTAGGGTCGACGGACCTTGCTCAAAAGGATCATCGCTTACATGAGTAAGGATCTGAATTACACTATCCCAGTCCCTCCCCTCCCCTCGTTACGAAATCCTGGCTAAACGAACCAATATATGTTCCAGTAACATAGTTTAGAATGATCGAGCCTCTGGTGTGTGATGACCACAGTATTTCGTGTCACGGACCCCCCCTCTCTTCACGAAATCCTGGCTACGTGCCTGCCTATTATGTGTGGTCTTCTTGGATTATAGGCATTGTCAATGTGACCTTTTAAAACAACAAAAAAGTTCTCCATTCCTAGTCTAGAATTAAAAAAGGATCATAACGCAAGATGTTTAAAATATTCGGGAATTCCTTTCTTCTTATCCTAACAATTGGTAGCTATATGATGTCTGCCGTGTCTATGATTTCACAAGTGGCGTTGCGTTCTATTCTTCTAAAAAAAGGCTTTACTATAAGATTTACTGTCATGAGTTTCTGATAGGAAATTAAATACATCTTAGAGGAACAAACTGCATCTTCACTTTGAGTATAATTACATTTCCATATCTCAACTACAGTATGTTTTAACTATCTCTTTAAAAGCTGAAAAACGAAAAATTTACACTAGATTCTCAAAATGCAATTAGAGAATTACTATTATTTTCATCACTACTTGATCTGAATGTGGAGAGATAACTGTAAACCAACAGACTCCAACAACCAGAGAAATTTTAACAATCAGTTTGGGAGAACTGGTGCGAACCATCTGACCAGGAGTTACTGTATATCTCTGTATATACTGGGAATTGATTCCAAATTCTCCAGTGCTGTCCGTTATGAATTGGTTTTGGTCCATTATTATTATTATTATTATTATTATTATTATTATTATTATTATTATTATTATTATTATTATTATTATTATTATTATTATTATTATTATTATTATTATTATTTAGCAACTATATTATTTGCAATTGCAACCTAAAACCTAAGCTCTGGAATTCGCTGTCATCGGAGTAACAAAATTTTTCGTCTCATGTATTACCACCCCTGCACTCGTAAGATCTGAAGTTGTTAATCGTTCTGACGATAGATGGCAGGAAATTTGAATATACGAGGAAGTAAAAGCTCCTGACATCTAGTAACAGCTACGTGAAATACGAACTAAAGACTGGTCGTTCGTAGTACTAGTAATTAAATTCAAAAGAAAAAAAAAACTATCAAAATTCGTTCTATTTGTTGAATACGCAATTCGTGTTTATTTCAATTCCACTTCAAGTTTACTTGACATTTTAAGGTTTACACCATTAATATGTATCGGGTCTTTTTGGATGGAATTTGTGTGTGATTGTATAAGCACCAAATACTACAAAGAGAAAATTGAAAAACGTTGTCTGGATTTCTTTTCGTTGGTTGATTTCAAGATTGAAGTTTCATTTCAGCATCCAAGACTTGAATCTATAGCTTAACGTGGGATCCAAATCAAATGAGCTCCCAATGGGAATCGAACCTGGGTCATCCGCGCCGAAGACGTGTTTGCTAACGATATAGCCACAAGGGAACTTCTAGATTTCTTTTGAAAGACTATTCGAAAATTAATTCGAAAATTGATTGGCATGTAAGAACAGCAGGGGTATATAACATAAGACATACTGCTTAAAGTAGGATCAGTCCTGAGCTAGGGGTAGCCAGGGAGCTAAGACCCGTGAGACAATCTTCAGCCCCCGGAAGCTTTCAGTTCTTTGTTGGTATATATATATAGGAGTTAGTGTAAGTAATGTTTCTTCTCTATTTATTATTCTTGTATATTTTCTACTTGGACTTAATAACTTCGTATATCAAAATTTATTTAGTAGATTTTTGCAACCAGAAATTATTCTTCTTCTAATAGTCGATTGGAATCAATAGCACAACCGGAGCTGATTTTGATTAACTTAGTTCTACCAACACTTGCAGGGGTTTACATAATTTTATGAGCCTATACCACTTAAAAACGCTAAATAATATTAAAAATGAATTTGACAGAATGTTAGATCTACATAGGTTGGGTAAAAAGTAGTGACAACAGTTTCCTCACGTCAGAGGAATGTGTCTCAGCACTACAAGAGTTCCATTGCTGATAAAAGAGTGAAGCAACGGAATGTGGCGAGTGATAACGACAGTGCGTTATTCATTCAAAAGCAGCAGTGGAAAGAAAAAAAGTGGACAAGGAAAGTGGAAGCGCCATAACATATGAATCGGAAAAATTACCAACGTCCGCAGATCAAGATTGAGGTGGCACGAGGGTGCAGTCCACACTAATGTTTTCAGGGATTTTGTGACGAGCTTTTCGTCAAAATGAAAGTACAATTTCACAGGAAGAAATACGACACCATATGGCGGTCCCTACTGAACATCGACAAAGATTGACATGCTCATGGTGTGCGACACCTTCCATAAGTGTGGCAGAGGATGATAGAGATGTGAGCAGTGACGAAGCATACTATGAGGCTCTGAGGCCGGGCCTACCCTGTTTTCTACTGTATATTTTCCTTATCTTTGATTTCTTATAAAATAAAGTCAATACTTCAGCATTTCGGTTTTTCGTTTAAAAAAAAAGTAGTATGTTGGAAACACTTGGAAACCCTTCCGTCTGAGCCTCACCAGCTCGCTAGACAGCTTTACGGACTATGCTACTCACAAGGAAGGGTCACGTAGTGACTCCGCTGAGATCCGAACGAGACAATTGTGTTTGCATTTGATATGTTATAACTAGACGAATCCCAAAGTTATACGTGCCATCGGGCGGAATATCGTGAGTTACAACATATTTTGTAAGGTAAGAACTACAAAAAAATTACATGGCAGAATAGTTTGAATCGAGTCATTTGTTCGGAAACGGTTGGGTAAATGAAAAACTCGGACAATACGTATCCCATTATTTTCGAGGACACAGTTTTTCGGATAAAAAAGTTTGCCCAGGGTCCCAGACGGGATCCAACTCAAAATTTTCAATGGTAAGGTGGGTTAAGTGGCACATCATTTGAAAGCTGTTGTAAAATGAAAGAAAATGCAGCAAGTCTCAACTCTCTACGATAACCCTGTGCAAAATGTTTTTGGGGTTGATGAGATGAACAGTGACATTTCCGATGAAGCTTAAATTCAAATTCAGCACTGCAACTTGGAGGAAGCGGAGGGGATATATATATATATATATATATATATATATATATATATATATATATATATATATATAATGATCGAAAATGACCGATATTAGTGTCAAATCCATTGTTTTCGGGGTTGCTAAGATGAACAATAACACTTCCGATGATGTTTAAATAAAAATTCAGGCCTGCAATTTAGGAGAGGAAGAAGGGGATATATATATATAAATGATTGAAAATAGCCTATATCAGTGTCGAATCCATAGTTTTCGGAGTCGCTGAGATGAATAGTGACATTTCCGATGCAATGTAAATCCAAATTCAAGGCCGAAACTTTAGGGAGGAGGAAGGGGATGATATATAAAAAAAATGATCGAAAATGACTGATATTATTGTTGAATGCATAGTTTTCGGGTCGCTGAGATGAGCAGTGACACTTCTAATGCCGTTTAAATCCAAATTCAGCGCTGTGACCTGGGGCGGGGGACAGGGGAGATATATTACAAATGATCGAAAATTACCAATATTAACGTCGAATCCATAGTTTAAGGAGTTGCTGTGATGAACAGTAACACTTCCGATGTCGTTTAAATCCAAACTTTGGCTCGCAACTTTGTAGGAAGAGAGATAGAAAAATGACTGAAAATGGCCGATATTAGTGTCAAATCAATAGTTTTCGGGGTCGCTGAGATGAACAGTAACACTTCCGATGCCATTTAAATCAAATTTCATCCTCGTTACTTGGGTTTGGGGGCGATAAAATTCATCGCCGTTTAAATCCAAATTCATCCCTGCAGCTTGGGGGCGGGGAAATATATAAATATAATCTAAAATGACCTATATTAGTGTCAAATCCATAGTTTTTGCGGTCGCTGAAATGAACAGTAACACTTCCGATGCCATTTAAATCAAATTTCATCCTCGTAACTTGGGTCTGGGGGCGAGGGGATATATGCCGATATATAAAAATGATCGAAAATGGCCGATATTCGTGTCGAATCCATGTTTTTTTGGGTCCTGTCATGAACATTAACATTTCCGATGCTGTTTAAATCCAAATTCAGTGCCGCAACTTGAGAGAGGGAGAATGGGTGAATATATAAAAATGATCGAAAATGGCCTATATTAGTGTCGAATCCATAGTTTTCTGGGTGGTTGAGATCAACAGTGACACTTTCGATGCCGTTTAAATCCAGATTCAGCCCCCATTAGTACTCCTAAAGGGGGAGGGTGACATGTAAAAGAAATTGAAAATGACTGATACTAGTGTTGAATTCATAGTTTTGGGGGTCCCTAAAATCTTTGGTGAGAGTTTTGGTGCCCTTTATACCCAAAATGAAACTATTCTCCCCGTGCGAAGAACGGGTATTCTGCTAGTCTTTAATAATAACGAACGGAAGTTTCACATGTTAAATTCTTTAATACATTTGTCGCTGCTCAAAGTTACGCGTTTGTGTGGTGTTTGTGTATATGTAAATAAGGTCATCTATCTTTTTGAGTTGTTCGAAGAATATACAAATAATAAAGAAGGATTTTTATCAGAAATCAGAAAACTATAAACTAAAATTAAAAGCTGTTGCTTTAAGTATTTTTTTCTGCTAGCGAAATACGTTGTATATATGCTGCAGACACGTTACACCAAATAAGATTAGCATCAGGTGAAGAAATAGTTTTTAAATTATAATTTTCGGGTTTTACCAATATTTCCGAACAAAAGATGTTTTCTAATGGCTTCAAATTTCCGAAAAGTTTACAAAGTACAAGTAAGATACGTATCTCCATAAAATATATATATTTGACTTTAACATACTGGTATTAACTAAAATGATTCTGGTCCTGTTACTTTAACACTTCCCTACCATAAAACGGTAACTTTATAAGATTACTTAAGATAATTTGAATGCGTCTATATTAATTAATCTAACTAGGATTATATTTTAGTATATTTTGTAACCATAACTCCATTCTATCAGGGTGCTAACTTTAAAGAAGTGGTGCAAATATATTTGTTGCCACAAAATTTCCCTATTCTAGTACAAGAAACATAACTACTCAGTGATCTTAACTGTAAGCTAGTAAATATAAAATAGTTCTCATTTTAAAAGCATAATGTAGTAAAATTTTCGAAAATTTCAATTTTTCCTTTTTTTTCAAACTCAGGAAAAAACGGTAAAAAACTTGTTTTTTACCCAAACTTTCCGTTTTCTTTCAGGCCTTTACAACACTAGTCCTAATTAAGGTTCATGGTGTTTCAGTGTTTAAAGCCACTAGGTAAATGCCCTTACTACTTATCATGAAGAAATATTACAATCCCCCGTTCCCTCATTGAAAGACAGGCCCTGCCACTTGATGATTTTGCGATGATTACACAAAAATACCACGCTTCACCACTGCTTCAATCCATCCTTATGTTGTGGTGCTGAGGTGATTTTCCCACCAGACGTCAAAGTGGACGTTCAATTCACACCAATCTAATAGTAATAATATTAAACACTATAGAACAATAATGTACTGCATTTACCGTAACTTATAATTTGATTGGTTTGATTGGATTTTAATTTCGAAGATATGTGAGACTTGGACCTATGGTTTAACGTAGGATCCTAACCACATGACTTATTACCAGAATTGAACCCATGTCTCCTGCTCCAAAGGGATGTACGCTAACCGTATAACTACGATTATCTCAGTGTATTTAATATTATGCACTGTGCATAAATAATTGCCCTTTCACATGAAGTATTATATGCACGCATGCATTAAGGTAAATATGTATTCGCAACTGTGTATGTGTGTCAATTTTTGCCTCTCCCCTCTTGGAAACACTTCTGCGGGCGTTCCTGCTCCGATCCAATATGTAAACGCTCTGTTCAAGAAATACAGTTTAAAAAAGAACTCTTTTAGGGTTATATAGGATGCAGTTTGTGAGTGCGATGGCTTAGTGGTTGAGTTCCCATCCTTGTTGCAAAGGGTTTCTATTTCGAACCCATGTTGTGTGAGTTTGTGGTGGACAACTTCGTGTCATCATTTTCGTGGGCCTCATCGAGATTCTTTCGTTTTCTCCCACATTATCATTGTTCCAATTGTTTCTTAATCATTCATTTTCCTTACCATCCATCTCCTCCAGTCTAGAGGGCATGAATGTTGGACATAAAACTGAGATTTCATTCCTTTTCATTCTTTACTGGAACGTATTCAGATATAGAAGCAACGCACATGTGCTGCCTCCTTTAGTGGCACTCCTTTTTATATCTGAACTGTGTGTGTTGGTATAATTGACTGACACATCTGTTTCTCCTGCTCTTATCTGTAAGTAAATTTGTCTATATCCTTTAACTGTAAATACGAATGTCTGTGCCATTATATTATTCCTTTCATCATACCCAGGTTCTATGGGCACGTACTTTAAATACTTTTCTTTTTCTTTTTACCTTTGATAACTAAAAACCGAAAGTCGATTTTGAAAACCAACCACCAAAAATCGATTTTGAAAATTGAAATTCAAAAATCGGTTTTGAAACCGAAACCGAAAATGAATTTTGTAATCCGAAATCAGAAAGTCGGTTTGAAAACCTAAAACCGAAACTCAATTCTCAAAACCGAAATCAAAGACATGTCTTAAAACTTGAAAATCAATTTGGAAAAGCGAAACCAAAATCCGGTTTCGAAAACCAAAAAATCGATTTGGACAGCACTACCGAAAATCAACATGAAAAATACCATGTGTTTTGAGATAACATTTCACAATTTAAAAATCGTATGAAAACAACTTTATTCTTTTCAGAAATTGCGTGGTTCGACAAGCCAATCGCGTAAATATAAGACCGCCAATGTTATAATTATAAAGATTCACATTATTTTATTTCCATCAGTTTAACATATAAAAAGACTATTCTTAAGAGTAGCATTTTTTAAAATGTATTAAAAGTGATGGAATTGGGATATATATCTTTCACCTGCAACACTTCTTTACGATCAAATTATCGACCTTTGATTCGAAGATCGAGTCTGGGAAGACTTAAGTCATAAATTGAGAGCAATTCAGAACAAGAAGAACACGTGTTTCAGAAGCACTATATAAGAAGTCAACTGATTTTTTTTCCCTCATCCTTTTCGTTTTTCTTTCCCGTTCTTTGTTACACTGCGGCTGAAGAAGAGCAGACTTTCACTTCGATGTTTGATGGACATTTCAGCTCCTCAAGAGAGTCGTTTCTTTTTCTGTAATTGTTGTTGATTCTGTTGGTGCCGATCAACGTTGTCGACTGAAAACGTTCGTTTTCTATAACGTCAAATTCCTTTATTCTTTTCTTTTCATTTCCCCTTCACCCCTACTTAATGTTTGCCTTTTTGTCTTGGTGATTGTCATTCACTTTCTTTCATCCCTCCAGCCCTCTCCTCCGCCTCCCCCCACTTCCGAAAAAGTATGTTTCTTTAATCTGATCAAATTGGTAGTGCTCAACTGTTGTTTAAAATATGCAAATTTCATTTAAAAGTAGGATGGCGTTTGATGATAACGTCACAATAAGAAATAAATATTTAAGTATACAAAATTCATCAACATAGTCCAAAGAATTAGTATAAGTAGTAATCATTAACATCATTTCAGATTTTACTTGCGGGTGCAAGATTTCTTTACCGATTTAAGTAGTTTCACGGTGTTGATTAGTATATTACTATCGACCGGCTCTGCCATATGAAGCGCCTAGAATCAAAAGCCGCCAAAGCCTTTTTTTTTTAAATCTAAATTGAGTTTTATATCGCTTGTTATATTTTTAAACTAAAGGAATTCCATGAAAACAGAATTTTGTTTAAAACCTTAATATTTCATGCTAAAAAACTAGTTCAAATATAAGACTTTGTACGCATGTATATGGAACTTCACTGCACTTTTTGCGAGATTACTCGAAAATAAGCGAAATGGATGTGGCAGATTTTGATTCTAGGCGCCTCATATGTGCAACACGTGCATTTGTACGGGGCGGCAATTTTCGATGGTATCGACAGGCAAAATCTGTCATATTATTTTAAATAAATATTTCTTGTAAGAAAGAGATCTCATGATAATGGTACTTAAATTTACTCAGCTGACCTATTTGAATGCTACACTCATAAATCATGCTTAGGTCGCATTAGTTTAATGCCACATGGACAGTGCTAAAGCAAATGATCACACAAATCCCAGCAAGAATTGCTTGATTGTTGTCAAAAGAACTCAATTCTCGAACAGCAGCGAACACGTGTTAGATTTAGTTAGCTATCACAGTTTTGATATGAAAACTAGTCTTGTCTTTGTCACAAACAAGTTCCTTTTCATTGAAAATGGAGACAAGTTTTTGCAAAATATTTTTAACAGATGAAGAAGGAAAACCAAGAAATAAAAGAGTTAGTTGCACTGGAATTGCAAACTGATATATAGAGATTGAAGCTCGATAATGAATCCTATAAAAAAAGGATTACCACTTTTCCTCTGCAGGTGTGTTTGCTTTATGCCTAGGTATTTCACTAAGATAATAGATTATTATTTAAAGAATAAAAACAGACACAACGAGATTGTATTTGTAGTGTTTAGGCCTTTCTGAGTGCGAATTCTTTTTCACTCCTTCGTTGTTCATGATGGGGTAGCATATTTAAAATCATGGCTTTTAAGACGTTCTTTTTGGAAAAAGGAAGCCGGCAAATTATGCCATTGCACGAAGCGGCAAATTGTCTAGTGCAGACCTGATTACTATATATTATTGATTAGCATGTATATATATCTTAAACTCTGGGTGAGAAGGTAATTGATCCTCCGTCGTCAAAATAATCCCCCAGATTGTAATAAACAAAGTTGAAATGTATCTTTCAGATGATATAGGCTACCAAAGGCATCGATAATTAGGCTTAAAGTAACCTAAATGGAAAATTATAAAAGTTTGACAAATTTTACATTATCTAGTATAAATTACTACTACAAAATGTCTATGTTTCAGAATTGCGTGATATCAATACTGCTAGAACGAAAAATATAGACTAATAAATATGAAGCTGTAATTTTGGAAAGGAGATATTTTTGTGGATTTATAATAGTCAACGTTGCTAGTTCGTGTATTTACGTAGTTTCCTTATTACAATGCCTATAAGGATGATCAAATTCTGCCTGAAGTTGATGAAAAGGTTTATAATCATCTATATTACATAATTGGATATTAGGATGACAATCTTTGATGTTTATGAAAATAGTTTATGAAAATAGTTAATTAAGTAAAAGGATATCGTGTTAGAATTAATTAGAAACAATTAAGATAATTCACAGATAGGCTTAGGCTATAAGTAAAATGGATAATTGGTGATTTTGTGCTGGTTTTAGAATTTTACATGTAATCTAATATAAAGGATGTGCGGGAATTCCTGTCGCAACGTTGGCAAAAGCACAGGCAGTTGCAGTTGTGAAGAAACATACAAAGCGATCGCACGTGTGTGAAGTGTTTGTGTACTGCCTAAATGAAAACAGTTGCAAACAAATTAGACCATGTTAAGACTTAATTAACAAAATTAGACTTAATAGAATTGTTAAGTCTATTCCTGGCCAATGGACATGATATCAAGTTGACTGTTCATCATTTTTAACAGCAAGGAAGAATGTTCTGACTTAAAGCATTACAACAGTATTAGTCTCAAGAAATCACGTACAAGCAATAATCAGGGCTAATTCCTCCGTTGAAGAATGCGTTACAGTTGAAGCGGTTGCTCATGAAGAATCTGTCGATGAGTAATCGTGAGGCTACAAAGAAACTACAGTTGTCCGAAACCAGTGTACATGATATCAGGGAAAGCGTAAATAACCTATTCCATTATATGAAAAAGATCAGGGAACACACACGCAAAACGTCCCTGCACGTGGCTGTAGAAGCAACCAGTGAAATCAACTCGTCAAAAATTCATTATAACGGATGACGAAACTTAAGTGTCGAGTGGCTTAGCACAGATACCAGCTAAATAATTCTGGAATATTCCGGTTATCAACATTCCTGTTGACTTCAAAGTAAAACGACAAATCTCAAGTGCTGCCAAATTTCTGGTGTGGCAGTCCATTGCTCAGGATGGCTTCATCATCGATCCTTTCATCGTTAACAGTTCTTCGGATGACCAGATCTTGCGACGAGCCACTATGAGCATGATGTTCAACAATATTGTGTTCAGTGTTTCTTCAAGACATGTTTTTTTGGAGGCACTGCCCCCGGAGCTCTAAGAGTGCTCCCCCGGAAGAGACCAAAATAATACATCTACAATATAATAATAAATAGAATAGTACCAACAGTGCCCCTCCCCCCCCGAAATACTAAGTGTGTCCCCCTGAACATTTTTTTTTCTGAAAGAACGACTGATTGTGTTTGTACCTAAAGAGAAAATCTACCAAATGTCCCATTTATACTCTCAGTCAAGAAGTACTGGGCACTGTGCAAGCGTGCATATGACACAG
The DNA here is from genome assembly GCF_964235325.1 of Thermobia domestica. Lineage (NCBI taxonomy): Eukaryota > Metazoa > Arthropoda > Insecta > Zygentoma > Lepismatidae > Thermobia > Thermobia domestica. The sequence goes on from NC_137455.1 coordinate 122,714,736, forward strand.
TGCCAAGAATATCATAGACCTAGCAGCTTCCAAACATGTATGGGCACGCATTTCCAAGACAGTGGTAGCCGAACATGGAAAAAATTGTTTTCAACTTTCAAAAGCAACCTCCGCAAATTACATTAATGGTCTTCTTCTAACAAAAAAAAAATGTTTGTTTCTGTGTGTATTATACTGTCATGGCCTTTCCTTATATTTGTGATTGAAATTTGTGTCAGAAATTCCTGCACACACTTTAGTTCAGATCTCTCCAAAAGTTTTGAGTATTTTTTATACATAGCTGCAAAGATGAGTGCTTAAAAGTATATTGGATTTTAAAAAGATATTCTGATTTTCTTATGGAATCTCTACAGGAAATATGATAGATACACTTCTTAAGTTATACCGGTATAATGCTTTATTTTTCCGCTTGTATCAGGTACTAGTATAACTTTTCCTTCTCCTTCAACTCTCCTGTGTTATACCTACATTTAATACAATAGCATTGTCAGCAACAAAAGTCTCTCATGAGTCTTGTACAGAGTCTCAATGATAGCTATTTAGATAGAGCTCGTATACTAATTTGTGGATAATTTGAAACTCTTTGTGCGTGAAGATGGATGTTATACTCTTAGACAGTGGCGGATCCAGGAAATGATTAAGGGAGGGGCTAAACCATAATTTGCCGTTTTATCCAGTGTAAAGCAGAATTGAAGCCCATTTTATCCAGTGTAAACCTTAGCGTCAAGGGGGGGCTATAGCCCCTTAGCCCCCCCCCTTGGATCCGCCCTTGCTCTTAGAGTTTGTTTTATTTCATCACCGTGGCTAAGAAAGACGTTGACCTACAGAAGGGGATCCGAACCACATTAATACCTACTAAGAATCAAATCCGAGCTCCCCGGACTAAATGTAAAAAGCCACGAAAGGAAAACTTCCTGAGCTCAGATGGATTTTCTTTTCCTCTAAGAAGTTGACTTAGAAAACATTTTCCACTATTTTTGATTTCTAATGCTTTCAAAGGAAGTTTCATTTTTTTACGACATCTGTGAAAAGAAATTAAATGAAATTTCTAGTTTAACGACCCACGATTGTGCACCGAGGCTAAGGGAGACAGTGTTTATGAGAATTATAATTACAATGAATGAAAGTGCAATAAGAAAGTGTTAGAACACGGAAACCCCAAGAAAACCCACGTATACTGTATTCTGTATTTGTCCACCACAAAGACCACTTGGCATGAGGTTGTATCGAACCAAGAACCCTACGCATCTTATATCTACGAGAACGTTATTCTGGAACTTGAATGTATACCCAACCAGGTGAAGTTTCATCGTGATTTCTAAACCAGACAGATGTATAATAATAACGAAATGTACCGGGGGAAAGTTATCTCAGTTATAATTACTGTAATTTGTTTATCAGGAGCCTACTAGATACTACAATCCCTTCAAAAGATATTGTACTTTTAGAGGTCAATGACCAATGCCTTAAACTGCTAACTTTCATCTGGAGTTCAATTGCACTACTTTCAGCAAGTTACATTATTTACTAAGAAGTTAAATATATAGTGAAATTGAAATACATCAAAAGTATTTTCAAACTTCATAGAATTAAACACAGATATCCAAGGGCGCCCATCAAGGGGGGGCAAGGTAGGGCGAGCGCCGCCTGGAGGAAATTGTACTTCAGAATATCGAAAACCCAATAGAATTTTTACATTACTTACAGCAAAATTTGAAACTATATTTGAAACGTCGCTTATACTTGCCCCTCCCCCCTTGGAAACCACCGCAACATACGCGCCCTTGTAGATATCCAGTCTAAATATGATCATTACAGTCTTCCGTAGTCCACTAAATATACGGATTTGTCATTTCTATTTCCAATTTTCAGATCTTTGGTAATTGTTTCTTACTACATCAGTGTAGATTCTTCCGCATTTATAGCAATCATCTCATACCACCGCTTGTTTCATAAGCACCCATTTGCACTTAAACCCTCTTCTCTATTCTACAGGACATCCCATCGAATATTAATCTAAAGCTTTTTAAAACTCCTCCCAAATACTATATTTCTTCCTTCCCAATCCACCGTAACTTACTAAGTTTTATAGGCTTGCTAAATTGAATCTTTATTTTGCTGAAAAAGGGCACATTAGCAATGAAATCGGATTACTTAACTGTTTTACTATAAAAGTTAAGTATGTTTTCAGTATGAAAATACCTAGTTTCTACCCTATTTGTAATAAAATAATGTGTAAATTTAAGCTATCGCGTGTAGTGTGTACGAGAAAGTAGTTTGAAAACTTCTCGGAATGACCCACTGGTGACAGCACTAGTTCCAAACCGAGTGTATTAACGTTTCGTTTATCTTCCGTTACGATAACTTTGCGGTATTGTCTGGATCAGTAATCAATCAACAATTTAAGTAATAGGTGATTGTTATTGTGCAATCGCAGCGATTAAAACGCATATTTATTTTTAAAAATGATAAATGGATAAATGATCACTAAACATTTCAAGAAGAATATGAAGAATTTTTCATAACGGTATGAAGAGTACTCAAGAGCAGGGTTTCTCAACTGGGGATCGCAACCCCTAAGCGGTTTGCGAAGATCAGTAGAATAATATAATTAGAATCTAATACCGGAAAATATTTTTAAATATTCTTTTGAAATTTTGTTCTGATAGGCAATTTTTTATTTTTATACATACTGTTGAGAACAACAAAAAATAGGTCTACTAAACATTTTCAATAGATGCAGTGTTGTTTAAAAATCAATTTCAATGAAAGAGGTACGATATGAAACTAATGAGAACTGCATATTGAAATACCAGAAAAATACAAATGCAACAAAACTTGCATATTGAAGTAAAATTAAAATTGAAAGCTAATGAGATACATGGGCATGGTGTGATTTAATTAGTATGGCAATGTCCGGTTCAATCTTCGCGATGCACATTCTAAAGTCATTTTCAACTGATAAGCGATTTCTTGTCTTTGTTTTAATGCTTACCATGGAAGAAAAACCACTCCGGCCAATGGTATTCATTTTGAAGCAGTATGATGGATCGGATTCAACATTTGTAATATGAAAGAACTGGCCAAATTTGGTTTTAATCCACTCGGGTTTAGTTAAGTTACTGTATCCACTATATACAGGAAATGGATTCTTCTATTATAGAAATATATGGATATCGTGAGGTCTCAGCAATAGGTGTATTATAAAAAATCCACACAAGCTTATTACTAAGGCCCGGATTTTTCTGTAAAAACATTTTTTTTTCAAACACGAATATACACAAAGCAACGTTTATTATCCCAATTAAGAGTCTGCAAGTGTAAATCATAAATTTTATTTCACATAAAAATAAATATTTTTTGAAAAAAGTTATGTAAATAAATATTGTGGACGTTTTTGTAATAAATACATATTTTTAATAATTTTCCGTTATTTTATTCAAAATTTCACAACTATTTCTTTTCTTTCGCTCGAAAGAAATCAACATGGGGAAACGAATAGGCTACATAAATCTATCCATCGTATTTACAAGCAATTTCCCACCTGTAGAACAGCGTCGTCATAAATTCTGCTTATCAACGCTGGAGTAACTTGTGCCAAACAAAGAGCTTGTAAAGGAGCGCTTTGTACTTTGAAGCCAAAACTGAGGGGAGGACGAGTGACCGTAGGTGAAGGGGAAATAATCGTAGGCATAGCACTGCTAGCCTTTAAAGAACTTTCAGTTACGAATCACATGACAATTGCCAGGCTGTTCGATGATTTTTTGGACATTTCGTGGCCGAATGGTATGAAATACGTCAATGTTTTGCTTTTTCTGACTGATGGTGCTCCTTATATGAGGAAAGCTGGTAAAGGTCTTTTCAATGCTACCCTAGCATGACTCATGTGACATGTGTCGTACACGCCCTATATCGATTGTGTGAAAAAATCCGAACCCTTTATTCCAAAGTGGACAAGTTAGTGTCAAATGGGAAAACATTTTCGTAAACCCGCAAACTAGAATTGAGCTTTTCAAAGAGACAAATCTTGATCTGTCACTTCCTCCAACACCCGTAATCACGTGATGGATACCTGGCTTAATGCAGTACTGTATTATACGATTCATTTTGAAGCATTTGTATCTGTAGTAACCAAACTAAACCCAGATGATGGTTCAACCTTTTAGTAAGTGACAGTACCTTGAAATGTGACTTGGCTCTCATATCTCCCAATTTTGGTTTCTTAACTCACTCTATAAAGAAACTAGAAACTACGGGAGGTTTATTGAGTACTTCAGGTAAAGAAGTAGGTAGCTTCAGGTTGAAAAAAAAGCTAAATGTTCTTTCTGCTTCGAAACCTGAAGTCGTAAAAAAAAGAATGTAAGGATTTGTTCGAGAAAAACATTGGCTATAAAATCCTATGTATAAAATCTGAAGTATGGGAAGGCCAAAACACAAGTGTAGTTATTGGTGTGAATATTCGTAATATGCTCCTTTTCAAATACGCTAGTTTAACATCGTGTGATGTAGGACGTTCCTTTTCTCAATATAAGGCATTATTCCGTAACAATAGGCATGGCTTTACGGTGGAAAATTTGGTAAAGACGTTAGTTATTCACTGCAATGCCCATGGAATTTCGATATCTGATGAATAGGAACTATTAATGAGTACCAGTATTATTTTTTTTTATGTTGGGCGTTTTCCCATATTTGTTCTTGTTATTCTTTGTTAAACATTTTTTTTAATTTTCAGCAAATATTTTATTTTCATTTTTAGCGTATAAAATTAAATATTTTACAGTTTTTTAGCACATAAAATTCCGGGCCGTTATTACAAACCAGAAATTGTAAGGAGGTCGCTGGGAAGAGGATGTAATAAAATGGGGTCGTGATAGAAATTAGGTTGAGAACCACTGCTCTAGAGGATTCGGTTCCTCATTTTTATGTTTCGAAGTGAATTTGTGAATTTAAACACAGTCTTGAAAGCTCGAAGACGACCCGCAAAGTACATGGACAAAATATGCTTATGACACTCCATCTGATATTTTTGAAAATGTGTACGATATATTAAAGATGAGAATTGTCCATTAAAGATGAATGAATTTCAGAAACTAGGCATTTCATAGGAACACATATTTCATATTTTAAGCAAATATTGAGCATGAAAGTGCCACAGTTGACAATCTGCAAGATAGTGCACCAGTTGACCAAAAACGAAACAGAATGAAAATCTGTAAGAACAACTAAGCCCATTTAAAACATGGCCACACGCACAGATTCATAACTATTAATAAAACATGAGTATATTAGTAGATTGGAGAATCGGAACCAGTCAAAATATGCAAACGTCCATATTCTCCACCTATGAGATATGCCTAAAACATCATGGCTACAGGCATTCGAGATGCAAAAAGTATCTTTCTTATTGACTAATTTCTACAGTATAATATCATCACCGCTGGATCTTGGGTAAAGCTTTTCGACCAAATGAGAAAAAATAGCAGTAAAAAGTACAATTTGTTACAATAATGCTCGTACTTATATTCGTGTCATTCTAATGGTCAAAACCGACCAGTTGAGGTATAATTTGCAGATATATCCGACTTATTCAGCATATGTGAATCCATTGTACTTCAACCTCTTCTCGAAGCTGAAAAGATACTTTGAAGGGACTTCAATTTCTCCAGACAAAGACAAGTAGAGGAGTATTTTGTAGGCTAGGAAATTCTCTGATTTTCGCAATATATTATAAAGATATTAAAACATCCTTGGATCAAGAGTGCAAAGAGAACGCGTTTAAAATATATATATACTACTTTGTACGTACGTAAATACACCATTTATATATATATGTAATATGAACCAATTAAAACTTTTTGACTTTGTGATTACCCATTTCCAGCAAAATAATTAGAACTACGTATAGATTTATTCAACCAAAAGTGTGTTTCATCCAAACGTGACGGGATGCTAAAATATTTTTTCTGTATCTTTAAGTACATATTAATCAACTGGTCATGAAGTTTAATGAAATATTTTCTTATCATCATTTAAAATGTCAGTAAAACTTCTATTCGTTCTTTTGTTCAATAAATAAAAGTCGTATCGCAATGGAAAATTAATCATAGATAAGGATACAAGTTTCGAAAAGTGTTGAGAAAGAGAAGAATGTAATTGTAATTATATATTTATTCTTATATATAATACACATGTACAAAGACGAAAAGTTTAATACAAATTCATATATAATTAAAATAATTGTACATAATCAAACACTTTCATGTTTAAAGACCTATCTTAAGCCGATGATTAGTATTTTACCACTCATCACAATACTAGAAGTAACATAGAATATATAATGATCTTATTTTACACACACATACACACAAACATACACGCACACACATATATATATCGAGGCACACATATACACAAACTAGAGTAACGTAGATGTAAGTTTCTCATGTTATTATTAACAGTATAGAGACCGTGACAAATGCTATTGACTTTAAAATTTACCCGTAAAGTTTATTTTATTATTATTAAATTTTTGTTCATGAATATAGATATTAAGAAAATGTAATTTTTTAGGTTGAATTCAAATTACCATTCTTACATATTAGTGACAATGTTTACCATAAATATTATCTCAAATTATTATATATTATATTAATAAATAATGTGTCTTTCACAAAAGAGGCCTATCACAGCAAAACGTATTACAATTGTTTATGTTTCAGAACTTAAAAGATATATATAAGTTTAAATTCTTCATTACATTTTGAAGAAAGTTACACGGTAAAATTTCACAGACAGACTTATTCATGCTTTTCATAAGGTAAAATTTCACAGATAGACTTATTCATACTTTTCATAAGGTAAAATTTCACAGACAGACTTATTCATGCTTTTCATAAGGTAAAATTTCACAGATAGACATTCATACTCTTCATAAGCTGTGTCAAAAGGGAAAGTATTTGCTATAATTCTGAAATTGCTTTCTATTTAAATATACTTAATCACTTGATTTGCACAGATACGACAATAATGAACACACCAGTGTAGTAGGAAACTGTCGCCAAACCACAATTACCTAGGTATTTAAGATACATTAAATAAGAGGAAATTCCATTTCCCCACTACAAAAAATAAGTTCAATGTTTTATTAATCGATAAATAAACGTAGCTATAGCAATATTTCAAACATGTTTAAATACGTAAATCACAATTCTCTACAGTATTTAATTACTCATATTTTAACAAGAATAGATATACATATCCTTCTTATCTATCACAGCAAGAAAAGAATCTTTAGAACCAACTCAGGTTCTTTTTTAATAGTTAGTGCTCAACTTCTGTATTACTCCTTACCAATTTAAACCATCAACAAATTTGGCCTAGAAACCAGGTCTGAAGTAATGAAACACTTTTCTCAAACAATAATTTGTACAGAGATAGTCCCTAAAGAAACTTTTGTGTTTCGTTGTTCTGATATATTCAACTCTGAATATGAACTGTAAAAGAATAACACATAAATGCAAATATTTTTTGTGCAATAATAATTTACAAAGGAAGCAAAATCTAAGAACACATTATACAGTTAACATAGGACTATTGACTTTTGGATTCATTTTTTAATTCAGATAATTGCAATCGCCTAGTTTGTTTTGACGAAAATTAGAGCATTTTTTAAAAAATGGAATAATAAATGCAAGGTACAATTTTATGCATGTTTTGTTCAACAGCTTTAGAACTGTATACATGGCCATAATAATGATTATCAAAATAGAATCTTATATTATATACACATTTCATAACCTTGATTAACAAATAATGTATAATGAGATTCAATTAGTCATTTCGAAATTATAATTTCATTGTATAATTGAACCATTACACTTATTTAAAGTATGACGTGTTAAAAGGAAACTCTAAGCACACACTTTTCTGGTAATATATAGAATAATGTTGTGCAATAGATCTTCTTACATTAAATATTAATTTGCTCCACTTCAATAATTTATTTTCTATATAAAATTGAATGTTATAAAACATCCCTCCTGGAGTCATAGAATATGTGTTTCTATATCTTCTTAGATTTTTCCTAAATTACTTCATAATTTCTAAACCACCGATTTGCTTCCTATAATAGGAAATATATTTTAAAAGAACAGGCATTATTTGAATTTATATATTGCTCTGTAGTGTGACAAATTCTAAAACAGATTCCTAATAGAAATACAAACATTTAATTTAAGATCATTAAAATACAGCGTTCAATTACTCGTTTATCGATAATACAAAGCATTTAGTATAATATTCCAAGTATCTGAAAGTACTGATAATATTGAAAGTAATATGTGAAAATTTAATTGGTATATTAAATTATTTAAACGAAATCATATTGAAACACTGGTGAAGATTACAAAGTTTACTACCATATACCTACCACATTTTTTAAAACTTTAAACACATTGCAAATTATTGTTATATTATCATCATTTTCTCTACTTCTAATAGTGAATACATTGTAATTTTGGTATGTCACTGGTACGTCAGTTCAAATATACACACACACTCATACAACCGCTCTCACTTCTATTTATATGTATCGTATAATACAAGTCAATCGTAGATACAACCCTTGAGAATGCCACTTCCACCGATTTCACTGGAAAAGGTGAGAATCCCCTTGAATTCTTCTTCATCCCCGAATTTATTTTGTACACCTATTTGTTGAGCCCTTCATACCAAAAGCTCTTTTATTTGTTTGTGGCACAGTCCGTTCCGAAGTCTTCTTCGTCTAGGTGCTAGAGTTTCTCTTGTACTGCTCTTCTGAGCTCTTCTGTCGCTTTCGCCATTTCTTCCCCATTTCCTCCAAGTTCCCTCTTGTTCTCCTTGCCCTCATCATCATCATAGTAGTCCTTTGGGGGCTCCACTGGGTAACTACGACTCGAAGCAAATTTTGGTCGAGGAATCCTCACTTTCTTCACGTCGAGAAGCCACGATTCCATGGTAAAAGATTTCTACAAAGAAAAGAAACATAAAAAATTATCACTCATTCATAAATGTTTTACATTACTACATAAATCTATGAGTGCAATTCAATCATATGATTAATTATATTGCATTGTGTTTGAGAGAAATAAAATAAGAATAGACTACACACATTACAAGAAATTAGAAACTCTGAAAACTAGAAATCTTTTTTAATCACCCAAATAAACGAGGCATCCAGAAGACAAAATAATTTGAAAGGAAGAAGGTAAATACAAAGTACAAAAAGATAGAAAACAACAACGTTTTCTTCAGATTTTGAATTGAGGAAAGTTTCCAAAAGTAATGATACAGAATGGAATAAAATTTAATAAAATTCGTTGTTTCCCACAAAGTTGTTATTAGACATCTCACAGTTGATAGAATGTAGTTGCATTGCCATTTTTAGTCTTATATGATTTCTAATTAGATCTAGAGAAAATATATTTTGAAATTAACTGGGATCAATTTCATTCGATGGCGACATTTGGAACATAAGAACTGGCAGCTTATTCTTAAAACTGTTATACGTCAAACATTAGCGACATCTCGTTAAGTATTTTAGTGTTCAAGTAGTTTTAATATCAAGAGATACTTTAATTAAAATATTAGTTTTAGAAACAGCTTCGTTTCTGACAAAAATAACTATATGTTGGTAATATTTTCATCAAGAAAGGGTGGCATGCAAAGAATAACTCACACCAACTTATCGACAAAGTTGATGTTTCTTAAATGTATAATATTCAAGGTTCGATTGTTTTCGGTGACCCAATCACTCTTAGCGTGTAGATCCTAATCGTGGATTACACGATTACATGACCGAACAAAAGTGAATGCATATTTATTTATTTATTTTACTTTATAGAGAGTGTTTCAAAACAACACCGACGACGTTTGGGAGGTGATTCCTGACATCAAGATAAGACAAAAAGTATAGACCAACCTGGGTGCACAAATGGGTCCTTTCGGAGTTATAGGCTGCCGAAAACATGAAAAAATGAACTTTAAAGGTTCAGATCTCCAATACTATGGGACCTACCGTAGTCGGGTCAAGACTTCACTTAGGAACTAGTATGTGCCCTATCACGCAAGTATCAATGTTTCAGAGTCCTGCGGTACTTCCACAACAATTTTTATAGAGGAGTTTGTGGGTACTTTAAAATTATATGCCTGTAGCCAAACTTGCTCTCTAAAAATCGTTGCGTGAGTACCTTAGGATTCTGAAACTTGGATATTTGGATAGCGCACATATTGATTCCTAAGTGAAGTCTTGACCCGACTACGGTAGGTCCCATACTATTGGAGCTATGGACCTTTAAAGTTCATTTTTTCATGTTTTCGGCAGCCTATAACTCCGAAAGAGCCCATTTGTGCACCCAAGTTGGTCTATACTTTTTGTCTTATCTTGGTGTCAGGAATCACCTCCCAAATGTTGTCAGTGTTGTTTTGAAACACCCTGTATAAAACTAAAGTTTACTTTGGAATGGGAAAGTTTAGATAACATAGAATAAAGGGCGATGTGTACGCATCAGGCAAAGATACTGCAAATAATTAGATTTACATTTGTACTATGGTCATAGGTAGTAATATACGCCATTGATAGTGTATCTATATATGTAGTTTCGCATGAAAATGCGGACGTGTTGGATTCAACTTTTAGTGGGAACCCTTTGACTAAAATTTTTGGTTTTATATCAAAGTGGGGGATAATATAACTGGGTAATAACTATTTTGATTAGGTTGAATTGGCATAGGATAGAGCCTTTTAGCAATCTGATGTTTCTCCGATGATAAACTTTCCTTTACGCAGGAAAAATAAATTGAAGTATTTTAGCGTTATTGAGGATACTTTGAGGAATATCAATCAAATTATCTTTTTTTTTTTTTACACATCATTTTAGATGCATACACAAATGATTTGATCATCAAGATCTAAAAAGGATCTTAACAGTAAGGAGTATTACAAATGATTATCATATTTAGTTTAATGTATTCGTTATAATTATTGTGCCTCTGTAGCTGAATGATTCATTAAATGAATACCAAAATATAGAGAATGTGCAAAAGATATCCTGTAAGATTTAAATAGCATGGCCATATATGTTTTATTTCTAATAGGAAAATAATGAAGATGAGTCTTTTCGATCAGCAGTTGCGAAACAAGGCTATGCGGAGAGATAATGAATCTATCTTCCTTTCTTGGAAGGATAAGATGATCTAAAATCTTACTTTTGATTTCCTGTTTTATTTTTTTTTTTCACGTACGTTCTTTAGAAATTACCAATGTCTCTCTGTGCAGTTTTTCGAACATTGCCAATATAATTGTAGTTAATTTTTTATATTCTTTTTCGATTTTCAGAAGCTGAGTTTCATATTCGAATCATAATCACTTATTCCGTACTACACATTAACTCATCCTTGTTTAGGTATTACATGATAAGCAGGTAATGTGGTCGTAACTTATATCTTGTATTACAACACTCAATCAGTAAACCATCTACTATAATTCAGATCCCGAGAAAATTATATCTTATTACGAGCAATGAAATTCTTATGTTTAAGGCAGTGACCACGTCCCGCAAATGTCCGGATGACACAAAGCATCTACGAAGAGAAATAGTGGGTCGTAAAATTAAACTGCTGAATTACGAGGAAGAAGAGAATTTTTTTACCGCTAATCGACAACTCCTCAGTCTATCGCGGAACTAATGAACATAACTGTTCTTCAACCTCATAGATCGAGGAAATACTCGAATCAATTTAACTATAGAAAACAAAAGAGGCTGCACGAGTGGGGAAAAAAGAAAAAAAAAAAAAACAGATATCATCACCATTCCATAGGTATCGATCAAAGATAATATCAAGGAAGCTACTACTTTTTGTTTACCAGGAACATCTTCATTGTCTTTACAAATATTATCAATCTCTTTCAACATTTGAACTGTTCTGCGGAGAACGCCCATCTACTTCAACTGAAGGCCCTCCTCGTAAGAAGGAAACTGACTAATCATATAGTGACCTTATTGTCAAGAAGTGCATTATTGAATACAAAGTGGGACGTAAAGGTCATCCGTTCCCCTTCATGACAATGGAAAATGTTACAAAGACTAATTCTTTTGAAATGATACAGCATCGTTGTTTATTAAAAGAGCTCTCCAATAAGACCTTACTTAATTGTAACGTCTGCAAAAGGAAATAATTAATAATAGTGTTATGCATGTTTTTTTGTTTAAAAAAATAAATATAGTTACTTAAGTCTGACCTTTCGCGTTGGTTTAGAAAGCGAACTAACTTAATAATTACACAATGTTAGGATCATTGAGGTTACAACGAAACTTAGATTAATTTACTGTATAGTTAAAAAGGGTATTCAAACGGAATATTTCCATTTGCTCTTGTACTTTAAGGTTCATTATTGGGATATGCTATTCTCATATTTATGTACTACAACGACCTCAAACTACTGATTTTTTTCATGAATATGGGTGGAAAGGTGAAAACTCAGACACAGCTAGTGCCTTTACTAATATTACATTTGTTGTAATTATTATTTATTTTTAATTAAGAAGCCCGATTAGATTTTCATATTTGACTTTCATTGTATATTAAAATATAGAGGATTACGTTTTAAACCAATCGATCATTCACTTTACTTTTCTCTTCCTGTCTACTACATACAGGATGGGTCGAAAGTCTCAACTCAAAAGTACACTCATCCTAGCTTGGACGTTCTACACTAGAATCAGCGTACGTTTCATATGGCTACCATTATTCCGGATACACTTGTGTAGGGTTTCTGCTATTCAGGTTGAACAGCAAGCGAAGCCCATGTTGTTATAGATGCACAAGCCTTTAATTCGTTGTTGAGATTTTATATACTGACAATCTTCACATTGTACATCTGCGCTTTCACATAGCCCGTAGGAAGAAGTTTAGAAGATCGTGATGGCCCCTCCTCGGGTTCCTGTCTTTCAATTTATGAACTTATACATATGCTACAAACAAATTCTGGCCTTCAAGTTCTAAACTTGAGAACACATATTTTTAATGACTCAATTGACTAGTAGTGCGCTTCCGAAGAATTCTTGGTTCGATCCCAGATCACATGTGTTCGCAATGGATAGCAGCGTCAGCGTGAGTTTTCTTGAAATTTTCCTGCAATGTTTCACTATCTTTACTTCACTGATTCTGCTATCACCCGTTGGCTCGTATTTATCGCCGTCTTTGACCTAAAAGGCACAAAACAACTAAAATTCCAATTTTATATTACAGTTCAATTTTGACTTTCATTGGCACAAGTTTGATTGTACAGTGTAGTTAAATAGTTAGTTTTTGGTGCGGAAACCAACGTTAGATTCCCGGTGGGAACGTATATGGTTGAGATCCCATGTTAAGTTGTATGTAGCCATCTCATATAGATGCAGTGTTCAAAAGTGATTTACACTCCAAAACAACTAACCAAACACATATATTGAAATTGTAAAACGACACACGTAACTGCTCTTAAGTATTTAGGTATATAATCTCATAATTGAAAGTTTTAAATGTATTGTGGGTTGTGCATATCTTAATGTATAAATAATCCATTCAAAACGATTTTCTAAATTAGATACTTTAGTGCTCCACAATGGTCTTGCAAGGAAATTTAGTTAATTTTTATTGGTTGGTGTGTAGCTGAAGTCAAAGCTTTAAAAATGAAAATAGAAGAAAAAGAAAGAAAGAAAGATATAAGCGTTTTACAGTTTACTCATACATGCATACGAAAATTTTAAATATTCATTTGATGTACTTTACTTTCTTTGGGAACACCACATATTCACGCTGGCTATGACTAAATTTCATGATAATTAACATGTCACGCTGGGTCGAAGTGCAGTAATTAGTACGTTCCACAAACAGTTTCTGTACGTATACTGAAACTGCAGATGATTCATTCGAGACAAGTTGCAAGATCTCTCGGTTAGCGTTCTCGGAACTTTAAACTCCAATCATCTAAACAGCACGATGGCTTAGTGGCACAGCGCTCATCTTTAGTGCGGGTATTTCCTGGTTCGATGCCAAGTCTAGTTTATGGTTTTTGAACAGACTGCCGGTTGCCGGTGTTTTGATTATTTTTGTCCATTTGAACCTTTCCTTCTTGCACCAGTCACTTCATTTCGCTCAGAAAGGAAAAGAAGATAGATTGTTTACCCAACTACTGAAACCGCTAAGTAATAATTAATATTTCCGATTAGTTGTGCAAACGATTACCAATGGAAGATTGTGAAACCAACGTAAAATATTAAGTACCAACTTTCATAAATATATCTATGTAAATGTCAGTATTGTGTAAGTTCAGAAAATTACATGAACTGCGGAATTTTTTGCAACTTATGAGCATTTCAAATGTAAGAATGATTTTTCACCGAACTCCCTACATAACACTAATTTGATGCATCCGTCATCTCTCTCTCTCTCTCTCTCTCGCTCTCTCTCTCTCTCTCTCTCTCTCTCTCTATATATATATATATATATATATATATATATATATATATATATATATATATATATATACATGGACGCTCTATATATTTATTATATACATGGACGCTGAACGTTAGTTGAATGATGGACTCATCTCTGGTGTGAGATGCTCCTACTTTGACTCTAGACAATGTGTTTCTTGGGTTTCCTCGAAGTTCTCCCTTTTTCTCCACATTCTTATTCCACCAATTTTTTCACAATCATTTATTTTTATTAGCCATTCATCTGCTTGATATAAAGTGCATAGCCGTATGACGTTTAGAATTCCATATTATATACGAGGGTTACCGGTAAAGTCATGGCAACTTTTTTCTTGCGAAAATGGGAACAAAGCAAGGAATTCCGGAATATGCAAATGGAAGGTTAATACATAAACGTTACAAATAGTGAGTTGCATGAACACATATATCGCCATCAGGGTATATCACGAGAAAAATGAGTACAATGAAAACTTCGTTTCATAGTACGTATTTTAGAATTACGACATTATTACAAACTCTAGTACTCTACAAACTCTAGTACTTTATTTAGAAGTATGACAAACTCTATAATTACAATTATGCATAAAACCCATAAACACATACCAGTGACATCTACAGTCCTTCGAAGTAGCCTCCCAAAGAATCCTCCACACACTGCTAATGATGTAGAAGGCGTCGAATATCCGTAACCTTACCAGAAGTAAATCTTTTGATTTCACAGGTCACTGCTGTGGCAATGTCTCAACGGCTTCTTCACTCTCGGTATGAAGTCTAAATTGCAAGAATAATAAATCTGGTGAAAATGGTAAATGCTACAATATTTTCTATCCCCATCGTGCAATAAGATTCTGCACATACGCTGCCGCACGGGCTGTTTCGTTGTCTTTACGTAGACGTTCAAGTCGTTGCTCTTGAATAGTCACTGATGTTTCTGGGCTTTACGCACAATTTTAATTGTACTTGTAATGGTACGTAATGCTGTAGTCCAAGGTATAACTTGTATGAAACGAATGATTCGTGGTACTCATTTATCCCGTGATATATCCTAATGGGATACGTCTGTTCACCCAAATCCTTGCATGTAATGTTTACGCATGACTAACTTTCCGTTTGCAGATTTCAGAAGTTCTTGCTTCGTCCTATTTTCGTAATAAAAATATAGTTGCCATGATTTTTGCGGTAACTCTTTTGTATACTATATATAGGGGTAAAAGTGCAGGGGAGCGCGGGGGAATGCCGTTCCCCTACCTCCGAAAAATATGTACAGCGTCCCCTAGTTCCTAAAAAATACAATGGTCAAAGATAGGCAGGGGCGGCGGGACGTCACGCCGCTACGTACCGTCCCTCTACATTTTCAGATCCACTTTTACCCCTGTATATATATATCGCACCAAAGTTAAAGATATTTGTAGTCATCTCAATTGTATCGTCATAAAAGACTTTTTCATGCTAAGAATTTCTGATCATAAATGGAAATTTTTTTAATACCGGAAGAGACAGATCTTCATTTCGTTTTTACTTCAATAAACAAATAACAAAGAAAAACAAGTAGAATCACTTTCACGTATGCTGTGCATAAGACCCGAATTCCGTGTTTCTTTACTAATAGTAGTAATAGAAGTAGTAGTATTACTACTATTGCCAATAATAATTCTTGTTTGTATATTAATCAGTTTAACGATCTTATGTATGTGAAAGCCGAAATTAACGATTTGAATATAAGTAATCTTCTTCCTGTCGGAAGGATGAGTCAATTTCCGGCTTTTATATATAAAAAGTCAACTTTTTATTAAATGAAATGGTGTAAAGAGTAAGAAAACTCTTATAAGTAATAAAAACTAAAGTAATAATGTGTTGTTTACAACAACTGACAGCAATTCTTGATTATGAGAAATTTTTACGGATGAGGGGAACAGTAGTTTATATTTTTCTCCCATAAACACTTTCCCATATTATTATTTTCACTTCCATTCACAACATACTTCACTTTTCACGTTTAAGTATCTACAAGAAAGACCATTTTGTACTTGACGTCCAGCAGCTGCTGTTGCTTACTACAAGTAGCAAAAATCTAACGATTATTATTATTATTATTATTATTATTATTATTATTATTATTATTATTATTATTATTATTATTATTATTATTATTATTATTATTATTATACATCTCATTTTGATCTTGATGGACTTCCACAGGAGCAAAGAGTAAATGTCATTGTCTTCCCATACGGTTTCCGAAAATTATTGGCTATATGCTATGCGCAACATTTTACTTGAATGTTATTTTCTATATCATCAAATCAAATACAAAATCAAAAGATTTGCACCTGTGCTGAATATTGCCTATTGATAAGTAATCTTGAATACTCGTAAAAGTAATAACTCGCAAAATTCAAAGGATCATTCGTAATGTTACGACTAGAGAAAGACTAAAATTTATTGAAAATATTTGATTAATTAATTTGAACACCCTCAACCACCCCCGTTTACGATAGGCGTTTCAACGAAAGTGTAATGATAAAAGGCTACGTCTAAATCAAAATGTAAGTATGTTCAAAAATTCATCTTAAACGATTAAACTATTTCCTTACTTCCACCATTTTATGAATACAAAGTAGAAAATTAAAATATTATAGAAATTGCTTCTTTCCTCCATTACAAGCAAAATTTTCGAAACTATTGGGACACGTGTAACTTTATTTTTTTAGTAAGGAGTTTATATAGCGAATTTCATCTTCTTACCTTGACGGACTCATGAGATATTCTATTCTTGGCTGAAATTTTGAACCGACCATTAGGATACAGTGACATGATGAAAACCCATTTCAGATATATATGTACTATGTTTCAAAATTCATTTCAAATGATTCAGCCGTTTTCTCGCGATGTGATCGGAAACAATATTACGTTTATAAATTAAATAATTTATTTTTATTATTACTAGTATCAATTACCCACTTCGAAGGGCTAAAATGAGAAAAATTAGTGATATGTTCCGTTAATCAGTCATTTTTTACTATTACTGAAGCCCTCTTTGATAGACGATGTTTTCTGCCTTAAAAATTAAATATTACTATTGTGGGCTGAATTTGGATTTAACGACATCGAAAGCGTCACTGTTCATCTCACCGACCCCGAAAACTGTGGATTCGATACTAATATGAGTCATCTTATATATCTCCCCAAGTTGTGGGGCTGAATTTGGATTTAAACTGCGTCGGAAGTTCAGCGATCCCGAAAACTATGGATTCGGCACTCATATCGGTCACTTTCGATCATTTTTTATACATCTCCCCCTCCGCTAAGTTGCACCGTCAAAGTCAAATGATAAAAGAAAAACATCCCAAACCCAAACCTCATCTAGGCACATGTTGAAAATTTGATCGAGATCGGTCGGGTGGTTCAAGTTATTAAGTCACGAACATAATCACTTTCATTTTTATTTATATAAATAAACAGATTTCTTTTGTATTTTATTTCTTTTATTTTAACTTACAATGCAAACACACTGACTGCTTTTATAATCATAATTCCACTTATTTGAGAAATTGTACAATTATTGAAATAGTATAATTCTAATTGTTACATTTCTATAATTTTACATTTCAAGTTGAAAATAAATCAAATACTGTTACAATTTACGATTTCATTCAAATTTATAATATATTCATTTTCTTAATTACTAGAACTGTGATTATGAACGCAGTCCGTGCATTTGAAAGTGAAAATTCAATAAACAAAACACGAAATGAATACCAAAGAAAGTGAATTTCTTTAATTAGAGATATCTCTGTGAAAATTATGTGGAATATATAAGATCACTTTTATTTTTATTTACCTAGGTATAAAGTTAATTAAATTTGTATTTCGTATTGGAGTTTATTCCAAAATATACTTTTTATCCTAGTCTTACGTATGGATCAATACCGAAGAATGAACGATTTGACAGAACAAACGTTCTCTTTACAATCCAACAATAAGTTTTGAGTTCGAAGTGTTGTGTACAGAAAGAAGGTTTGGTGATTACAGATCGTCAAAGTCATATACACACTAATTTTTTTCTTACAAAATTTGATTTAGCGTCTCGCATGAAAACGGGAAAACTACATTTTGTATATATATATATATATATATATATATATATATATATATAAAGGTATAATATTTTGAAATATTTGTCTATTGTGATAGTTAAATCTCTTCTTCGCAATTCTTAATTCTCAATTCTCGTTGTATGGTTTCTGAGAAAAGAAAGCATAATTAAGTTTTTACATTACACTGTAGAACAATTTATTTGAAACTACTTCATGTACGTGGCTGTACACGACCTTGAAGAATAAAGATATTCCTTTTTTATAATTACCACGTTTTCTCCCATAAGGGCACTTCAGAAACAGTATTTCCTCGTTATTTTCAATGTAAAGCTAACACTGGCAGCCCTTGTCAGCAATCTATATGGTTCGCTCTGTTAAGGGTTCAGGCTTGTTAGCGCTTGTGTTGCCCTTGCAGGTTTGAAACTACTTTCAACTAATTTGACATTACTTGAACTCTTTTCTTCAAGTCCTTTTCAACAGAAAAAGTATACAGGTATATGAAAGTATAACTAATCTCTTGTACTTGCCCAGGATTTCTTATTGCATCTACGACCGTTGGTGTTATACAACTTAAATCACATCGAAGTCTGAGTAATAAAATTCGACTTTCTCCTGAGTTTTCAGCCTGACTCATTTGTCCAGTTTTAAAAAAATGGAATATATTCAAACCAGTGGTTCAGGTAATTGAAGCAAGTAAATGTACTAGTTTAATAAAAACTCTACGTGCTTTAAGACTTATCCAGATAAACTTTTCTAATTCACCAAAAGTTTAGCTTTTACGAATATCAAATATATTTTAAACTTTAATACTGATCTATTACCATTTTACATCTAGAAACAAAAATTTTGGAATAACATTTGAAGAATCTAATATGCTGAACAGAAAATATATTCGAAAGCACCTATTGCGTGATTTGGGATCAATATGTCATTTTTTGTTTACTCTTTTGGAAAGGCCATAATGACAATCGCAAAAAATTACATGTTTATAATAATAATAATAATAATAATAATAATAATAATAATAATAATAATAATAATAATAATAATTATTATTATTATTATTATTATTATTATTATTATTATTATTATTATTATTATTATATTATTATTATTATTATTATTATTATTTTCTATACCATTCGACATATATGCAAACAATACTTCTTCATTCCAACAAATGAAAATTTACAAACATTGATATTTTATTGTGAGTTTTGCTATTAAAAATTAAGAACAATTTCCAATAAACCCAGTGGCCACTTGAAAACTGGTTTTAATGAAAGGAATGGTAGAATATTCCAGTGTGTACACTTATGGATCACATATTTCCTGTAAAAATATTTTCTGTCTCTCGAACACAACACAAATGAATAACAAAGATCTAAAAATTAACATTGTATTGTCTTTTCTAAGTGCTAAGGCAGTTTCTACGGTAGTCCATTTGTTATAGCTTTACAGACATTTAACCAGTAAGCCAGGAGAGTAGTGGCCAGCTGCTTTCCTCCTTTGTGATACAAAACTATGAGGGTGGAATGAAAGAACAGATTGAGGATAGGATTACGGAGAACCACGTATACAATATAATTGAACAAATGTAACGTTATTACATAGATATTCAGTTGCATACATCGATTGATATTCCTTCAATATCAGACTTCTTGTAGTGCAAATATTAAATAAATAAAAATCCTCTTTTTTTTCTTAATGCTCACCAATGATAATTACTAATCACTTTTGTGTATATAAATTTAATCTGTCGATAACAACTGTGTTTTATCTTCAGACAAGATGTGCAACATCAAATTTACAGGCTCATTAATCACTAAATGAGTTGTGTGTGAAATGAAAGCATTACACACACACACACACACACACACATACACTATATTATCAATATCATGGTATTTTTAACATGGTTATCATGTTCAGGAAGATATGAACAGTTTTTTTTCCTTGTTTTAAACAAATAATTAATCAATGTTAGATAAATACTTTAAGTTGTTTTATTTGCTGTTAACATTTTATACAAACATTGATATAATAATCACAGTTGTTTAAATGTTTTAACTAATGTTTTTTCTTACAATTATTCTTAAAATATATCTTATAATTGAGCTCAATGTCTGATAAAATACTTTTTTTTATGAACAAAGAAATATTAACTCGTTATCTCTAAGGAAAACTTTTTGCTTCTTGCAAAAATACTTTCTTGGATTCAACAAAATGTCCTCACCTATTAGTTAATAACTACAGCATTTCTACAACATCGAATATTAAGTTTTTCTTCAAATAGCCGGAATTTATAATGCAACTTTTTTTTTTTTTTTTGCTGCCAGCAAACTAGGGAAATAGAGTGGTGGTTTCCCGTTGCCTTCCACTCCGCAGTATCCCAGCCGTTAAAGTCACTCTGACCACGCCTGGGACTAATGTCCAAGCTGCCGTACCAATCACTATGATTTCCGCCAACTTGGCTACTGGAGAACTGCTGCCTTCTCCCAGAACACTACTAAACTACTAAAAAAATTAAATATCTAGTTTAACGTGATGCAGTTAGGTCGTGTTGTTTGAAATATGAATGTAAAGCAAGTAAATGATAGTAATATTGCCACTGAAGAAATGGGAGAGCCTCGAGAAAAGCCCACCGCAAAACCACATTGTCTGGGATCTACTCAGGAATCCTTTATGCTAAACCTGACTAAATAAGGTTTTGTTTATGGATATACAAAAGAAGCTGGAGCTGTACTTAAGCGCTGTCTATATGAATTTTGACTTTAGCTGCGTGTTCATAGGTTCAAAATCCTGATAGAAGTACAACTTTTAATATCAGAGTTGAAAACTAGAGTAGTGATTCGGATCTCATTCTGATAGAAGGTCTCATCCTTCGCAAAATCAGTGCTGCATCAGGATTTAAAACACATCAGCCATCTATACGGAATCTCCAGTAAGTAATAGGGTATAAGAAATCTTTCTATGCCGATTTTAGGAAGCTAAATTTATTTCGCATTAATATCAGACAACATGATCTATAAAACAATAACACAACCTCTGACGAATTTAGACATTAAAAACATGGCTATTTTTATTACAAGAAAGCAAATTTGTTGCACATATGTAATTATTTTTCATACCAGATTTTCTGAAACTGATTACAACTAAGATCTCGAATGTGACTTCTGACAAGAAAATTTGCTTGTATGTT
This sequence comes from Thermobia domestica, assembly GCF_964235325.1. Taxonomy (NCBI): domain Eukaryota; kingdom Metazoa; phylum Arthropoda; class Insecta; order Zygentoma; family Lepismatidae; genus Thermobia; species Thermobia domestica. The sequence continues at coordinate 122,736,554 of NC_137455.1, forward strand.
GTATACTACTCAACTGCTGTATTTATCAATATATAGAACACAAGTAAAAACTGTTATCTTTTTCTTCTTTCGCAGCAGCATTTGTGCTTAGTATATATAATTAAGAATTGCGAAGAAGAGATTTAACTATCACAATAGACAAATATTTCAAAATATTATACCTTTATATATATATATATATATATATATATTATTCACAAAATGTAGTTTTCCCGTTTTCATTGTATTGTTGGATTGTAAGGAGAACGTTTGTTTTGTCAAATCGTTCATTCTTCGGTATTGATCCATACGTAAGACTAGGATAAAAAGTATAAGCACACAACAATATTTTGGAATAAACTCCAATACGAAATACAAATTTAATTAACTTTATACCTAGGTAAATAAAAATAAAAGTGATCTATATATATATTTATATTACAAAACCCACAATTACCTCTAAATTTTTAAGCGGAAGAAAATGAACACATATTTTACTGGCTCTCTTTCTCTCACATTTTCTGGATATAATTATGTTTACATTTACAATTTCATCAAATCATTCCATTTTTATCTATAAGGAATGACAAATTTCAAATTGTTAATTTAAAACTTTCAAGAATTCTTAAAACTTTATTCCACTATGGAAGATTAAGCAATTTCATCAATGAAATGACTTCAAAGGCTAGTATGGAGATACCCACTTCTCTAACTGTCTGAGCCTTAAAAAAACGTCATATTATAAATATTCAGTCTCTTCAAATTTTGATACGATTGAAAGATAATCAAATTCTGAGTTACCAATAAAACTGACGAAACGAGAGAAGCTTGAAACATATTTCTTTTCTTCTTTTTTTTTTAAAAATGTGGTATCTCGGTAATAAATCACTGTTGTAAATAATAAAAGGTGTGTAGACCATTAAAATCACGAAGTCTGATGACTCTATTTAAAAACAAAACAAATCATGTGTATGGGGGCGACGTGGTGCACAGGAGCAACTATTTTACCATTTTTTTTTCAAACCAGCATTCCATTTCCTCTGGATTGTAGACTATTATTTAATTTAGACGATAAGCATTTGGTAACTTTTATCACTAGTGTGATTTTAATTACGAGTGAAGAGGGCTTTACTAGTGTTTGTTTACCATAATGTTGCACTTCAGCTAGAATATGTCGAGATGAGAAATTTAAATTGTGTTTTCACATTGCCATATTTGTCTAACAAAAGTATCAATATTTGATTGTAGATCGATTACAGTAAAATGAAGTTAGAGCACTATTTTTGAATTCTGTAATACGTAAGTAGGTTAAATAATTGATAATTAAAATCATAGAGGGCTAAAATAGAGCTTAAAGCATGGTTGATATGAAGATTTAAAATGTTAAATAGACTCAATCATACGTAGGCTACATTGAAGTATGACTTGAATTTCTTTTTTAAAAAAAATGTGTTGTGATTTTCTTCCGCTAGATGGGAAACTCGCTGGCATTTTTTTTCAGTGTAAGATATTTAAGAGCATAAATTGCATATGATACAGATTTATATATTGGTAAGAAAATCCTCTTCTTGTCCAATTTCAATTTTTAGAGAAGGTCATCTATGAAATAAGTTATAACAGACTGGTTTTTAATATTCATGTGCCTGTGTTAAATGGAAAAAACAAGAATTTTAAAAAGTTGTATAAAATCATTAACTAAAACAGAGCTATCTGCCATTATAGCCCATGAAGAATTATGGAGGATAAATCGTTTGTAGCTCGGTTATGTATGATTAGCTCATTTGGTCAAATCTCCGTTAGTCCTGGCTTTCTAGTGGAAGTCCATTACTTCTCAAAGCAAGTAAGTCCCAAATTGATTCGCGGAAAATTCCCTGTCCTCACCGGGAACCGACCTGGAGACCGCTGGCATCTAAAGTACAGCTAAATTGCAACAAAATAAAATGGTAAGCACAAACTAGAGTAACATTAACATCTATTCAGTTCAGTTGCCACAAAGTCTGTTTCTACGCACTATGGCTTCCTGTTAACGTTTCCATCTTAATACTGACCTTTCATAGTAGTTACGATAAGTGTCGTCATAAATCTGTACAAAAGGTTTGATCTTAAAATGTGAGGATAAAGTGGACGCAGTTTGTAAAATTGTTATCAACGAATTCAAGTTGAGTAGTAAGTTATAACCACTTTTATTGAAATAAGTATCGCAAATTATAATTACGAATAAAAAGCCCTAATGCCACAATTTCACCTCAGCGTCAGAGGCGTACGCACGGAGGGTTCAGCGGGTCTGGTCTCGCTTCAAACTAGTTAACTCAAAAAAATTTTTCACTTTCTTAAAATACACGTACATTATCAAAAAAATGATTGATGTAGAATAAAGATTTGATCTTACTCTTTGTTTTTTATAACAAGAATTTAGTATTACCGTTTCTTTCAGAATATTGGTGACAGTAGTTAAAAAGTACATATCTTTGTGTATGTGTGTACATTAATAACAGTTCAATGTTACATAAACGTAGTATCTTGTAGTATTAGACCCGCCATAACATCAGACCCACCAACAAAAATTTCTGGGTGCTAGATTGTCATGCATCGCAAGTATTGTAATATTAATGAGCCTGCTTTCATGGGACTTTCATGATATCATCTAATTTAGAACGCTTGAGTCTAGCAAGGTTTTTCATTCTTGTCAAGCATATCCTGGAGAATTTCCAAAATTAATAGTTACGGAAGTATGAAGTATAGTTCACACAATACATAAAAGACAAGGAACATTTAACTTGTCGTTGGAAGTGTTGTCTTTCCATAAAAATAAAAAGAATAAAAATAACATAAAAGATATAAGACGACAAACATATATTATGTACACATATTCACGTCACTTTCTCTTTTGTTACAGTTGTTTGTTTAATTACCCCTTGCAGTTTTTCTTTTTTCTTGTTTTCCAGTGAATTACCACGCAAACTGCAATGGAAAATAAAAGTCCTTTTGGAATTGAAGGAGATTGCGCAAATAGACAAGCGACTTCCTATTTTTTTAAAGAACCATTTCCGAGACTGTCATAAACAAACCTAAGGACAAAAAAAAAAAAAAAACTTTTATGATGGTCAGCAGTGCGTCTTAACACGTTAATGTCAAAAGTTTGCAACTTTCGTGTCTCTGGTTCATATATTAATACGTTTATGGTCACAAGTGACTTTCTACGTTCGAATCTATTTTAGCATTACTGTAAATATTCTTCCGCTGAAAAGGTCATCTAATTGTCTCAGTTTTCAAGTCACTATGCTATACTATGGCACTATATAGTTTTCAAGGCACTATACTATGAACAAAGTTCTTTAGATTCAATACAGTATATTTGTCAAACAGGGATAACTGCGCACTTAAATATCCTGTTGCTTTTTAAACAATAAGGAAGGCTCATTTAAAAAGTCTCCTGTCTATATGAATATACTTATAGTATGCTATGGAAAAAAATCAGTTTAATAAAAATGAAGCATTGAATAAAGCATCATCTATTGCAATTATTTATGCAAGGGTGTTAAGGCTCATAATTACAACTGAATCTTTGATAATCATCGTAAAACATGAGAACATAAAATTTGTCGAAATTTTATTTACTGTGTATATGTTTTACTTATTGTTATACTAGCTGAAATGTCCTTTCTTTGCACGACGAGAATAGATTTAGAATATTTATTCCCTTAGAATTTTTCCCTTCGAATATTTATTTCAATGAAAGTGTAATGATAAAAAAAGAAGACCCTCTACTTTCCACATAAATATTGAAATCCCATACCCCCACAATCACCTTTAAACAAATTGATATGTTTCAAAAACTCAGGTTCTAGTGGGTACTAACTATCTTCCAAAAGTAATTTCAAACGGGACAGACGGTTTTCCCGACCCCGAAAACTATAAATTCGACACAAATTTCAGTCATTTTTTTTATATTTTATTTTTCATCTCCCCCTTCGCTTCCCACTTTCTGCCGATAGGGATGAACTTGGACTTAAACGCCATTAAAAGCGTCACTATTCATCTCAGCCATCCAGAAAACTATGGATTGCACACTAATATCAGTCGTTTTGCATAATTTTTACACGTCACTCCTTTAAATTTCCACCTCTTGGGTGTGTCACTCCCACTGTATTTTTTCCAGATTGAAAAGTTATTTGTCTACCATGTTTGGTTAAAATTGCTCCAAACACTCCGGAGTTACTGGAATATAATTCATCCAAATATATATATATAAATGTGCGAGCAACATTTACGTTGCCCCTGCAAATTTCCGATGAAACTGACTGCTTGATCATGCCTAAAATTGGGTTTAAATGTAATCGCGATTGTAACCTAATAGGTTGACGAACCCAAACTATGGATTCGACACTACTCTCAATCATTTGAGACATCTTATTTTTCACCTTTTCTCACCTTCCACGCCAAAGAATGCTGAACTTGGACATTAATGTTAACGGGAGTGTCATTATTAATCTCAGGACATTGCGAGCTATGAATTCGACACTAATATTGGTCGTTTTCTATCATTTTATGTCTTCCCTCCCCCCAGGAGTGCTAGGGGCTTTTACCCCAACTGGAAGCTGGCATTGGATTTAAAGAGCACCGAAACTGTCACCAAACAACTTAGGGACCCAGAAAACTATGGATTCGATACTAATATAGGTCATTTTCAATTATTTTTGTCATCATCCCCTTCTCAAGAGTACGAATGGAGGCTAAATTGGGATTTAAATGGCATCAGAAGTATTACTGTTTATCTCAACGACGCCGAAAACTACGAATTCGACACTAATATTGCCCGTTTTCGATCATTTTTGTATGTCACCCCTCCACTCTCCTCTAGGTGTGCTAGGGGAGTCTTACACAACAGTACTTTATTTTCCAGACTGTAACTAATATGTATACCAAGTTTGATTATAATTGCTCCAGGAGTTTTAGAGTTATTCTCGAACATACATATACATTCATTTTTGTATACAGTCAAAATTTTGAAATCACAAGATAAATACACTTTATTGTAGTCCATAATATCATTTGGATCATAAACAAGGAAAGAAAAATACAAAACTTACATTTTTATGATCAAGAGATTTTTATTATGATGATACACTGTGTGTGTGTGTGTGTTTAATGCAAAAAGATATAATAATAATAATAATATCTACCGAATACTGGGAAGATAAATATATACATTCTTTTACTCTCCTCTGTATCATCTTCAGAGATTAGATTCATAGCAAAATGACAGAAAATGTAAAATACATTTAAATTACATATATTTGCACTATACGTAGTAAATATTTGCGGTGTCATTGATATTAATGACAAAAAATCCTCTCAGAATATTTGGTATTTGACACAAATAGAAAAAAACAGAGAGAAATAAGTGTAAGCATGACGGAAAAGAAAAATAACAAAAAAAAAGCTAACGTAAGCGTCAACTCTGTTAAGGATTCCTCTTAACAAAACGACGTTTATATCTTTTCAAGACGCAAAGTTTATAGCGGTTCATGCACCTACTTTCTTTGCACTTTTTAATCTTTTATTTAAGCTTCAACCACAACGGATCACATGCATATTATACAACAACGTAGACAGGTGTTGTGTAGCTATGTATGTGGACGACAGACGGGGGTAAATAACTGTTGACCGCTTCATTCTCGCCCGCACCCGGATGTAATGGTACAATATACATTGTGACCTCGCCCGTCCATTCACCTTCTCACACAAACTGTTACATTATGAACATCTTACTACGTACATAAAGGTGTGACCCACTTTGGGTGCCCGAACAAGATGCGTCTCCGTATCAAATGAAAGAAAGGATTCTTCTTAGTTTCATTTGACAACAAACACACTATAAATAATTGAAAAAAAGAAAAAAGAAGAAAGTTATTTTTTGCTTATGAATTATTTAATAAAACACTTAACCAACTTGTATCCAATCTCTTGAGTCATGTATCTGATTGTAGAGCAAGAAAGGCACGAATGGATTTGAAGGGTTCTGTCTATGTATTATGTAGAACACCGAGTGATGAGCATTGTATTGACTTTGTATATTGTATTGACTTATGATCACTATACAAAAGCAAGAAAAATATTCATATTTCAATCACATTTCTTAAGCGTGAAAAGAACAATGAACAAACTCTAAAAGAGTTATACTATATTTGAGTTCCTCGTATCTATATCAAGCTGATACAACAAAATCAAAAACTTCTTTCTAAATTTTGTCCAGGAAGTTCCTTTCCTAAATTATCAAAATAGATACGAATATTTGAATTTTCTGTACATATTTAATCATTGAAAGTATGTATGTGTGAATTTTCACCCAGCAGAATTTTTATTTCGTTGCTTTGACTTCGCAATCATCCATTTCCTTTAGCTTTCAGGGAATAAACGTTGAACCTAGATGTAGAAACTTTATTTTAAATTCATTAAACAGAAGTTCGTTTTAATTTATTTCAGTTGCGTATTTAGAGCTAATATATTCCTAATTACATAATGGGTAAAAATTCACACATATAAGCGTTGGTGTGTGCAAGAAAGAAAAAGATGTATCCGTTTAAGAGTTAATCTATATGTTTGATATTTTATTCTATAGAAACTCATATCATTAACTATATACATAAATAGTTAACGATACGGTTTTATATTGAATAGAATATCAAACATACAAATTGAACATTATATAAAAGAACTTTTCACATAAATATTTGTTGGTGCCTCTAAAAGTACTTTCGAATGAAATGTCAAACAATGTCCGTTTAAATATTCAGGTTAATGCAGCTTTTCCAACAATGTGCTAATACACGTTTCTAAATTTGATCCAAATTCCTTCCAAACACAAATTATGTGGGTATATATTGCAACACACTCCTGAAATTTTCAAAAAGTAGTGTTTTGAGAAAAATTGTTAGTTGAATTTGTGTATATATGTGTGAAGTGATCAAACTACACTTTTAGAATCAAAATTAATATTTTATATTTTAAAATGCTTATGAAATGTTGGCTTTTGCTCAACATGTTTCCGCAGCAATATCAATTATAATTTGTTTCGAAGTAATACCAGTACTAATACACTGACAACAGACCATCCAGATAACAGCCGCGCGGGTAGAGCAAGGCCCTTTGTACACTAAAATGCCATTAGTGTAACTTACTTGCAGATCAGTATTATAAGTACAATGTATTCAAAATAAGAGTCACCTCAGATGTATTTTCTTTTTCAAAACTTCTATTAGACATTCTCTAAGTTAATAATAGATTGATTGATTGATTGATTTGAGTTTTGTCCCGTTCAGCAGCGAAGCTATATGAGACGTGGACCTACTGATTAACGTGGAATCCGAACCGCATGAGCTCCTGCCGGGAATCGAACCCGGGTCTCCCGTGCCAAAGGCAAGTTAGTAATAGAATATGAACTTGTCTATAGATCAACATCTATTAAGAAATTTGTCTTTCTCGTGACTGATTGACTGTAATGTTCAATGAAGGACATTCCCCCGGTACGACAAATACAATATTACATAACAGCTGTTTTACTTTTAAAAAAAAATCTTGACCGTTTTTGCTCAAAGATTTTGTTATTCTTGCTTGAGCCATTAAACAGGATGATCAAATAGAAACTGTTTACATATATTTAATGTTGTCACCTCTTCCTTTATTGTATCAGTAATACGTCTGGTAAGTAAACACACATGTTCTTGAAGCAGAGTCTTATCATTAGCAAAAAGAAAAAGTGCTTTGTGAAAAAGGCTGTGAAATCTAACAGGGAAAAGTGTCAAGTTATTACGTTGTGGATATGTTGCCCTAAACAGCTGTCAACACACACAAATTAATAATATTGAATGCGGAAAAGAAAACGGAAAATAAATAACAAACCTACTGATGTAAAAGTCAACACACAGCTGATGATGCAACGATTTCTCTTATCTGATTTCAGAATATCATCGACGCGAAATAATTGAGAGTTCAGTGGCAATAACCCATTACAAAAAGAAAAGAAAAAGAAAGTTTCTATCCACAACGACACAAGTTAAATGAACACTTATTAAATGTATTCGCATAAACATCAAAATAAATAGTAACTAAAATTAAAAATTATCGAATATCCACCTCCTAATGACATATTTTAAAATATTATAGAGATGTGATTCCATGTTTATTGACTGACCAATATGACTAAACTTTATACCAAATGTAAACGAAGAATTGTCCAGTAAAATGTACAACTACCATATAATAACTTTAACTACAGAATTATAATATCGATACAATTAAGAAGAAACTTTCCAGTGGTAATGCGCGTTGTTTGGATTAAAACATAAGTAAACATTTCAAACAGCCTTGGTGCTGTAATGGGATGTTAAACTCCAATAAACAAACAAACAAAACAAATTTGATGAAAAATATTTATTAAATGTCATCAAAATTTCATCATCATAAATATTTATTGCTTGTATTCTTCTCAACTTGTTTGATTCACTTCTTCTTTAATTCTTGTATGATATATTCATTCATGGATAATGATGCAAAGAAATATTTCAACTTGTTTTCTCAACTCTAACACAAACGGAAACTTAAAGCTCTTTCGAATCATATTAGCAAATTTGATATCAAAGTAGAAGACATTCGCACTAGCCCCACACGGTCTAAAAGAACCACGATATTCCACTCCTTGTAATACTTAAAATACCAGCTGAAATGTCCATACTTCGCTCGGGAAGAATTAGTTTATGGAAAATATTTGGATTTCCTTCCCCCTTCAGAATACTCAAGTCAATGAAAGTGTAACTACAAAAGTGAATTAGATACTCTATTTTGGCATAAATCTTGAATATCTTATCCCCTTAGGATATACCCTTTAATAAAAGTAACATGATAAAAATCCAACTTGAGGTAGGTGTTACTATATTCCACAATTCAGTTCGGACGGGTAAGCCGTTTTCTGTGATGCAATCAAACAACGTACAACATCAATTTCAACGTGGGAAAGAAATTGAAATTGTCTCCTCCATTAAACCGCGATTTCGGAAAACGCCGGGTCACGTGTTCGCTTAATTGTAATGAGGAGTTCATGTACTGAGTCTCATCTTAATTCGATGGACTCTATTTTTTGCATTGCTCTCGAATCCCTTTAGGATACGCCCTTTAATCAAAATGATAATTGAAACCTTGTTCGAGGTAGGTTCTAAGTATGTTGCAACATTCATTTTAAAATTTTCAACCGTTTTCCTGTGATGCAATCACAAATAACATGCAACGTCGTTTTCAATGTGATGGGGGAAAATATAAGAAAAAAAGACATTCTACATGTCTGCTTACTTTTAGCGAGATCTTCACCTGCTGAGTTTAATCTCCCTCACTTGAGGAATCCATGAGATACTCTATTCTGGGCAAAACAGTGGCGACCCCTTTACCACCATTAGCATACGTATTTTTTAAAATATATCTCTTATTCACTAATCTCGTAACAAAAGGAGTTTTGTGTCCAACTCTCACACTCCAAGATATATTTGTATATCCCGGGCGTCTATGAGTGAATCATTTTCACTCTTTCATATAATAGTACAGATTTCATCTTCCCTTTCCCACCTTCTTTCAGCAGAATTTTCGAAAACGCTGAAAGAAGTGTTTCCTTATATTTAATTAAGAGTTCTTATAACAACACATCTCTAACTTAAGCGAATCCTTACATTAAGTATTTTGTGAATAAATAATGGTAAATCTTAATATTACAAAAAAATGTCTTCTTTCTCCGTTTGGAAGCTCAATTTTTGCAAACGCTGAAATATCTATTCAACTATTTTTAACCAAGAGTTTAAACACCTCCAACTTAATCAAATCTTTACATTGGGCATTTTTTGAATAAGAATGAGAAATTTCAAGATTATAGAAAGTCTTCTTCCCCTTCTCCCTTAGGAGCGGAATTTTTCGAAATGCTGAAATAAGTCTTCCTTATTATTGTTATTTAAAAGTCTATAATGAACTTCAGACCTGCGGTTAAGCGAATCCTCATTTGGTACTTTGAGTATTTTAGTATGAAACAAAGGAAATTTTGAGTATTTTAGAAATGTCCCCGTTTTTTCCACTTAGATGCCTTTTTTTTTTTTTTTTTTTTTGAAAACGCTGAAACAGCTTGTTTTCAACAAGGAGTTTATATGCCGAGTTTCATTTTCCTAACTTCATGGATTCGTGAGATACCATATGTATTTAAAAATATTATCCCTCCCTTTTGTAACAAAAGAAATAGTATGTCCAAATTTCACTTTTCTACCTGGTATGGCCTGGAAGATGGTGAGTTAGTCACTTCTAATCTTTGGTATAATACAGGAGTATACCCTATGCCTGTCGAAAGTAGGTCCAGAAGGAACATTTTCGTATTAGACTAAATTTTACTTTTTTTAAAAAAAAAAAATGTTAGTCTTACTTTAGCTTTATGATATTGATAAATATAACCGATATTTCAATGTATTTCTAATGGACAGACATCAATTTTGATAAGTGGGGTCGAATTTTTATATATAACTTCACCGATTAAAATAAGCAATAATACTAAACTCCGTGCCATATTTGAACAAAAGAGTCTGGATACTGACTACGGCTCTAACAATGGAGGTATTTAGGGGCAGGAGTTTTTCGCAAGTTGCGAAATCGCGAAAATTTTCCGACAAAGCCTAGAGTTGGGTTTTCAACGAACTACGTCAGATTGAGCAAGGAAATATCGAATTTGAAGTCACGGCAAAATGCGATAACTGACATTTTGAGCGGAATACGCCGCAAAACGCGAGAAATGAAAATTTTTTAAAACGTTAATTTCAGTTGTTAAAATACAGGAATAAAAAGTACAATTTTCCAAGCAACGTTTTCCTTTTGCAACTAGCATCGCTGATTACTACTAACTTCTGTTTCAAGTTCATAGTTGATAGTTGTGGAATGTGGAACATTCAGCGTCGTTAAAACAGCAGAAATTCTCACTTCGGTGTTTTTGTGGAATACATACGCTAAAAGAGTTTATAATTTTAAAAATGGTGAATAAAAAAGGGTACGGTGCATGATCGCGCAAGTGAATTTGCCAGTGAAGGCTTGCACGTAAGTGATATCCAAACGTTAATGTGTAAATTTTGTAATTCACGCGGTAATTGTAATTTGTGCTTTCAATTACCTTTTAAATGTTCATACACGTTTATACTACATGCGTTACAAACGGTAATATTCATATTTTACAGAAAGATCTTACAATTTCATAAAGTGTGGTGATTCTAACTTTTGGAATAGAGAATGAATTTAGCATTTTCAGGTGCACTAAAGCAATTTAGATGTGTTGTGACTATCAAAAAAATCTACAGAGAATTGTGAAAATTTCACGTCAATGGAAAGAAACAGAAATTTTACTATTATCTCATGAAACAGATAAGCATGAAAATTGGTCGTATGTGGGGGTTTTCTTGTTCATTTACATCAACAATAAGCATCAACTCACATGTCATACCACTTAAGACCTTTAGACATTCCGAATTATTTGAGACTGGCTTTCCCATAAATCCATATCCCGATCCTTTTCTACTGCAGCTAGCATGAAAAAATACATTTTTCTTTAATGTTTAAGCGTATTCTTTGACCAGTTTATCATTTTATACCAATCATTAAACTAATAAATAAGGCATTATAGTTTTCAGAGGAAAGTAATTTGCATATTCAAAACAATTAATGAAATAGACTATAAGGTACAGCCGTAGAGTCGGATTATTTAACGAATATCACGAGTAGAATATCTTAATGATTTTAGAAACGATGTGCTAAAAGTTAAACCATGAAGTTTCCGCTGCAGACGTTCCACTTGACGCTTTTGGCTGCACTTATCTTATTACTTATTATATTTTACATAGTAAAAAGAATTCAGTTGAATAATTTATGCATTGATATGTTTCACTCTGACACATTTGAATAGTTTATTTCTTGGTGTTGTTTTCAAGATCAACCATAAGATTGGATTCAAATTTCAAATGCTTATTTTACGCAGTAAAATAAGTATTTTATATAAGCATACATAGAATGAAGCTTTTAGATACTTGGAATATTTGTTTTAGATGTTGTTCTATTAGTAACAATGACATTAAATAAATAATAAACAGATTATACGCTACGATAGTTTTTGAATTCATTATGTCTTTACATAATGGACATTTTATTTACTGTATATTCTAGTACAGAAACTACGTGGCCCGTAAGTGTCCAACCGTACAGATGACTTCGGCCCCCATCTTTTGGGGATAATATGCGGTCAGTACACCGGTTTCTCACGGTCATTAAAACCGACTGTCTTGACTATGAAGAAAGAGTTTATTCGCAGAAACTCTTAGGCTTGTATGTATAACACCAGCGACACCATTTATTTTTAATTCCTTGTTTTAAATTGTTTTTTTTTTTTCTTTTTACGCTTAAAAGACCAACGTTTTAATAATTCGATTCTTCTGATTTTTTCAAAGTCATTTGCTTTGTAGAAACTGGATATATTTTTATAAACCTTATATAATTTGAGTAATATTAAATTTGTATGTAAGTAATACTCCCTACTCGCTTTTGCAAATCTGGGACATTTAAGTTACCATTTAGAAGAAATGAATTAAATAGGATTTTCAAATATGTATCATATGGATCTTTGAGAACATAATGCCTTAGAAAGTATAATTTAATGAAACAGAGTGGAAATAAATTTCGAAAAATACATTTACACAAACCATAAACATCACTGTATGTTCACGATGTATTTCTATGCTTTAAATAACATTTCTAAAAGTCTTAACCACTCTAATTCATAGTATTTTATTAGTAGCACAGGGCCCCTATTACTATGCACTCTAAATGTCGCTTTCTGTTTATGTTGTTTAGCGGCCAAATTATTCAGATATGTTTAGTTTCCCTCTCCTACTTCTCTAAAACGATGAAGCACAACAGATATAGTAAAACTATTCTCTTTTTCCTTGCTTTTGCATACGTTTTCAATACTTTTCGGTTACATTCAATTTCCCCTTTCTTACCGTCATATTTTATAGTGAGCACCCTGTGTCAAACATGCTGAATAAAAATAATAGTTTACTTACTGAGCTTCACTCACGTACGCCTATTGAAAGAATAAACTAACAATTAATTGCAAGTCAGTTTTAAGCTTTTAGTGACCGAGTGACCTCCACAATTAAACCTTATTCTTGTGGAAGCTGCTTCTCATAGATAGCTCATCGACCTGATATAAACATTACCACTTCCTAATGAGTGATAAAGCTTTATCACTTTGTCAAACATACTTGACCGCAAATACTACCAAATTTACCTTGACCGCAAACTGCACTGACTATATCAAGCAACATATTTTTTTTCTAAATTTTCTCACATTTAGAAATTTACTAAATTTTGCCTCATTGAAAGGTAAAGCGGCTAAGTTAGTATATCAGATGTAGATTGAGAGTGAATAGGAAGCAAAGGAGGTGTTTCTTTAAATAGGTAAGTTGAACCTCATGAAATCATGACTTTATTGTGAAAGGGGTGTAACAAGGCATTGACACAGATAGCTGATTCATATTACTATAGGAAGTACTAATTCCTATTTAATTTCAAAGTTAAAAAACCGGAAGAGGATGTTACTTCACAAATTCACCTCGGCCCTCTTGATTGCACGGCCTCTAAACAATTGCAAAACTTTTTTTTAATCTAACCCTGACATTCTCTTTATTTAATCGCGTGACGTCACGCTGATGATCAAGGATTGTGAGCCATGTATCTTCACTTGCATTACTTGCTTTCACAACGTAAAATGATTATATTTAAAGATAACCTTTCTTAGATTTGGTTTTATTTTTATTTTCTCTAAGAAACAAAAGTGACAGTAATTACTTAGTTATAAGTTCATCGACTTAAGCTAAACCTTTATCAACTTTTCATTATGCATGATAATAATTGGTTCCTTACTAGTTAATTAATGCACTGACACTTTCCCATGTGCTGTGTGCATTGTTAAAATGACAACGTGAATTTTAATGTACTTTTATTCTCTAGTGCATTTTATGAATTTACATGAATACGAAATTTTACAATCATTCATTTTTATTATTTCTACGATATCGCTAAAGAGAATATATTTCATAGATGATGTCTCTCTGTTACAATGTGAAGACTAATCTTTACATTCATAGCAACCGAATCATTTTTACGAACCTCTTTTAGTAATACAAACCATATATTTTATTACAACGCAGGAATAAAGTTCAACATCTGAGGTCCATCACGATTTACCCAATCAGTTTGTGTGAAGATTCTTGCATGCATATTATATATTGACCTGATGATTGAGCGTTTACGCTTCAAATTTAGAGAGACAAGTTTTGATCTCGGGTCGAACCATTGTACACTCTGCGCACATGTACTTACGTTGTTGATTTGTTGACTTTAGTGTTATACGTGTGTACCTGTATTAAATCACAAAAATATATTCTGAGTCCGTATAATATGAAACAAGAAATTATATTTATCTTCTCGCTATAACTGATAATGTAGTTACAACTGGCGTTTTATCGTTATATTTCGTGTATAATATTTTATAGGGTAAAATACTTAATTCTGTTGTTTAACCCTTGAGGGACGACTTTACGGTTTATAACGTATTTATACCGTTTCAAAAGGGTTAATACAATGATCTTCAATCTGCGATCCACCAGCTCAAATTTTACGGCCCGCTGAAACACATAATGAAACAATGGATTAATAAATTAGAAAAATGTGAACCACTGAAAGAAACTGATGTGACGTGACTTCATTACAAAGGCAAGCTATATCGTAGACCAAGAAACTGATACTGTCAAAGTCTTTTACTGACGGGAAATTTATCAAACAGTGCATGATATCAACAGTTGAAATTTTTTCTTCTTACATTTCTTACATAAATGTGATAATATTAATTCAGACTTTGATATTGTTGTTTCCAACGTTTATCAATACATTTATAATTTGTACTTGAATCTAATGAACAACACAAAGAATATCAAAGTGTCCAATATTCTGCAAAATATCCGGCTTATAACTTTCTTCTTATTAATCTGCATTTATGCTTAATCTGAAAAACGATCAGTAAATGTGTATGTACTCAATCGTATCGGAATTATTATGATATACGACAACTTCCTCTACGGAACTGACCGGATCAGTGCGGCTCGCAGTTCCTTATGGAATGTGACGGTGGTTCGCTAAAGGAAAAAGGTTGAAGATCACTGGGTTAATACATTTTAAGTGTTTCACACAAAATCATCAGTTTCAATGTTTTATTCAGATCAAAATGCCAAGAAAGTTAAAAGGAAAAATGTTTTGCACAGTAAGTTAGATCATATGGTACATATCGCAGTTTTCAAATTGCTTGACTATACTTCGTACTACGAGTAAACTTATTGACAAATTGCCATAATAAATGTGAATGCATAAAGATAAAATAAAATCAAATTGTCGTTTTCTTCTCGCAATTCTACGTGTTAAAATATCCTCGTTCAACTATTATCTTTTCGTCACCATTCATTCGTATTTGTTATCATCTCCATTAAAAAGCAGGAACGAAATTCTCCTTTTTACAGTGCCATAACTCCATGGATTTGAATAAGTGAAGAATTATCATTAACACAATTACGTGTATCTAAAATTCAATGTATCTTATTCTGTTTTACATTACTTTTAATGTTCAATTACTTAAGCATTAATAAAAACATTGTTCGGCTCGGTTCATACTGTATTTCATCTACAAGTGTATACTGTAGCAGGGTGATAAATTATCCCAGTCGAACTGAGAAAAGACAGGAGTGTAAAGTAAAATCTCTTTGTACTGAAATGTTTCGACATAGAGAGTTCACATATTCGAACATCTGTAAGTATTAAACTATGTGAAATTACGGATACCGTTAATTACATATAAATTATTGTAATTAATGTGCGAACTTCTGACAAAAGAGTCACTTTTCACCCCCAGTAACATTAATGGCGAGGAATTTTATTCCAAAACTACAGTAAGGGAATTTCTCCATCCTCCAGGGTTGTGCACCCTGTGCTGTCGTTTAGATCGATCATTTTTAATTTCGACATATCGATTTAAAATATAGCGCGATCTTTTTTTTTATTATTTTTTTAAGAAGAAAAGATACGTGCTTTATTGGCTCTTTTGCTTTTGAATATATTACTTCAAGGATTCATTTCAGTCAGTTGAGATTCACTGAATACGCTATGCCATCCGTATAAACGTCTACATAATAAAGAATTGATTTATACAGTTCGTAATTCTAAAGTATGTAATTAAAGGTAATATACCATACATATAACTGGTCATTTAATCAATATACATGACATAACCTTATTACATTTTTGTTATTGCCGTAACTTATTCTCGCTTCAAGAGAAATTATTATTAGGTTCAATAATAATAATAATAATAATAATAATAATAATAATAATAATAATAATAATAATAATAATAATAATAATAATAAGGATTTTCCCATTCAAAACAGGCCGAACTCGAAAACTGGCAATGTGGAAGTACATCTCCGTATTTTCTTGAGTTCGGGATATGCACAAGGTGACGTCACTACGCCGTTTATCCTCAAGAGTCTCCAATTTTACAGAGGCTGGTTTATTTCTGAACCATTTCGAAACAAGGATAGGAAGGGCATTAACACAATTAGAAACTGAACCGGCTCCAGAAAATGAACTGGCTGTATGATCGGCAAATTGACGCTTTACCGATTATATCACCATAATTATTTTCATATAATAATAATAATGTAAAGAAAAATTGTATTCTTCTTCTCTTCTAATTTTGATAAGTTTCTCTACTCAAATAAGATTGAATTAATCTCAAGTTTTAGTTACCTTGGTTCTTTTCTAATTTATAATTTGGGCTATATACAGTGTACGCATGCCTCTTCTGTAGAAGAAAAATCTTTACTTGAAAACCTTTTGTCATTTTGTTTTTACTGTGTTGGAAGTAAAAAAAAAAGAAAAGAAAAAGATACTTAATTTGTAAATTATTTGGTCGTCTGTATCGTCAAAATATTTTATGATGTTTATTTTTATTTTTCGGCCTAATTTTGAACTTTTGAATGTAGAGGTAAATAAGGTTGGAAAAAGAGTATGAACATTTTATCTCGTATACATGGAAAGTTAGACTGAACAAATATGTAATCATTAAAGGCTTATTCAGTCGAGCGCGGAAATTAAACTATAAATATCGTTAAATGAATTAAAGTATTAAACCGTATAGCCCAAATGCATCTATGTGCAATAGTATACAAATTAATTATTTAAAAAACGTATCTGTTAACATATACAAAATTTAACACTATTGAAAATTGTTATTGGTTTCGTTCAAATAGAGAATGCATTTTATCGTATGAAACGATTTCAGTGAGTTTTTTTTTTTTTTCAATGTACAGAATTTAATATATCGGTGAATTAAAAGAAATAGATAGCTGACTATATGAAAGAACAATTTCGTTGAACACGTAAGTTTACATGGACACGGGGGCTTAGTGGTTTAGTGATTAATCTGCAATAGGAGGGGTCATTGTTTTGATGCTAGGATTTGTAAGATTAAGTTTGTGCTCAGCATCGCGGGTTTTATCCAAGTTCATTCATTTTATCTATTCCACCCTTTGTTCATTATTATTTACCTGCATTTATGATATTTTTCTGTTAGTCTCTAAAGCATATCTGCAGGACCTTAGACTAAAGATTTCAATTCACGTAAGTTTACACAGATTAAGTCCATACGAGAATGGCAAAACATGATATGTACATTTTTGCAGGCAAGCAAAATTTAACGTATAAATCAAATCAATACGAGGATGACAAAACATGATATGTCTCTTTTTGTCCATTTTCTGATTTTTCGCTCCGATAGTTGATCACTCTGAGATATATACGCTGGGGAAAAAGTTGATAATGGCTTAATTTATAAATTCTTATTCGGCAGGTTATGCTTTTTTCTCATCAATGAACTGAAAATATTTTAAATTTAATTCAAAAGCTTGTAATTTGCTTACTGTACAAATGTACAGTCTTGTTTTTAAAAAATCCGAAAAGCCCTGTATTTTTATCTACAGTCTGAATTAAATCAATCAAATGTGAATTTCCTTTGAACGAATGAGATCTTCATTTTGTGCCAAAGTATTATATTTGTAATTCCTGTGTATAGTTGCCAGAATATGGTCTTTTAAAGCAAAGTTGGTGGTCAAGATTTTTTCAACAAGACTGTACATATCATATTGTGCCATCCTCGTATAGAAAAATATTTTTTTCCTTCAATCGTATATTATTCTTTACGTCAATATTTCTTTATTAGTCAGAAACATGGACAGCAAATTTTCAATATGTCACATAAAACCGATCTATTTTGATTAGATAAATGATAACAATTAATTAAGTTATACTAAAGCGGTATGTCATTGTTTACCAAGCCAACGTGATCTGTCGAAAGATCTTATCAATGAGAAAAAGTAACATTTCCTGTATGAACATGTCAATGACAGACCTAAGTAATATCAAACTATCCGAAAGAAAACTGCTCGTCATTCATATCTCACAGTACATACAAGTAACCTCTCATCACACCGTAGCTTGTATGTACAATTTATTATCGCTGAAGGGGCGAAATGATGAATCTCGAAAATAGTGATTTGATTTATGACAACCATCCATCCTTATTTAACATGCTCTATCAACCGTTAAAAAAAATCATAGCTGAATTCCTTGTATTAACAGATATATGAACTTTCTGAAAATAGTGTGTCCTGAAATTAGGTGCCTATAAAATCTTAGAAGGGGCGTAATTAAGATACAGCTATCCTTTCCTTTATTAGTTGTTTTGTGATTTTTATTTTTAAATGAACAAACTGGCGTAAATTACTCTCTACGAATAAAAGAATAGAAAAATAAACAATTAGCACCATTTTAAAGCACGACTGTTGGAAAGAAGCATTTATGAAGAACTGACTGTATAGCCATACGGGAACTGATGATCATTAAGGAACAACCAGACAAAATTTATTTCAGAGATAGTCATTTAGAGAACCTTTATGAAAGTATCTCACTACAAAGGAAAGCAGCATTAACTAAGAATCCTAACTACCTGAACTCGCAGCTCACGCGGATCTCACCACAGAAATATTCAGACTTGAGTCAATGTCAAGAAGATACACCTGTTGTCAGGGATCCTGAGTTTTCGAACTTTGACAGAAACCTTCCACATTAAAGGACAGCAAATTAAAGTCTTTGCAGAAGGCCCTAACACAGTGCAAAGAATTATGACTCTCTATTCTTAAGAACATATTAAATCCTATTACGTAAAGTTAATTCATGCTAACATTATATCTTATCTTAATCTTATCTTATCTTAACTATATATAAAACTACATGAGCTGACAAATTATTGAGCACTTCCTGTAGGGCTACAATGATTAAATTTGGCATGATTGTAGCTTTCCGAAACTGACCGACAGGAAAATCGCTAAAAGTGAATATTTTTAATTTTTAGGGGGTCTAAAGACGGGATGAAGAAATTCTCCATGTTATTTAAATGAACCTTTTTAGGACCTATAATCTCATATTTTAGGTACTTATAATTGGAATAAAAACTTGAAATTCGGTACGCTTGTACGTTTTCGTTAGCACTACCTGAGTAAATCAGTAAAAATAAAAAATCCAACTTTAGAGTGGTTTTAGAGGGAACTGAAAAATCTTTCCCATGTTATTTATATGGAACACCTTTTACACCCCCAAATTATTCGGCACTTCCTGTAGGGTTACAATGATTAAATTTGACATGATTGTAGCTTTTCGGGACTAACCGACAGAAAAATTGCCAAAAGTGAATATTTTTAATTTTTAGGGAATCTAAAAGAGAGGTGAAGAAATTCCCCATGTTATTTAAATGGGCCTTTTTTTTAAACCTATAATCTCATATTTTAGGTACTTGGAATTGAAATAAAAACTTGAAATTCGGTATGCTTATACGTTTTCGTTAGCGTTAACTAAGTAAATCGCTAAAAATAAAAATTTCCAACTGTAGAGTGGTTTTATGGGGAACTGAAAAATCTTCCCCATGTTATTTATATGGGACATCTTCTACACCCCAAAATGTTTAGGGACTTCCGGCAGAACTAGAATGATGAAATTTCGTAAGAGTGTAGCCTTCCGGGACTAACGTACAGGAAAATTGCCACAAGTGAATATTTTTAGTTTTTAAGGGGTCTAAAGGGGGGTTGAAGAAATCCCCATGTTATTTAAATGGGTGTTTTCTTAGGATACAAAATCATCTTTTAGATAGTTGAAATATGAAAAAAAAACTTGAAATTTGGTAGAATTGTGGATTTAAGAGGTGCGAGCCCGTAGGCCGAGTAAATGTGAGGATCAGGGGGCGAAGCCCCCAGCTGTGCCAAATTCAGGAAATGTGATTAAAGAGCAAATGCACAAAATTTACTCTTGATGCAAAGGCTGTTACCTAAGAGATGCGAGGCCGTAGGCCGAGCAAACGCGGGGGCCTAGGGGCGGAGCCCTCAGCTAGCCAAAGGCTAGTCATTTTATAACATTTTAATATTACTGTACTGAGTAATAGTACGTTCAAAATACAACGTTTCACTATTATTCACAGAATGAAACAGTTCGGAATGTAATAGCAACATGATTTTACCGTCCCATAAAACAATGTAAACCACAATACACTTCGCACTGTTGGCAATTGCAATGTGCTGGGATATTTTCAGTTGCAATTTTTTTTCGTGAAAAATATTTCTCTGTTATATTCTTATTTAGTAACATCAATTAATAAATATTAAATATAATTTTCTCACTGAATTAAAGATGCAATTATAATGATAAAACACTACTTATTAGAGAAAAATAAAGTACGGAAATAAAATAGCCTATCTTTACTTTTTGTAAACATTAAACTGAAAATGTAAGTTGGTCCCTTCAAAGGGAACACAAAGGACACGGCAATTGCAAGTGATGCACATTAATATTTTCTACCCAAAATTACACACACATTCGGGTGTCATAGGTGTATTCTTAAATACTTTACATTGTTTCTATATCTTGTTTATGATTTCATAAGGGCATATCTTGAACTTTTCCTTTTAAAAAAAGAAAAAAGAAATGGCGAATGGGTGTAGCTGATGCAGGCGTCTCTTTTCACCAAAAGTGCAACGTGGTCGTACCTCCAAAAACACTATGAGTAATGCTTTCTCTATACAAAGTTTCGAAACAATGTGTGAGTCGCAAGTAACAAATGAAATGAGTAGCAAGGTATAACGTTAAACGAAAAAATTCAAATCGCAGTCTTGTGAGATGACAAAAACTCAAGATTCGCCCCTTCACCGACGATATGTCGAAAGTGCTAAAAGAAAAAAATCTTTAGAAAATGTTCACATATGCATATTCCTAATTAATTACTTGCTCTTAATTAGCTATGTCTGAAACATTCATTCTATTCAATACATACTTTACACTTTTGTTAATGTACAAATCTTAAAAGGCATCTGACAATGTAGTAAGAGATTAGTTCGCACACATACTGATGCTGCTCCTTACTTAAAGAAAGTGCTTTTATCGTCCTACATTTAGCGTACGCGCCTTCTCTACGTTTCTTTGTGTGTATATCTCTTCCCCTCTCAAATGATTCTTTCTCTTCACTCATTTGACAATTCTTTTTCTTCTTTTCCCATAGTGTTTCCTCCCGTAAGAAAACTTACGTTGATTATTATTTTGAAATTATGTCCTGTCATTGTTCAATGTGAACTAATGCTTTATGTGCGTGCCTTAACTAGCAAGTGTTACCAGATGTAGTGAAACGAAAATGTCATTTTCACTTTTTAAAAAAAAAATCATTCTACACGTTACATACAAGTCGTAGTATGTCAAACACTTTCACACAAAATGCAATAGGGAAAAGGGAAAAGAATAATATCTATTAAATGATTCAATGCTATATAACAATAGTAATAATAATGAGATTAATGATAGGTTAAAAAAGTAATGTTTATAATAGTAAAAGAAATAATCTGATTCCTTGAAATAAGGTTATGAATATTAATTGTACTGCTCTTAAGTGGTGATTAGCACTGAAATAATGCACGCTCAAGTATGCATGATATTTCACTTTTGTTAAAACAATCAAAATTCTCTTATCCTCTCCTCCCCGCAACACTTTTCTTTCTTTTTCTTGTCTTTAAATTTATCTTTTGTTTGTAAATTAAAATTTCTGAATAGTTTTTAAACAAAAATAAATGCATGCACAAGCATGTTTTCATCTGCGTCTACATTATGAATTTGCAATAAAGGGATCTCTACGTTATGCTCGTCTTATTTTAATCATGAAATTTCAAGCATACTTCCACATGCCTTCGAGAAAGATGTAATTCTGAAAGACACACACGAAGATAAAAGCATAAACATGCAATCTCACATGGCTCCTGCACTCTTGAAAGACTTAATATCGATTCTTAACTGCAATCATGGACAAAGTGTGCAATAGAGGATTGTTTGTTTACCCATGTTTTGGCATCGTACAAAAATTCCTATTGAACAACATGCAATTCTAAACAGATTAAACGGTATTCTTTTTTCGAAATGGATCTTTCTACCTTCTCTCCCGTATATACACACATACTAACATACCAATTCGGTGAAGAAAGACTCACGCAACCATGACTTCAACAATGCATGCATACAATCATCGAGGTTTCAATTTTTAAGTTGTCCTCGCAGGTGCGATATTAGTCTCCAATTAGTGCACTGTACTGGAAACCGCCAAAATGAATGCACGATAATATATAACGAAAATATGTAATAATATATGCATGAAATTAAAATATTTTAAATTATTATAAAGTCAATAGTGGGAGGCATTTATCTGGTTCCGTCGATTTTCATATGATTCATTACCTATTTTCTAGATAAACATACTTAGGTAGAGTAAATTCGACAGAGATGCCACACTATTAGGAAAAATTATATTTTCTGCATCAGAAAATATGTTTTACTGAAACAGAAATAAACGGATTGTTCTGTAGAATGCATACAATTACCCTTGTAGCACCTCTCCTATAAATATGACACGACACCAACGTCGATACTGAACGCTGGAAGAGGTACAATAATAAATATGAAATGAAGAAGGGAAGACATTTTAAGAATTGTACCAATAAATGAGTAATCGTTATAATAATAATTTGAAGAAAACTAAACTATTTGAAATATTTTTAAATAATTTTTAACTTGAAAAATTTGAATATAACATCAATTTGAAACTTTTGATGAATTGTTCTGAACAATTCTGTGGAAATTTCATCAAAATCTATGGTTCTAATCGCCTCAATATACTGTATTTATGACATATATGTCAGACATACATATTATAAGTTGACTGAAAGGCTATCTTTCATGATCGTCTAAACGTTATTGTAAGAAGTACTCTTATAAAATTTATCACAAATAAGAATGTATATAATCCTTTCAATGTAATATATTTTTCTCTCCTCAAAATAATTTTTCTAAGGACTTTATAACAAGCTTAAATATTTCAGAATAACTTTATGCCTAATAAAGATCTCATTTATTTATACAAACAAAACTATACTGGTTCGTCAGTTGTACAATATTTAGAATTAGCATCATGGAGTCCAAAATTAGGCCTGTGTGGCTAGCAGCAAAAACAAACTATTTTTGAACAGTATAGTTATACTTTTTAATTGAAAATATAAAGGTTTTAAACATGAGAACAAATACTTCAGAGTATTTGATTGTCGGCTAGAGCATACAAATTCTGTTAGTTCAACTTCCAATATATCTCCTGGCAAAAAGATCTTCATACTGACATTCTTATGTGCATATTTCGTTTTCTAAACTGTTATGAATGTTCTACTTCACTGTTCTTTATACATTTCTTTAATGTAATAGTGCTCTACAAATTTTATATTTAGATCGTAACCTTTCCTATGGTTATCATAATTAATTTAGTCAAAAACTGTTAATAAAATACACTTACCACAGAAAACTACTTTGTGATTTAACTGGGCGTCTACCTAAAATACTACTGCAATTTCACGAAGCTAAATAGATTTAATAAAGTTGGGTATTCGGATTATTATCATTAAATTCCAGGTTCGAAGAGCAACTGAACAAATAAACAATGGGAAGTTCCTATAAAACTTTTAGATATAAGTAATTAGATAAATTCACCATTTCAGAACATCTATTAATAGATTCACAACCGAAATGTTATGTTTACATTGAACTTGCTTTATTTTAAGAATAAGAATAACTATACATAACAGTACTCAATGAGCAATGACACCACTCCTTCCGCGTCTGGTAACAGTTAGGATAATAGTAAAATATTGTACATGTCTAAATGAATTTCAAGTGTTAACATGTAGAAAATGTTAACACAGGAACTCAAGGATGACTTGCCCAAAGTTACATTTCCGTACATTTAGTATATCTTTTTATAACGGTAATGAATTCATTGAAATTAGCAACGCACTGGTTCTGCAGCATCAAGAAAATAAAGTCTACTTTCAGCTGACTTGTTTCAACATGCTATGAATTATAATGAGATGATTTTTTTAACAATCAAGATAAATGTTTATTCTGTACTTTAACACTCAGTTGCATATATTCTTTTCAAGCAAGACATATGTTGGTCGTTCAGACATATGTTGCATTGCATCACTGGATGAAATGAAAGCCATATGACACAAAAAAGAGAGAGAGTAAACGTAAGGTACTTTGTCTCGATCAAAAGGATTTAATAGAATAACTAACCAATGAAAATTAATCAAGTTCTAACACATCCTAACGAATAACTTTCTCCCATTTCATATATAAAAAAATCTCCAGTACTTTCTCTTTCAGTCAAAGATCCTTTTGTCTTTTTTCATGTAAGCGATTAATTATTATTACATACACATAAAAATTATATTTGACAAGATAGCGTCTTCTGTTTATGCATGTGTTTCATCGCTACTATGTAATCTCGAATTACAAAATAGATGCATTTATATTCTTCACTTTCACAAGGAACATGTTCAGCTTGAATGTTCATGTGATTAATGAGCGAAGATTGTAACATTTATAACTCTTACAAATTCGGAAGATAACACAAGTCCGTGTTTATTATGATTGCTAGATTGCTCTCCCATTCTCGGAGTTCTATGTTTTGTAGAAAACAAAACCAAATAAAGGTACTGGTAAATGTAAAAAATATTTATTATGATATTAACAACTTATGTACACAGCTATGCAGAACTTGATTGTTGTTTAAGCAGAAAGTATTGAGAACAAGGTAGCAGAATGTTATGAGCACACAAAAGTTTTTGACACGTAAGAAATCTACAAAAAATACATAAAAATGAATTAAAACCCGATTCACAGTTCAAATATTGAAACGATGTATTTTGTTAATGTGTAATCTTATTCTGTAGAAATCATCTTATTGATTGATTATGGTAATGCATGTAGATCGTAAGTTCACCCAAATTTATTATGTCATTGAAGTCAAATAGAACTCATCATCCTATTTTAACAGTAAAATGTTATCATTTGACAGATGCTGAAGTTTAAAATCCTCACTTGATACACACCGTGTTTGATTTTTTTTTTCAATTGACTTAATGTAAAAACAATTCCAAAAGGTTCTGAATTATGCCACACACTATACATTTTCCTACTGTTTATAAATTTAGTTGTGTGTTTCCTAGTTACACAGACATCAAGGTTTTGTTAAATTAAAATTAATATATTCAACATCTAAGTATGAGAATATATTTATTAAGAATGTCAAATTTAGTTTTCCTATTATTTACCGAACGTGTTTTGCGTTTACACATGTATCATTAGTTCAAAATTTCATCTAGATTGTTACTGTGATATCCAAAAATATCTTAATACACTCTACATTTTAACTATGATCAGTACAAAAATAATCCCTAACACTTGAAATTGCGCAAGTCCCATTCACACAAACAAACACATCGTTAGTTTAATGTCCTGTGGTTATTCCCTTTAAGCTAATAGTTATTTTGTAGGACATATATACAGGTGATTAATGCAACTGAATGATGATGGAAGTATTGGTGCTACAAAGAGAGGAGAGCCACGTATAACAAATTACTGTAATCTTGACCTCTTTAACTTCTACAAGACTATATGAACAATCACACAAAATACTTAACCTTCCATAAATATTTGCATTAAACAGTTTCAATTGAATAAAAAGTAGGGTAGTTGTCTCTTGAATAATTGGTGATTACTGTAGTTAAATGGTAACTGGTACACAGCAGAAACTGACGTAATTCAATTAATTGACAATTTGATGGATAAGACAAGAAAACTGAACCACTTAGTAGCTAATCGATATTATGTTTTATCTTAAATCTTGAACAACTTGTCACTCAGGTGGTAGTTCCCTGTTTCAACTTGTTCGTTTAAATTATCTACGAAAGAAATTATTATTAAAATATCAATTAAGCTTTTTGATCTCCGAATACTTCTGATGTTCTCCGAAGATTTCTTCTCCTTTCATTTGTGTGAATGGGACTTACGTCATGTCAAGTGTCAGAGATTATTTTCGTATTTATCGTAGTTAAAATTTGGAGGTTATTGAAGATGTTTATCCAGCCACTTCTTCCCTCGCCACGTACCCATTTCTTTGCTTTTGAATGTTACTGTATATGTGTGAATTACTTCTTTAATAACTGCGCAGATTCTACGTTAACATTTCACCGCACGCTTTTGTAATATTTTCGAGCGTTGTGCCTTACATTTACTTTGTATTCACTCTCTTCGTTCCTTTTTTCCTTTTAATACGACTCGTTGTCACAATTTTTTTATAGCTGTATCCACAAGTGAGTCATTTTTTATGTCCATACTCGCAATAGTGCGTGAATCTTTTTGGAGTTATGTCATGTGACCTAAAAACAAAATTCAGTTCCCAAGTAAACAAACTACAAACATAAAAACTGTTGAATTGGACGTATGTAAAGTTACGAAAAAAATACTAGAAATAAGGAAATAGTTTACACTTAATAAAATGTTCTTTTTCAAAATGGCAGATTAGGCAACACAGCGCTTACTCAAAAGCAAGGTCACTGGGAGTTCAAGAACCGCATCCTACACTGTCACTATGGAAACGGGCGGCTTTCCTTCCTTTCTTTTCTCTAAAAGATTCATCATTCAGGTCGCGAAAGGACCACCAAATTGATAGGCCAGCGCTCTTGAATTAAGTGCATTGATGATGATCTTTCAAAGGATTGTGATCATTTCATTATTTGCTATCGCATAGCCTAAATTCAAATATCACGATCTCTTATTGTAACGAAAAGTGAAATGAAAATAAAATCATTGACATCCGATGGCTATGCTCTGTATACGCTATTAACAGCGACGAAAGATGCAAGCTCCAGGAAATAACTGAGTCTAATTGATCTAGTACATGAAAGAAAGCACACGTATCTCCAGGGAATCGTGATCACAAAGCGACCTAGAATCAAACTCGAAATATTAAGATGGAATAAAATAGTTCGGAGTCTTGAGACATTTTTTCATGTGCATACAGTGCATATCCCTAACAATAGCTATCAGTCAGTAAGCGCGGTTTATCTGAAGATGAGAGTAGCTATCATGTTTACCCATTGCTAAGTTTAATAAACAAAAATATATCGTTGAATATTAACCAGTGGTCTAGACACAATTATTAAGAATATTAAATTTTAATTTTAGTCACAATTTTCCTTTTATAAATTTAATTTCTTTCTTCAAATATTCAAATCCGACGCAGAAGCTGATAATGCAACATGCAGTAGTGTATTTTGTGCACAAACTAATTTTTTTAAATTAATAGTCCACTGTAGCGCACTGGAGGTGATTTTTTTCCTACAGGGCCATTGAGGTTCCAATAAAATTTTTGTGCTCTACATTTTATACGCTGTAAACTAATGAAGAATGAGACTCCCACTAGGAATCAAACCAAAGATTATATGCGAAGAAGAATTCAATTACAATACATTTAGGTCTGCCGACCTAAAAGAAATCGAGAAACACAACTTAAAAAGAAATAGTACCATTTAGCTTAATGTATCATGTATATTTTGTGTATTATTCTTCTGAACTCAAAAATGTTAATGTTAGCAATCCTTTTTCGACTGTTTTTACTTTGATAAGTTTGATCATTTTTGTTCTGCATTTGAGTACCGTACTCTTCAGCCTTGGAAAGAATAAATTACTAATAGTGTGCATATTTTTTAAAACGATAGTTTGGGTTTAATGGTTTGTCATTTAACAACATACATTTGAAACGGGACTTTTCTACTTTCATGTAAATACGTTTATAACTTTTTCAAATATGCAATCTTTAGAAGTGCAAAAATAAAATAATTCAGATCTACTGTTTTAAAAACAAAAAATGTGTAAAAATATTAAAATCGCATATATTGTAGTGAAACTTTTTTTATGATGTGCACTTCTTTTAAGAAAAATAAACACAATTTCCAAGTAATTCTTTATTCATGGTTATACAGGGCATGTCAAAATGGTAGAACCGATTTCAGAAATTTATTCTATGAAATCTAATAAACATATATTATTGTGAGACATGCGTTTCGAAAGGTTAACTTTCAACATTTAGTGTCCAAGCAGTGTTTCCACTTTCTACCGCTAAGAGTTGATTGAGTTTATTTTAATTTAGCGTCCCTTTCAGCAGCGAAGCTATATGAGACGTGGATTTACTGATTAACGTGGAATCCGAACCACATGAGCTCTCGCCAGGAATTGAACCGAGCTCTCCCACGCCAAAGGCGCGTACGTTAACCGCTTAGCCACGAGGGAGCTCTCTACCGCTAAGAGTCAGCAGCGAGCAGTTAAGGAAAATGCCGTTGACTGGAGAACAGAAATTTTTCTGTGTGCTTGATTATCGTGTAACCAAGTCTGTGATCAGTGCGCATATGACTTGACTCCATGTTATTTCTTCATGTGGGCTTTTGAAATGGATCATGTTTACGTACCACCACTTCCATCAATAATAAATGACCTCGTGTCCGCATCACAGAACAATTGCTGATATTGATCCCAGCATATTACAAAAAGTTTGGGAGATTAAATATCGGCTTGGGGTCATCCCATGTCAAATCAGCTAATTTTAAAACATGGCCGTGTTTTCAAAAATTTCTCCCCAGACCATTTCTCATCCAAAAAAAAATCGGAAAAAAATAATTTTGTATAATTTTATTGGTATTAATGTATGAAAAAAATTTTAAGAGAATCTGAGACATTGAAGCACAGTGCTCTAGGTGATTCGATATGGAATGACCCTTGGTGTGTGCCGCGTTATGCGAGGTGCTCACATAGAACCCTTGTAATACGAAGTGTGAAGAAAACTGATGGTTTACCTTTATAAACACATGTCTTACAATATCATACGTTTACTAGATTGCACAGAATAAATTTCTGAAATTAGGTCTATCATTTTGACTTGCCCTGTATATATATTCTTTTAGAATAAACTATTTTATTCTAAAATATCAGTGCTATAATTTCCAACAAATCTGTTCATAGTTTATTACCATAAAAATAATGAGCTTAACACACGCTGAACAAAAGATATTGAATGTAATAGCAGTAGCACTATTTTTTTCAAACTCAGTGGTATGAAGGAAATTAGGAAATACATGCATATTCTTGTTATTTGCCTTGGTTTGATAGGAAAGAGCTGCCACATATATCTTATTATCTTAATATCCCATTATTTTTCAATGATTATCAGCTGGGAACGCCATTTTTTCATCAGAAAAACTTAAAAGTTTTTCTGGGAAAACATTATGGAGTTAAAGATCAGTCAACTCTATACTGCTTGTTCTTTTCTGAATGCCTTTTTTTCTTTTATTAGTTGTAGACATATTTTTTAAACCACATTTTAAGACTTCTTGTTTTATTGCGTTGAAGAAAGGAAGTAGAACTGGATCTGCTGCAGAAATGGCGTAACCCATAACTGGCTCTGATCTCTTTTATGAAACGTCAAAATATTTTTTTTCTCTGTCTCTAGCACGAGTGATTGCAGAAATTGTTTCGAACCAAGTAAGCGTAGTAAAGCTGAAGATTATGTTGCTCTCAAATCATTTTAACAATTTAAAAAAAGTAACAGAAAAGAAGGAATAATGGCACAGTCTTGTCTTTAAAGGCAATGAGTATTGACAAATTACTACGAAAGAAGATAAATAGATGTGTTTCTTAGTGTTAAGAAACGTGTCACTTCAAGCTGTAGTGCCAAATAATCTCTAGACATATTCTACGCACAAATAACTCTTAAGTGTAAGGAAGAAACTAAGATGTTTTAAAAGCAAACCTTATTATGAACAAAACTGAATATGAAATGCAATCGTCCGGTAGTTTAGGGAAATCAGCGGGTTTATAAATCGATGATGCTAGTTTCTGTATTCATTATGTTCATTATGACAATAACTAGAAATTGGCAGTGAGAATTGCTTCCGTAAGACTAAGTGATACCAATAGTACATGCGTAGACTTTAATAGAGTATGTAAGTAAGGAATATTCATTGTCATTGTTCATTGAAGTTTAGTGTCCCTTCTCCTCACTGAGGCTATACGAGACGTAGACCACGGTTTAAGGTGAAATCCAAACGACCATAACGCGTTCAATATTCTCCCACAGGAAACTGAACACGGGACCTTACGCAACAAAGGAGAGCATGCTTGCAATCGACCAGCAGGAAGGGCTATGTAATGAATATATATGAAATCATCCAGTGGGTATATTGTAATCCCTTTAGGCAATAAATAGGAAAAAAAGATCCAAAAAATTGATTCGATAGCTAAATATAGATGTAACATTGTAGTAATTTAAAGAACACTGTTAGTTATTTGTGTTGAACGAACATTGTCAGCGTATTGTGTTAAAACACCTCAAATGAAGATATATCTGTAACAATTCATCTATTGATTCTGAAGATACCAATCTATCAAAGTATTACATTTTAATTTTTATTTTTTTAAAGAAAGAAAAACAGAGAAAGGCTCAACTTAAAATATCGCTGCTCATCTATTTACGCTGAGCAGTGTCTATTTATGCTGCTTATCTACATCTTTTCGATACCTTCAATCGTGTCTTTCATAATTTATACCTTGATTTAAGTCTCTCTTGATTGTCTACAGCACGTCTTTCTCCATCAAATTTATTTGGGAAATAAATTTTGCTGAAGTGTAAATCTGTCTTCACAATAGCCATTTACCTACAAATGATCACGTAAGGTTTAAAGAAAAAAACACTTATTGACATGAATACGAGATTTAGGCCACATGACTACTAACTCAATCATATGTAACCAATATCTTCCGTTCGCAACTTAGCAAATCAAAAGTACGATATTTTTGGATATCCCGCTGCTATTGGAAACGAACTTTTGCTGAAATTTGCAATTATTAATATTATTCTTTCATGTTCACATCTTCAGTGTTCTGAGAAGGTTTCTCGTACTTTTAATGTGTGTAAAAATTGCAAAATAAATTCTGCTTATTTCAGTTTTGAATAAGATACCCATTATCAATTTTTTTTACAGAATTCCATATTTTAATATTTATCCCTTCACTTGATTCTTTGAATTTCACTAATCTTCCATAAGTTATCTGATCAATCGCACCATCGAACCTACAAGAGAATAAAGTTTATTGAAGAAAGGGAATTATTTAAGAAGAAAAAATTATATATATACAGTGTGTTTCAAAACAACTCCGACAACGTTTGGGAAGTGATTCCTGACACAAAGATAAGACAAAAAGTATAAACCAACCTGGGTACACAAATGTTCCTTTCGGAGTTATAGCTGCCGAAAACATGAAAATATGAATTTTAAAAGTCCATAGCTTCAAAACTATGGGACCTACCATAGTCGGTGAAGACTTCACTTAGGAACTAGTATGTACCTTATCCAAATATCCATGTTTCAGAAACCTGCGGTACTGCGGCAACAATTTTCATAGAGGTAGTTGGTGAGTACTTCAAATTATACGCCCGTACCAAACTCCCTCTATAAAAATTGTTGCGTGAGTACCTTATGACCCGACTACGGTAAGTCCCATAGTTTTGGAGATATGGACCTTTAAAATTCATTTTTTCATGTTTTCGGCAGCCTATAACTCCAAAAGGAAGCATTTGTGCACCCAGGTTGGTCTATACTTTTTGTCTTATCTTGGTGTCAGGAATCACCTCCCAAACGTTGTCGGTGTTGTTTTGAAACACCCTGTATATATAATTAATCCATCGACGGCGGAATACAGATTTCTTGAAATTGTTCAAAAGTCGCATAATTCATTAACTAGTACGAAATCTGTTTATTTCGCTTATGCAAAGCTGAAATGGAAGAAACATATACATTCATCAACTACGACAAATGACAAGGCTCTTTTTCTTTTCACCAGTTATATCAAGTTCTGAAAACCAATAAAAGTAAACCTAAGTTAACCAATCTTGTCCATCACCTAACAGGAATCAAGTTCTGAAAACCAATAAAAGTAAAGTAAACCTAAGTTAACCAATCTTGTCCATCACCTAACTGGAACTTCTTAATAAACATTACGAACATGAAAAAGATATTACAGTATGAAATAAAAGCATTTAGTTATTCACTGTACGTTGTGTGTTTTCATGACTTATACCATGTAGCTACGATATAACCTTGAATTCTGATTGCATCGAAACCACATATCGGTTAATACATTTAATGAGGAAGAGATACACGGAACGTTACAAGTAGTACTTTAAAATAATAAATGTTTTCTTGTAGTGATTCACTTGATAATTTTCTGCATCAAGTACCAATTAAAATGATTCAATCACGACAGCATTAAGTTCTAATGTTGAAATATTCCTAGTCATTAGAATTTAATTGATTTAGTCATTAGATTTTCGAGTTGGACAATAACAGTGATACCTACTTGTTTCTGTAGATCCGTGAAAAGCTGAGTCTAGTACCTTCAGGTGTTCAGGGTCAGCGTTTTGCGCTTCGTTGAGAATGCCAAAGACTTTTTCCTGTAAAACATAACACATGAAGTCTTAATGTAATATATAGCGAACTTACATCATTGCTGCAATAAGTAACATAAGCAGTGAAACGTTACATGCACGCCTTCCTGAAAGAAATGTTTATTCATAATAATTGAAAGCATGAGTCATAGACTGGTTTTTGCTATAATGAAAAAAAAACAGCCCTGTAGCATATTCAACTTTTCCTTTTTCAAAGAATTTCAGAATTCTCTCCTATTACCCTGAAGTTCTAGTTCACAGAAAATCTTTTAAACCCCTGCCACATTAATCTTTGTTGAAGACAAAGTTAGAGCATCATATTACTTCACAGTAGAAGTTGAACTAGATAACAAAATACTGATTTCATTCTCCTTGCATTATGAACTTTACTCTCGGATTTTTCAAACGTTCTGAGAAATACGTATATGGAACAACACAGTAATGAATAAATTGCTAAAAATATTTTATATGCTTTTATTGTACATGGAGGGAACACGAAGACCAGTCTTTGTATTTTCTATTTTTTCTTTAAACTTTTATGTACCATTACAAATATAGGTAGTATTGCGTCATGTTAGAATTATGTGGTGTTAGGAATATTATATGTCATTGTTAGAGCCATGTGTGACCCTATTAGGACCATGCTTGTTACTGTTAAGAGAAATCAACAACAATCTGCTGCTTAACAGTGCATGTTCGTCATATACAGTACAACAAAATAAATAACCAATTATATTAGATTTGCAACGAACAACACACTCTTTTAACGCCATATCTTGATTTTCTCGAAAACTATGCATGATAATTATGATAATTTGTTCTCAAGCATATTTTGTTTAGATGGATGTGATTATCGATCTATAAAGACTTGCTTTGAACAATAATATAATTAAACAGAAATTAACGTTTCACAGTTAATCCTAATTTCGGAATATATGTCAACCCGCCATACTGTACACTGCCGTCTTACTAATGCCATAATGAAAAGACTGATTAGTGTACGTATACTTTAATATGTTTCATGTCGTAGTTATCGCACAGCACTAATTTTTAAGTTTACAAAAAAAGTTTTTTTGTCGATTTTTTCGAAAACTGCGTATGCGGATTTACAACTATCCATACGAGATGCATTCAAGTTACAACACCTCTATGTTTTCCTGAGGACTGGGAACAGATAGAAACGTGCTGTTTGTTTCAAAATACGCGACCACTCGTTGTCAATGTGTGACAGGAATAGGGACACCTTACGGCACACAGAGCTGTAGTGGCAGCAGTAAGAGTGATGACTGTTTTGATACTTAAGATACTCTACAAGAATAGTGTGTAATCATTCGTTTTCTCTATTTGCTTGTTGTGACCCCACTTGAAATTCATCACCAGCTGAGCGTGACATGTGACGATGGTGTCATGGATGTGTCTAATGTGCGTTCGTGGGTGCGACAGTTCAAAGAAGATACAACGTCTTTTGACAACAAACCAAGGCAATCTCGACCTAACACAAGTCGGTTTGACCACATAATCGAACGAGTGGAGGGCGTTGTTTTGGAGGATCGCCGAATGAATGTGAAACACATCGCCTCCAAATAGAGGTCTGCATCACTTTGGCTCGGGCCGGGCTCCCTTTGTAAATTTTTAAATATAGGACCATATTTCTCAAGCCTTTTTGGGCCTAACTTTTTAAATAAATATACTGCAAAACGACATGTATCGAATCGTTCTTTCTGGAGAACTTTTAAAGCACAACTACAAACTTGAACCTCTTTTTGCTGAAAATAAAAATAAAATTTTGTGTTAATTATTGAGTTTTTGTAAATCGGGCTTATTTCGGGCTCATTTGATTATCACACGGGATCTGGCCGGGGTCAGGCTTAAAAGCTAAAACATATTTCGGACTCGGGTTGGGCCTCACATTATAAATTCACGGGCCCATGCAGACCTCTACCTCCAAAGTTGTTACACCGGCTTGTGTGAGGCCAGGATTGTCCTGGTTTGTTGTCAGACGACGATGTTCTGCCTTCTTTGAGCTGTCGAACGTTCTGCTTCGAACACACATTAGACACATCCATGACACCATCATTACATGTCTCACTCATCCGGCGATGAATTTCAAGCGGTATCACACCACGCAAATGGAAGAAACGAATGATTACACACTATTCTTGTATCAAAAACAGTCATCACTCTCACCACTGCTACTAGAGTTCTGTGTGCCATACGGTGGTGTCATCTCTGTCATGCATTAATAACGAGTGCTCGCCCATTTTAAAACAAACAGCACATTTTTATCTGTTAGCAGTCCTCAGAAAATATGGAAGTGTTATAACTTGAATGCACCTTGTATTATTTTGTTCCGCTCAATGAGATCTATCCATTGTCATATACATCTCATCTTTGGACGATTTTTTTTCCCTTGAATAATAATAATAACATTGTAGAATTGTGCCAATTCTTAGTGCTTTGATTTAAATTTTCTAGAACAAACATTTCTACGGCTTTGATGAATGGCACCTAAACGCTTTTATTTATTTTTATTTTATTTTTTTTTTTTTAATATTCAGTTACTTGGTAAACCTTGTTTTATTTGGTATAACGAATTACTGTCTACAGTTCGGTCATTGTTTTATAGCAGACTCACAATAAGTGTTAGAACCAGTTCACCTTAAAGGTTTAAATTACTGTTCTTCTCTCAGTAAAACAATTGCTGCATTTCTCTGAAAATATATATGCTTTTGTCTTATATGTAAATTGCACTACCCCAGCAGGAAAATGAACTACAAGTATTACTTTTAGTTTTTCAACTCTTATGTCTTTGCTCAGTCATGTTCGCCGAAAGACATAAACTGATATATTGGGTGTAAATATACTATGAGTAGGTAAACTCTAACAAAGGACAAATTCATGCTTCATATCTACTTCATGAATAGCAAAATCATTCCGCTATGAAGTATGAAATATTAGTTTGTTTTATGCAGATTTACACTCGTAGGTACCGTTGTAAGAAGAAGTCATTATGCATTTTTTTTTTCAAATGCATACTCAAATTGCATACGATCAAACTGACTGCCGCAAGAAATTTTAAGATATTGAAAGGGGAAAAAAAGGAACTGTAGAAAAATAGAAAAAAAATGCTGTTGATGATACCGTTAAGGAAGCGGAAGCTAATCGTCTTCACATTTGTATCTTTGGGGAAATTCTTCTTTCAGTTGCCGTCAAGTAAATCTCATAAAAGTTGTTTCAATTGTTTGGTATCAATGTTGAACATGAAAAATTGGAAGGAAAAGGTGAGAAAAAATACAGAAGAAGCTACACAAGAAGACCTTCAACAAGCGAAAGAAATCAACTTCCGTGATTCCTCTTTTAGTAGTCGAGACGTTGTAAAAGAAAAGTTTGGAAGGTAGTGAAAAAAAAAAGAACACAATTGTCCCTTCTTCGTCTGTGTGGATTACCAGTGGCAGCAGCATCTTCCTCTTCCTTTGTTTTTATGCTGATTAACCATATCTTTCGGTTTTTCCAATGAACGACCACGAACGAACACTCAGGAAGAAAAGAAGCGAAACAACAAAAGAAATTGAAATTTTCTCCTGTCTTCTTCTTAAAAAGTTTCTCTCTTTCCCCCTTTCTTTATGATCCAATAAATTTCGTCGCCACTCTTTACGGACATAATAAAGTAAATTTAGGACATCAACGCAACATCTCTCCACTTCTTTCAACACAATTTTCATAATCCCACAAACAGGAAATCAAACACTAGCGTATTATATAGCCACAAACATGTCACTCACTTACTTTTTAAATATCAAGGACAAGATTGATGTCCCCGGGGGAATAGTTATATTACTTTCGTAACTTTAGAATGGAGATTAATCAATACAAAAAGTAGCGTATTAACGAAATAAAATGGCTTCACTTTATAACTATAGAAAATCGTTTAAATCAAAACTTTTTAAAAAATACAATTCTGGCATATTCAGCAAATTGTTAAACTATGATTGTAAGCAAATTAATTATAAATTTTGTCCACAAAAATTTTCAAGTATTTATAGTTAGAATTAGTTCACAAATAATATTAATATAATTGAGAATTTAATAGCACGAGTGTTCGTAATGTAATATTCGTACTTTGTGGATACTGCTTAGAATTACATGATGGATGAAACTTTATTGACAATCCGTCCATTGCGATTAAATGGTGTGAACTTAACTTTCGTGTTTCTAATTATTGGAAATTAGATTTATCAATTGCAGTTTATTCTGTATATATATATACTGGTATATACATGTATTGAATTACTGTAATTGTAAATAAAATGTCACTTATAAAGCGGAAAGACTAAAGGACTAAAAGTGGTAATTCCTAAATATCTTTTGCATATTAAAGGGTGTCTATAAAAGGAGTCAAATTGGTATAATTACCAATTGAGTTATTATTTTTAATTCTTAAAATTTTGAATCAGTACACAGATCACTTCATAAAATATTTAATTCCACATGTGTATAACACTTTTACAAGAGAAATTTATATCATAACGGTATTTCAATAAGTATCAATGTTCAAAAACCAGCTATGCTTATAGCTAATAAGAAAATAGAAGTGTGTTCCAGGAGAATGGGATATTTTTTTAAATGTTTTTGAGGTTTTGTATTATTAGTAATAGCATATAGTAGCGAACGTAGAGTTTCATAAAAGGGAAGTGATTTAAGATCCCAGGATTAAAATTTTCAGAATTTTCGTATACATATCATAATATGCTAAGTGTTTATTTTTTCATACAATCTTGTTCAAGGGTGTGGGTTAAAACCCAGAACCCTCCTTCCTTTGCGTATGCCACTGATAGTACAGGGTGGCCCAAAAGTAGGTTTACAGTACCGTACTGATTAGTTCATTGCATTTTATATCATTTCTTAATGCTATTGCTTAGTTTATTAATTGTTCTTAAAGCCTTTTACTTATACCTTAATCTCAAAACAGTCGAAGCAAATAAACCCACAAGTTAGAATGTTAAACTTGATCAATGCAGGGGTGTATATCTACTTTTGGACCACCCCTGTATATTTTTAAAATATAGTTTGCATTATTTGCACATACAAATTACTTGTAGTGTCTATGCACTTCAATTGTCAAAATAGCAGGGCACTTAAGTAAACTATATTTAATACGTACACACAGAAAACTGACGAAGTACTAATAATGCACTGATATGAGTTAACTTTTCATAGTTTTCTCTGTATGAATCCAATGAGATAATTATTGTTGTTTGGAAAAGTGAGAGATCCTTTCCTGCACTGAGGATTCTTATGAGACGGAGCTCACTTCAAAGTGCAATCCGAACCACAGTATTGTGTTCAAATTTCAAGTCTTTTATCGAAAATCGAACCCGGAATCCCGA
Source organism: Thermobia domestica (assembly GCF_964235325.1). Classification (NCBI taxonomy): domain Eukaryota; kingdom Metazoa; phylum Arthropoda; class Insecta; order Zygentoma; family Lepismatidae; genus Thermobia; species Thermobia domestica. Next base: position 122,775,056 of record NC_137455.1, read on the forward strand.
GCACAAAAGAAACACGCATTACTCGTTAGACCAACGGGGATAGGTCTGGTGACATAATTGTTTTGAAGAAAACTAAGAAAAAGTACTTGCAAGTCTTTTACGTGAAGCACGAAAATGTGTTAAAGAATCGACTGAAGCAGTAGCGGATAATGTTAGTGTTGCAGCGTTGCGCAACGACCAAAGTATTTCAAGAAAAAAATATTATCATCAATAGTAGTAAGGAACAGAAAAAATACTTTTTAATACTCGCATATATACACTTTAAATAACACATTTTTTACTTATGTAATTGTCCGTTCCGTTAATCAGTTTTAAAAAGCGAAAAATAATCCGTCACAGAGTCTCTAATTTATATGGTGTTGCAGCGAGCATGCAACGACCAGATTCCTTCAGCGCGGGAATTGGAGCAAATGTTAAGTCTCCTTTCCCCTATCTCAGAAGTTAAAGGGACTGGTCGTTGCAGTGCTTCTGCAACACAGCACGGTTTCCAATGAACGAGAAGGTTTCTCGCGTTAAATAAGATTTCTGAATTTTCTTTCACTAGCAATATTAACAAATGGAATTTGTTTTTATGCATTCATATTTTTAAATTACGGGACTATACTGAAGCAAATCACTATAATGACAATTAAAAAAAGTGAGTGCAGAATTACAAAATAAGAAAGAAAATATCCAGTAGAGGAGAAAACAAATGAAAGTAGATCCGCATTTACAAGTTAATTCTTAGCTTATATTGATAATGAAGGCTTCTTCTACAGTAATTTGTGAATCAAATATTAATAAGTCAGTATGTAGAATCGCTCCCCCTCCCCCTCTATGGATAGTATTTTAGTATAAACATATTTCTTTTATAAAATAAGTATATTTTATACTCTTGATAATTTCCACATAAAACTGTATGAAGGGAAATGCCACATTGAATTTAGCAATACTCAGGGGCGTAGTCACGAGGGTTCCGCCGGGTCCGGACCCCCCAAAAATTTCGAAACTTGTCTAACATTTGTAGACTTTCTTAACGAACTATACTTGTTTAATAGAGAAACGATTGATGTAGGCTAAATATTTTATTTTACGCCACATCATGTACTCTTCTTTTCTTATAAAAATAATCGTTATATCATTTTTTCTAAAAATATAGGTGACAGTAAGTAAGAATTGCTTATCGTCTTATTGGACCTCCCTCAAATACTTTGGACCCCTCCCAGTTAACATTTCTGGGTGTAGAACTGGCAGTGCTGATTGTTTTGATGTTCTTTGGCTTCTGTTACATGCTGATCCTTCATTTGGCGGGTTTCGAGGTTTTCTTTCCAGAACATATCACATTGGTCAGCGTTGTTTCTCCTCATGTGGAAGCATATTGTGTTCATCGTGCATTGCGTAATAACCAAGACGGATGATTTGGAATGTACTTTTTTAATTTTACGCACTTGTGTATGTGTGTGTTGATGTATGAATATGTAGCATTCGGAATTCATATACCGTACTTCTTTTGTATCAGCTGTTTTGGTTTTAAATTATTAGGTTTAATTTTATTGTGTGTGCTTTAATTCTGTAAATAACCTACAAATTCTGAATGAATTGTATACCATGACTTCTGTAAATAACTTACAAAAAACATTGACCAGCTTTCAACTGAGGAAAAATTTGCAATTAAGGCTTAGACAAAACAAGCAAAGGGCAATTCACGAGAGTGTTCGAAAAAAAATTCAGTTTGAATTTACAGGATATCTTATGGCAGTAGTGTTGTTTGGATCAGACACATTTCCTCAATTTATTTTGAATTTTCCTGGATAAACTGTGAATAAAGTGTGTTCAATGTGCATTTTTTTTTATAACACTAATCTCTGCTACGAACTCTCTTCAGTCAACGCTGAAGAGGAATTCGGATCACTGTCAGGGACTGAGTTTGCTAGAATGAATCGTTCACAACAATCTAGAAAAAATATTTAGTGAATCTACAAAGGTTCTGAAATTAATATTAACTGTACCTATGGCGTCGGCAAAATACGAAAAGTTTTTTTTCCACATGAGAAAGAATTGACACTTTCATGGAATTGAATGTCCCAAGAAAGGTTATCACCATTGGTTATGATTTCCATCGAAAAAGACCTGACAATAAGAATACCAGAGTTCAACCAGCATGTATTAGACAGATTTGCTCCAATCAAAGAGAGGATAATGAACTTACTAATTAATTAAGGTGATTAATCGGATAAAATGTTCTTCATTTTTTATTTTAAAAAACAGAATTTTATTTAATTTAACATGTCACATAGCATTTGCATCTAAAGGTATGCTGATTAGTCAACGAGTCAACTTTATATCTTCTGTCTCTTATCGTTCGTACTGCAACACCCGAAACCCAATCCACCGGCCGCCACTGGATTGAAGTATCTCTCACTACTACATAAAACAATATAATATGTTAGAAATTTAGCTAAGAGCATTCTTTCATTCATTCTCAATTGGCACAGATATTCTAGTGCACTGTTATGTGTCTTCTGACAAAGATGCTCATTCCTTCACGGTCCATGAGCCATCCAACCAAATATATAAAATCAGTGTCATCAAAATCACCATTACTAATGGGTTATGACCTCTAATATCTCCCAAGTTACTATGTTCATTAAACCGTGGTTTTCTTGTATAAATTTTAATTTTTATACATTTTGGGGAAAGGAACTAGTTTAAATATTCCAACTATTTTTATTAGTAAATTTCTCAAAATAATAATAATAATAATAATAATAATAATTAGCCACTTTCCGTCATGCTCCCCATTCCTTCCCTTTACATAGCATGGGAGACCCGGGTTCTATTCTCGGCGGGAGCTCATGTGGTTCGGATTCCACGCTAAGCTGTAGGTCCACGTCTCATATAGCCTCTCTGCTAAAAGTTACGCTAAACTAAAAATCAAAATCAAACCGTCCTCTTATACGCGCCTACGCTTATTAAATGCTTTCAGTGTATAAATCCTTGCACTTATCCATGCTAACGTTACTGAAGCAAAAGTGTGTTCTTTGTATAGACTTAGAATATTATTTTACAATATTTTCATTTAAAGAAACTTTATACCCTTGTATTGTACCTACATCACCAATACATTTAAAGATTATACAAGTATACAATTGATTTTGAACTTGGAAGGCAAAATACACACAACGAAAAGGCATAATACAACACATACATCTTTTACATGTTAGCGTTTTTATCAATGAAGCACGAGTTTCAAACATTCTAGTTGCTGGTCGTTTATCGCAACAACATTGAAAACAGCCAGGGTGAGCGACACCGGATGTACAGGTCTGCGTACTGATTTTGAGCGTTGATAATAGGTTGTTACCTCTCCATATCCAGTACTACTGCATTTTAAAATACATACTGTTAGATAATATATTTAGATGCACGCGTAGTGTTCATAGATGGTATGTTATTAACAAAAAAAGAAAAAAATGAATGTGTTATCCAGTCCTTAAGCTTTAGTTCTTTTTATGGGGAATGATTTATTGAAGTGGGTTGAAGTTCATTCAGATTCTAAAATTCGGAGAACAATGATTCTGGATGGAACATGAATGAAGACAAAATTACGCATATTAGTGCAAAATAAATCTGTCAAATACAAATGAAAAATAATAATTAAAATTTCAAAGATTGTGTTCTTTAGACTGTTCAAGGATCTCAAGTAGTCGTGAGCAAGTAACATGAAAGCTCATTTATCCTGAACAAATGTTTACCCTAAGCCCTATTTCATATAATTGTACAACACTTTATGCTAATGAAAATTAGCATACCTTGAAGACTCGTAAAAATTTACGAGTTAATTACCAAATTATTACTAAAATTGTCAAAAGTTTGCACAGTGAAATTTTGTTATAGCCATCACTGTAATTTTACTTCTTATCTATGAAGCAAAACACACAATCACATGTGCTGTTTTATTCCAAATTGTTTGAACGAGGAGTGGCCAACCAGTGGGGCTTAAGGCAAGGGCACCGATTCCGGGGGGCCAGGGGCCCCCCCAAAGCTCATGTGAGCCCCCCTCCCTGTATTTGTGAATATACAATATTTGCATAATTTGAATGCAATTTGTCTTAAAATCCTCATATGTGTCTTCTGCATCTGAATGGGTCCCCCCAAATTTAGAGAGAAATCGGCGCCCTTGGCTTAAGCTATTCTATGAAATACGTGTTGATCATCGATGAGTGATATAACATAAATTATTATATGTAACGGACGAAATTCTCATTGCATATGTTATTAATATTTTTATACAGTAAGTTGTGTTTATTTTTCTCTAAATTTTAAATAATAATCATAATAATAAACATCCTGCTGTCTGAAATATACCAAATGATTTACATACTAAAATTTAAAAATCACTGGTTACCGTATTTTAATTGGCCCCTGTCAATTACGAAATTATTTCTTCCAATGCAAATTTCGCCTATTTGTGAAGATTCTTCTGGAGCTTTTGAGAATCCTTTCAGCTACAACTCCTGCAAGTCATACAATACAATAAGTACATCCTGAACTAACTTCAACTACTTTCTTATTTAATACATAATTTTTAATGCAACCCAGTCGCACTAGGTACGCCCACAATGATATCACAATAACGCGAACCGTTTGTTCTTTTGTTTGAACTTGGTTTCCTTCAACTACACAATACACTATACGCTCCTTTTGGTAACAAGCTCTGCGACAAGATCTGTGGATAATGTGAGAAGAACATGCTCGAAGTAGGACGCAAGTCGTGATGACGTCACAAAATACCTCAAAGAAACCGAATAAGATTTCCAGAAATAGCAATGCAAACTAATGGGACATTGCACCCTTACCATTAGAAACTAACTGTACGTATCTGTACATCTGTAATCTCCTGGGCATTGTGAAGCGGGCTAAGGCATTAGGCTAGTAATCTGAAAACTTGTGTGACAGGTTCGAATCCCGATTAAGGTGATTATGTGTTGTCCTTTAACCTTTCATTTCATAGTTCATTTCTTATCGTTTTCTATCAACTATAGAGTAAAATAGTGGGACGTAAAACTAAAATAGTACAGTGTATTGTGCTTCTGTGATATGCTTTTTTAAAATAATGTTGTGCTGATACAGAAAAAATGTCTCCTTGGATGTGAAATTATTAAATGTATATTTTTTATGTTTATCTGCAACAATTCTTATTTTTAAATGACTTTTTAAAAAAGGAGGAGGTTCTCAACTCAATTCAAGCCATTCTCGGTATGTTTACGAACAATTTCGATATAGGTGCACCGATTTAGATCATTCTTTCTTTTCTTTTTCTTCTTTCTTTTTTTAAGAGTATACTTTCCTAGTGTTTCTGTGTAAATTTCTTTATGACCTGATGGTAACATTTGGAGCTAGCTATCTCAACGGATGCACGATTCTTGTTGAAAAATAAAAAGTTTTATAATATAACTTCAAGGCGGAAATATTTGAACAAATACAGTTTATATCAATTATTTGGTTTTACATCACAGATTCAGGCTTGCTAAATAAGTTTGTAATTATGATGAAAAGATGAGTTAAAGAACCACTCGTAAGAAAGCTGTAGCTAAAACCCATGAAAATACACCACAAAAGTAGTTTTAGTTCACTCTCAGGCCTATTTTTAATCCTATTTTCTTATGCTTTCCACCTTCGAAAAAAAAACTATTGCAAATACAAAACTAGTATTTGTAGAGACTCTTTTTCAATAAAAGGCAATGACGATTTTATTCCGTTCAAGGAAAACTGAAGCTGACTCATTTATTGTAGCTAACCACAATAAAGCCTTGAAACTTACCTATGTTGTTACAGACTGGATATAGATTTCTGAAGACTTTATAGTGTCCTCCGTAGTACTTGTTATTTTTATTATTATTATTTTTTATATAATTGACATAATTTGTGTGATAACTGACACTCCAGGTCACTTGTCACAACATGTCAGCCACTAATTTCTTCGGGTTTAAGAGTTAGCTTTAAAAAAAAAATACCCAATTATTCCTAATAACATTTTCCTATCCTTTGTTTTTCTTCTCTCAGAGAGTAACCTACGTTTGAAAGTGTCCTAGACAATATCTTGTTCACTTTCTTGACTAACTGCAATAGTTTTTTTTTTTTTTTTTTTTTTTGACATCACTCTATTCTCATTCGTACTTTTTCTAACACTCCCTCATTGTTTTTTTGTTGCACTCCATTCAATTTTCTCAATTCTTTTCCATTCCTATATTTTGGAGGCATGCATTTTTCTCCATGCTCACATTTCCAAGCCAAATTAGGTTTTCATTGTAATTGTGTAGTATCTAATCATATTTCAGTTCCGTACAGTGAGATTGGTCGAACACAGTGTTTCATCCAGGCATACTTCCGAAGTTGTTTTGTTTCACCCCGAAAGTGAGCAACCCACCAGCCCCGAAGCTGAGATAAATTAAATTGCGATTGCATACCACTCTTGTGCAAGGTACGTTGTTCAGAAAGTATTGTCCCAGTGCAGCTCCCTCATATTTTGACTTTGCACTCACACATATATATATCATGGACAAAATTTTCTGGAAGAAAGTTTGGCCGAACAGCAGACAAGATCGTCGCAGTATGTATTTTGCTGTTCGACACTATAACAGCTAAGGTGACTTCTGCGGTCTGACAGATGTTTTGATGATGAATGATGGATCAATTTCTACTGTAACACAGCAGGTCGTTATCTCTTCCAATCTGAAATACTGTTTTCTCTCTGAAACGTAAATACAGGGTCCGGCAAAAAGATCTCCCACATTTGAAGAGGGCGTTGTGTGAGTTGATGGAGATACGGCGGCGGAGGAAATATCGATCAAAAGCACTATATATGCCATTTTCAGTAGTCGCAATGGTGTGGCACGCTGAGCACGTGGTTTGTTGTGTAGGAGTATACTCGTAATAGTGGTTTTGTAATTACTACTCAGCCTGTTTAAGTGCTGAACGCTTTGGAGAGTGCTGGATGGACGATTTCACACGCGCCACATTTTCCGGCGTTGTTAGGTCCGAGGAAGACCAAGCGATATTTTTTCTCAATGCAGAACATGTTGTTCTAAAGTTTAGATACCCATAGTGTTGAATAGTTTTTCTACCCGAAACAAAATCATGTTGGCCAAGTCCGAACCGAATGCGTAATGGCTACTGATTAGTAATAACAGAACCACCATTATGAATATACTCTCCCACAACAAACCCACGATGCTTACAGCGCCACGCCATTGCGACTACTGAAAATGGAGCATATGTCGCTATCGATCAATATTGCCTCCGTCGCCGAATCCCCACCACAACTCACACAGCGCCCTCTTCAAATACAGGAGGTCTTTTTGCCGGGCTTGGACCATCTTCATGGCGTCGACGGAGTAGATAGGTTCTTTCATGATGTCAAACCGCTGTCGCAAGTTTGACATAACACTGCCATTTCTAAGTAAAATTACAACGAATTATTGCCAAAATTATGCACCTCATAATCACAAGAAATACTGTTGATGTATACTAAATAATGGTTCAACATTATATCGGTACTGTCCAGTAGCATCATTTCGGATTTTGCTTCGTGGAGGAGACTCCGATATATGAAGATTTTCACGTTTTCATTACTATGTCTTAATATTATTAATTTATACACATCTGAAACGTAGGTAGCCAATTGTCCCCTTGAAGGCCTAAATATCGCCCGTGATTGTCACTATTGTCAACCGCATTTCTAATGTTACGTTGAATTGTAATTTAACAGCGATGGAATGAGAGCGCATTTCCAGTGATTTGTTCAATTTTATTGTGTACACATTCTTATCAGTAGTAGATTCCACATTTGTAGATGTCTCGCTTGCCTAGCGCAGCGCAAATGCGCTCTGTATTATTAGTAACCCTACTAATCTCTTATCAAACACTATATTTAAAATCAACGACGGGAATACAAATCCTCGCCAAATAAATAGGGTCTTGCCAATGTCTTGGCCACCCTGCCAAGGAACAAAGCCTTCATATGAAAATATGCTACCTACAAGTGAAGTATTCCATTCATATTACATCCCTACAAGTGAGGTAAAGTAGGATTATTAAAAGGATTTTCTTTTAATATTCATACCTTAAAATTTGGTATGTAAAGATAATATTGGAAAGTAGCTAATATTTGGATATATTGGTATTGTTGGGGAGTATTTTAAGCTTAATAATAATTATTGTAAATTGAGTGGTAGGATATTGACACTAATATATTTGAGAATAACAGTAAAACATAAAATGCATATAGTGATCCCATTCGTTAATAAAACAGAATGGATCTACCCTTCCTTTCTTTATATTTCTAATTTAATGTTATGTATTTGTTTCATCTCTTGTAATTAATGTGTCACTGTTACCTAAGACACATTATAAATCAAATAAGATATTTAAATTCTATATCACTGTTTGTACACATGAAAGATTTCTCCGTATCTATAAAATAAGTGTAAGTGAATGCTACCAATTCCTATCTGATACTGGCATTAAAATTATCTAATGTTTATCACAGTGCATAAATCCTATAAATCATTACAGTACTTGTTATGCTTCACGTAGGCTGATTTAAACTGAGCGCAACAACAAATCAATTGAAATACATTATATTTACTGAAACTTTTAATCTCCGAAGCCTGTATCAACTGATTATGCTCTGTCTTACATGACACCCCAAGTAAGGTATGAACGCGTGATCCAAAAAGTGTCGTTTCTTACGGCCTGTCTAAGTAGCAAATTAAACTGTCTGGGAAAGCTCGTAAGCTCATCAATGTATCGAAATGGGCCGAAGTATTAAAAATGTCACCATTTGGCCACCAAACTATTCACCAGTTGATTGTCTTCCTTTCGTGTCTCGGCGTCGTCTCAGTTTCCAAAGAAGGAAGACGAATGAAAGAAAGAATGTCTTCCTTTACTTTTCCGACATTAACATTTTCACAATACACGTAACTGTGACGAAAATTTTCTGAAGAACGGCAGAGAACTTTTAAGGGAGGAAAATATATTAGTATACTTTTTGCAGTCTCCCTAGGTTCGTGGTGACGGAAATATACTATTCTCACTTCTGATATGAGGATACTGAATACGCATTCATACCATATTACAGGGTTTGTAAATTTTCTGAAACAAATTTCCTCACCAACAACACAAAAACGTCATTTTTTCAGTTAAATTTTCCCTAATTTTTTTTTTTTTTTTTAGCTTAGACCTAATTTACTTCAAGCGATCTTTTCTGAATTTATGATAGTGGTTTGCTTGAGTGTTTCTTGATTGGAGGAGAGCATTGAATTTAAGCGAGTAAGCTGTTTTTAACCTTAAACAACCCCTGTGATCTCCCTCTGAACCCTTTCTTAATGTTCCCATTCTTCGTCAGAGTAGTAGTAGGAGGACTGACACGGTCTGATCATTATTCAACACATATAAACAATCCAAAACTTCGAAGAGAATTGAAATTCTTATCGATTGTTTTCAACATAAGATAGAAGGGTAACAGAACCGTAAATTCGGTTTGCAACTAAACCTGACTGTGTTCCTGAATTTCAGCATTTTGCCTCAAAAATTCCCTTTTCCCATATTTCCTAAACTATCAAATTTCCTACCGTAACAGCATATACGATTGACAGGCAGTCACACAACTGCATTTATAAATTTGACCTGGGTTTTCTCATTTTTCATCATCATTTTTATGTCAATTTCCAGTGTATACTGTTTTGTGTCGAAGTACTCGTTTCATTTTTACGTTTGTATTTCAATGAGACAGATGTCACTCTATTCATTCTTGGTTCACCTAGGTCTACCGGAGCAAAAAGTAAAAGGCCCGTTTTACACTGCAAATTATATCATATGACACATATTCATGCTTCAAATCATAGCTTGAAGAGTGGAAGTACATTATATATCCTGCTTATGTAGCATGAATCCACATTCATTTTCGATTTTTTTTAAGAACCTAAAAGTAAGCAAAGAACACGCATCTTTAAAATCAGAGAATTCCAATATATCCCTTACCTAGCAATAATGGTGATGTCAAGAGTGTAGAAAATGTTCACATTAGAGTTTAGTGTTTTTTTTGTTTTTTTTTATGTTTTTATTTTATTTACTTGTTTTTGTTTAATATACTTAAAATGAAAGAATATCCATAAAAAACGCTTTTGTTTAAAAGAAAAGCAGAGTGGAAGGTACTGTAGCTCACAACCAAATGTTTAAATTACAAAACAAAATGTAACTGTCCATAATATTTATCACTGAATGTGTGAGTACGCATGCAACAGATTTTGCAACACGGCATCAATTGCCTTCAGCTAATCACGCAGACGACCACACCAAATAAGCAATGCGAAGAAAGAAAAAATTTAAAAAAACAAAATATTTGAAATCTTAGGAATTACAATTTGGTGTAACTGGATCAGAGTGGCAAAGAAGTCCTTTGTTACTCAAGGGTTATATTATCACTCATGATATTTCGGTCACCAAACAAAGGAAACGTTAACTGGGTCTCTTTTACAATTTTTGGATGACTTAAATAATGCCACTCCGAAAAAAAAAAATAATACTTTCTAAAGACCAAGAAATTTATTCATTTGTTTATTGTAAGAGCTTTTGAATTTGTATGTTGGAGTTACAAAGACAAAGAGAACAAGCCGCGCAAATATTCTGGTATAATTAAAACATAGATTCTATAGAATAACATAGAATATAATCTTAATTGTATTGATAAGTAAATTTGTATTGAACAAACGTTTGAAAATGTGAAAATGAATGACGAAATGAAATATTTGTGTTTTACTTATACCCTTCAGGCTATCGGATATAATAATAAATAGAAACAAGTGATGTTTAAAAAAGTGCTAATGATAAAATGGGAAATGTAATTATCCTGAAAAGCGACTAACGGTATCTTTGTCTTCCCTAAAAGTCGTATAATGTAACCAAGGTTCGAATGAGTACTGTATCACTTATCATATTTCTGTAGATTTTCACGTCAAGCGCCATAGTTCCCAACCTTTTTCACTGACGACGTACTTCGCTGAACTCCTACGACATCGTGACACATTTGTTTGATTTTTTATTAATAGTAATGCAAGTTATAATAGTGTACGACTGCGACTATAAGCTTCTATAAATAGTGATGCTATGTAGTAAACTAAGTATTGTTGATGCTGCTGGAGAGTTGACTAGTACAACCTTTCTCTAAATTGATTTCAACTAATTACTAAATCCTAAAATTTCGCGGCACACTGATTGGGAACCATTGCGTTAAGCAAAACCTTATTCTCTCAGGAGTTTTATTTTAACAAATAAATATGCATTTGACTGCATCAACATCTAAATAAGTCTACGTTAGCACTTCATTTGAGTGTCAGTCTGTTGACTTGTCTTCTCTCCGCTCCGTACGAATATTCACACGGCTTAATGAAATGTTTGAATGTTGTCCAAATATGCATGAGAAGTTAAACCAGTTAGAAGAAAAATGGACGCAAACAGATCTCGGATTTTCAATTTTAAAAACTTGATCAAAAAAGCAATGATGACAGAATTATCGATCTTTGTGACCAAATCAGGCAAAGCTAGATATAAATTAGAAGGAAATTGGGTGAACAAGATTTATCCCAGCAGAAAAATAACTTCAAAAAATACTTTCAACAACCCGATTGTAGAAAGCAAAAGTTGTCAACGCAAAGACCGGCCGAGAAACAAGAGGAACGCAGTAGGCACATAGACAGGAGTGTGGACGGATGGAAGGCGAAATATAGAAATAATATAAAGCAGACAAGCAAAGACTGTAGAATGGAGGATCACAAAAAGTGGAGGAATTCACTGAATTGGAGGAAGGTAACAAGAGTTGCGAAAGATCAGATGAACCCAGTTTAACTAGACGATAAGACATGGAAAACGTGGCTGGTCAGCAAACTAAAGAGAAAAAGATCAGAAAATATACAAGAAATGGAGGAAAAAAGTATGGAAGGTGGTTACAATAAAAAAAGAAAAGAAAAAAGAAAACGTGTGTGTGTTGGGATTGAGGGTACAATTATCCTATTGGTAGGACAACAAAGTCTTCATATTACGTTGAAATGACAAAGTTAATGGCATAGAATATAAGGAAAGAAAGGAGTTAGAAGAATCAGATTTGTGTAATGTGAACATCGGTTTAACATCCGACACTTATGGTGTGTAATTTACTGGTAAGTTCGCACTAATTAAGCGAATTACCACATATTGTATAGTTTAAATGTTGAACTAATAAGTAGATCTCTCTGAAGAGTTGGAAGCTTAGGAGTTATCTACCAATATAGGCTACCAATATTATATATATATATATATATATATATATATATATATATATATATATATATATATATATATATATATAGGGTGTTTCAAAACAACACCGACAGCGTTTGTGTGGTGATTCCTGACACCAAGATAAGACGGAAAGTATAGACCAACTTGGGTGCACAAATGCTTCTTTTCAGAGTTATAGGCTACCGAAAACTTGAAAAAATGAACTTTAAAGGTCCATAGTTCGAAAACTAAAGAACCTACCGTAGTCGGGTCAAGACTTCACTTAGGAACTAATATGTGCGCTATCCAAAAATACATGTTTCAGAATCCTAAGGTACTCACCCAACAATTTTCATAAAGGCAGTTTTTCTACAGGCATATAAGTTGAAGTACTCACCAACTACCTCTATAAAAATTATTGCAGAAGTACTGAAGGATTCTGAAACATTGATATTTGTGTGATAGAGCACATACTAGTTCCTAAATAAAGTCTTGGCCCGACTACGGTAGGTCCCGTAGTATTGGAGTTATGGACCTTTAAAGTTATTTTTTTTATGTTTTCTCGACCAATTATACAAACCATTAAGACCTTTGGCTTTCAGATTTCATAAATCCTGTTCAGTCGAATCCACAATGCGTAAACAACAGAGTTGGCGTTCGTTGACTAAGTACACAATAAACATACGTACAAGATCCTCTCGCCACAATATTTGTAAGACAAAGGATTTATTCATGACACTATTCAACCTTCTTTCTTTTACTTTCTTTTTTCTTAATCATGGCTTTATTATACAGTACTGTCGTCCCGTACATAAAAATAAACTCTACGCCCAGAAGCCTTGTATCGGAAGCTTCTTCCTGCTGTATTAGAGAAAGTAAAGTGAAATCAGGTCGCCTCACCTTTAATTCTTCAAATAAACCTTTCTTAAAGATATTATCCTCTTCCAAGTACTTGGCTAATGAATCATTCTTTCTTGTTTTTCAAGTTTTTCTGGTACTACTGTGAGACTGATTTAAAGCACCAGAGTTTCCGACTTCTTATTTTTCTTATTATTATGGGACGCCATCCACTACGAAATGTTACCTGCATTATGCGTCAACCAAAGATGGCTTTCTGTTTGACTCCACGCCCTCGTTAGCTATAACGGTTTCACTAAGCGAAGTCTTTCCGGACATTTAATCTTGTCACTCGACGTTTCACGTTCTTCAGTTCAGACAGCATTTATTTTCCAAGTATAATTCAAAATAAATAAGGATGGTTACCTCCTTCTCAGAAGTCGGGCACCTATTCAAACTTTACTTTTTGTTTGTTTATTTATTTATTTTTGTTTACACACAAAAACGATTGCTCTTTTTCAAATGTATATTATGGTAAATCAAGATTTTAAACTGAACTAATCAGCATTAACTTAGTTTTACACCTTTCCGAGGACATTTTTTTTATAAGTATGAGGTGTAATTATAATAAAATAATAGCAAATTAATACTTACAAAACTGTAACAGATAAGATTAATATTTGCTGAGCAAATGTAGACTAACGGTTACGGGTCTTGTTTTATACTGTAATAGGGAAGTCGTGGATTTGAATTCGCTGGGTGGAGGGTTTTTTTTTTTTCAAGTTTTCCCCATTGTTCTACTAGAATGCCAAAATGGTATTTAAAACTGGCCGATAACCTTCCATTTTCTTTCTCACTAATGTTGATATTATTGTTGATTCTTGAAGATTCTAATATGAATTAACATCACACGCTGTATTTGGAATTATAAATGAAAATTAAATTAAATCTTTGAGTTTTACGTCCCATGGTTATGCCGGCTAGGCTAAAGGAGACGGTGATGACAAATGAATGAAATGGTTTAATGAAGAAAGTGGGAGGAAACAACCCGAGGAAACTCACGAACACGGTGTTTGTCCACCACAAAGTTCACAGCACGAGCTGGGATCGAACCAGGAACTCCAAGCACCAGAGGTGAACGCTGAGCCACCACGGTGAAGGTGAACTGAGCCACCGCGGTCTCATGCATTTGGAATTATGTTAAATAAATAAATAAAATCTATGGAGATTCATTCGTGGCTACATGATTAGCGCCCTTGCATTTGATATAGGAAACATTTATACATTTATTATTATTATTATTATTATTATTATTATTATTATTATTATTATTATTATTAGCTGATCTTGTTTGTCTAAACAGCACATCACTCTAATATGAACATAAATTTCCTGCCCCTTTCTCACTATATCTATACGTTCCTTTACAAACAGAAGTGAAGGATGGGAGGACTCACAATGAGATTGGATTGCTATAGACGAACATATAAACGTAGCATTTTAACATATATATGTTGGAGTGATTTTGTGGCAACTGTAGAAATGATATACGATGTCAAACGAATACGAATATATTCTTTTCTTATAAACCCATATCCGAGTGCGCCTCAATTGAGGTCTTTGAAATTGCCAGCATGCAATAGTTTTTATTCAAATTAAAGCAAAGCGCCTGTAATATCCGCCAACCCGTCATACGTAACTCTTCTACTGGTTGCCTAACATACGGATTTTAACCTTAGCAACGTCTTAGTGACAATATTAATATGCTCGAAACGAAACAGAGTAGAAAAATAACGGCACGCCTTTTTTAAAAAAAATAATCAATGAGAACTGGGAAATCCACACAAATTTGGAATCGGCGTTTCGTACGTTTCTAGAGCTTGCGGTTTCATTGCTGAAAGAAATTGACCACAAACCTACCTCTATTTTAATATTATTATTATTATTATTTTCGATTATCACTTGTAAGTAAAGTCTACCTGTCAGATTTAACATCAACCCATTTTCATATCCCCAAAATATGCTCAATACCAATAATAATAAAGTTGTACACCTTGTCTCTTGAGTGCTTATAAAATGCTAAAAATTCAAATGGCCAGTTTTAAAATTCTTGAAATAAGTAGCACTGTCATGGCTTTTAAGCATTAGGTTAATTGCCGATTAACTTCTTGAAAACACTAGGTATGTTGGAATGAAACTTTTTACAAGCATTAAGTCAGTCATAAAAATGTTGATAATAACATTGTTATTTTTTTATTGTATTTTGAAAATTTTGCATGTTATCGATTGGAAAACAAATTTTCCAGTATACGCTAGAACAATGTAACACTAAAATCTTGATATTTACTCCTTACTCTGAAGAAGATGGAACGGACTCAACTACACCCTCCTCTTAATAATAGTTGGCTTTATTCCCTTGAGCCAACATCTGAAATCTGTAAACAATATTATATCTAGATTGATCCTTATATTCCCATTATAGTTCTTATTATGTAGTCAAATATGTTAGTGCTCGTAATTCTGCTGCAGATCCAATGTTCGTAAGTTGTCTTAGTTGACTACTTAGCTGAAAATAATTTTAAAAAAAGAAAAGAAAAGAAAAGAATTCATTTGATGTTTACATCAGATCACAAGGAAAGATATCAAACAACAAAAAAGAATAAGGTTTAAGCAAAACCAGTGTTAATATAATGCAGTAATTCATCAAATATGTAGTACTTTTAAGACATCAATGAAAATGTAACTTTCTTGCATAATTAGATAAACTTAGGTGTATAAGCGTATGGGTGGGCACAAAGTCACTTTCCCCAATGTGAAGAAATCTTGTTTTGGGGAAAGCGACTTTGTGCTCACACTCTATGTATAAACAGGTCGAATTGATAACCACCTCCTTCTTTGAAGTTGGTTATAAGCGGTGCATTTCTTTTTGATTCTATTATTCCGGGTACTTTTACCAAACAGGGCACACTATACACTATTAGCACACAAGGGAAATAAACGTACATATTGGCATCTACGTTACACTTACGGAAAAAGAAGTTCTCGTAGCTTTAGTCAATCCATATTTGCCTTCACTACATACAACAATAACAAATAATAATAATAATAATAATAATAATAATAATAATAATAATAATAATAATAATAATAATAATAATAATAATAATAATAATAATAATGTTATTCTAAACCTATTTTTGCTTCCAGTTTAATTTTCCTTTCCCAAAAAAGAGGAAAAAACTAAGAATAACTGTCATTATTTAATTACAGAAAGGATCTGGGCATTTGTCTTTTCTTATTCAATGGAAAGAATAAAAAGTATCATCCTTTCATTAGGCACTTCTGCATAGAAGAAATAAACCCAATTACGTGAAAAACTTCTTCACAGCTAACCGATTAGGATTCTTCCCTACGATGTGGGAAACCAAGGATTCATTTCCGATATAAATAAATGCGGTTCAGGTCTCAGGTTAAGCTGTAGATCTGTATCTCATATAATGTATAAGCATGGGCGCCCGCAGTGGGAGGGAAAAAGGTGCAATTGCCCCTCCCAGTGGCGGATCCAGGATATGATCAAGGGAGGGGCTAAACCATAATTTGTCGCTTTATCCAGTGTAAAGGAGGATTAAGCCCATTTTATCTAGTGTATACCTGAGCGTTAAGGGATGCTATAGCCCCCTTGGATCCGCCACTGGCCCCTCCAGCTGGATTTTCGGAAGGGATTCATTCTTCAAAATATAGTTTTGTTTACTCACCCAATATAGAATTTAATACATTTAATGTAATTTTAAAGTTAAGCAATGTGCATCAAGAATAAAGTGTATATATTCGCGACTTCGCTTTATGTCAATGTCAACCCCTCTCCTCTATCTTGAAAAAAAAAATCCTGCGGGCGTTACTGTGTATATACTGCAGAAAGACAAACTCCAAATAAAGTATTCTACTTTATCCTTCAAAACAAATCTTCTTTCAGCCAGTGATTCCCGCAATCACATTTACTTAATTAGTACAAACGTTCAATGTTGTATATCTGTTGTTCTGAGGATTCACTCAAGCCTTACTATTAGCGTTTCTCAGGGTCAGTGGGAGCGGAGGACGTCCGATGCACTGAACTGTTGTTAGAGCAAACACCTGGATCACTTCCTGCCAAAGGCTTTACTGTAGTACTCGACGCAGGCCTACGTGTTCACATCATGTGGGTCACGGCTACCGAGTAGTGTAGTGTATACAATGAAGGAACACTTTTAAACAAACGCTTTTCTGTTGGAAAAAGGCACGCACGGGACATAAGTGAGTGCTTAATTTACGAAGGCTCTTTTCGTTATGAACCCAATTTAACATTCCGTTGCTTTGCAGCCAGGAAATACTGTATAATGGTTGATGCTATAAAGATATCACCTTGACATAAATGAAATAAAACAGCTAGTAACGCACTTCACTCATGGTCTGAAAGCAGTGCGTTCCGTTTAGGTATTTGCAAGATGCTAGTGTATGCAAATCATACTATAGAACTGTTATTTAGTTTTAACATTTCCGTATTATTTTAGTAAAAATATAACTTTCCGGAAGAATTATTTTATTACTGTGGGAGAATGGTCGTCCACATATAGGATATATCATTTTAGGTTTCTTCGCTACTCTCTCCATTTTTGTTTTTATTTCTTTTCGTTTCAGTTTTACTGAATAACTTAAGACTACAAAGAAGATTTAAAATCAGAGAATGAGCCAGTTATATCTACAAAGTCTCGGAAACTGTACCTTTTCCTATAAGAAGACCTCAGTCTCGTCGCGAAAATTCTGTCCCATTTCGAAACAAACCCTAAATTAGAAATCTGTGGTTGACACCATAATTTGGCGCCATAGTTACCAAGCATTTAAATTTCCTATAGGAAATGTCCTTAATGGAAAAATAATTTCATTTGATATCGTGTTAGATGTTAAATGACCTACTTGCTAAAGCTGAAATCAATGAAAATAACATCTTTAACGTCCCACCCCTATATATGTCATTCACTACTAATACACGAGTCCTGAGATCGAACCAGAGATCAGAGGCGAGTGCTCTACCGCTGAACCATCATGGCCCTATATTTTCCAATATTTCATATTTCTTGATGTTATTGAGCATTTTTTTCAACTAAATAAATAAATAAGAAAGTGGTGTAGAGATTAGTAGAGACACTTAACTTGAAGTATCCAGGACGAATAGTAAGGTGAAGGTTTTAGTTGACAGCACTCACGAGTTGATCACTTTGAAGTCAGTAATTACTGAAAAAAAAATCTACAGTCAAAAGAACACAGTAATCTCCACTGCTACCAAAGCCATTAATTGCAACAATGTCGTAGTTAAGTTGCAAATTAGGACTGTGATTGTAACAATTCGATTCACAGATATAAGATGCCTTAGAGGCCTTGTGTTGTACTAACATCTTAAACGTTTTCTTTCACTGCTTCAGTCATTTTAATATAAATTTAATTACAGAGGATGGTTATAAAGTCTAGAAACATTGCAACAGGGCAATTACTATACGAACACCTGGAATGTCATTTCCAAGCGTTTAAATTGCATTAATTTTTGTTGAATTTGTCCAAACTATCCTGAATGTCTCATATGTAGGCTCACACAAGAAAGGCTTTAAAGAAGCAAAAACACAATAATCTGTCAATTTTAGTTGCAATCCGATATAATAATTCGGATCTAAAGCTTCTGAAAAAGAAGGATAGGTCCTATTTAAGTTTTATGAATACGACTGGACTTGTTTATCTCCAGCTGGGATATCTTCGCAATTTTCTCGGTAGATTTCGTAACTCAGTAGATGAAATTAATAGTAAACGAGTAAAATAAGGGTAAATTTAGTAAAAGAAGAAAGAAACCAAAAATTAAAATAAGTGAAAGAGAACTGTGTGTAAGAAAGTAATAAAAACTGGAACACACGTGACAACTTGGCAATGTTCTGCGTGACTAGGTTAAAGAAAGGGCAAAAAGATTATATGATTCTCATTGATAAGCAAGCATATCTTCTGTTTTGGAACAAGTGGGTTAGACTTTTTTTCTTTCTTCGCTGGTAACCCAAAGACAATCAGCAACAGGAAATTGTATCGTGGAAACTAGGAATCAACTTCGTTCAAACAACGATGAATAACTGGCGTTTGTCCTCTGGTGCAGAACGCAGCAGTAAAAGTTAATTTGATACGTATCACAAAGCGGCAGAAGACCAAGGATCATGAAGCCACGAGTTGGAAAGGAAATCCCTCATCAGTATACACACGCACTCACTTTCCTTGTCCACTGCAAGACTGTCTATTACATATGTACATGTGTGTCCTGTGCTCTGCCAAAATATGTTTTTTATTATTCTAAGTGTGGAATAATGTCTAGGAAAACTAATCATTATCATCAAATATTATGTCATCACTGGAAGATAGTCGCCGCGAATTTAGAAACTTCCACGCACTATTCCTCTCCGCTCACCTCTTCGTATTGGCGTTACAAATCCGAGTAGATAATTTATTTTATTTGTAAGTTGCCTCAAGCTCGAGTATTTCACAAATATTTAAGTAAAATCATGATGGACTCAATGAATTCGTTGCTTATTTGTTTGTTCAAGTTTAGCGACTCTTTCCAGAACCTAAGGTATGTGATGTGTAAGTTGGAATCCGAACCACCGTCAAATGCTCCTTTACCGGGAAACGAATCCAAAGCCCCATCCACCAAAGGCGAACGCGCTAGCCACTAGATCAGTGCGGAGGACTAATGAAAGTCCGTGTGCGACACAAAATCTTTACTACATTTGGTGTCTCTGCTGAGAATTGTAAATGCAAGCGCAAACGTTCGTACATTTTTAAAATATCACATCACACTGCAATAAACTTTTTAAAATAAAGGAAACTTATGAACAATTTTTGAAAAGAAACAAGGTGATGTTTTGTTGAATTACAAATCAGCTTGAGAGTAGTGTTTCACTGCTTCTTAAAATCATCCACACATGTCAGAGTTATTACTCAATGACATCAGGCTAATGTTGGGGTGTCATTTTCATAAAATTGGTGATACTTAGTTTCTAATTGCAAACAACTTATATTAATGTCACCACTTCAAGTTAACGCTTAAGAACAGGTCAGTTATATTTTTCTGACATTTAAAAAAGAAATCTCGTTCGTAGTGTTTAGCTTATTTTCTTACTTAACATTTAAAAGTCACCAATGTTAGATAAATGTAAATAATAAATAGCTTGAGGGGATGTAGTCAAACAGTTCTGGTATGTCTCGATTACCATACAACAGTTTGGATGCCATCAACATGGTATTCACTTAACATTACAGCTTTCTTTGCTGAGGAAACAAATGATCTGCGTTCTAAAGATATAATTTTAAAGATGCTTGTTTTCACTTTTGAACAAACTTCAGAAAACAAATATTCGCGAGAAAAATGTACCTTGGGTTTTTAAGTATAACTGTGAACAAAGTAAGAAAATTTACGTTGATTTCATTTAAAATTTCCAGATGTATTTCTAACGATTTCCAAATTCCCAAAATTTCCAGATGTAGACTGAGAAAAACCCGTTCTCTGTACAGCGGTATATTGTACAAATATACTGAATCCTCTTTCTTATTACAGAAATCGGTACGGAGCATACGTTATCTATATCCTACATAGGCACTGCCCTTAGATGTAACATCATGCCGATGCAGGATATCTGATATCTAACAGTCTTCCTTATATTACCTACATGTATGTTACATTCGTCAGCTATATGTTATATACGTCCATTTGTATGTGAGATCCTAACCTCCTATATTGTTTCATACGGAAAGTATGTACAGATGGAACACTTGTACAGAAAGTATTATAAAACATGCATTTTAAGTTATACGTTTGCTGTACGTTAAGTCCAAAAACTACAGGATTTACAAATGTAACATACGATTTTACGTATGCCACATACAATTTTTTATCTCAGTGTATTTCCAAAAATTTCCAACGATTCTGTGGATGGGATTTCGAGAAACCGACTCGATCTTGATGGAAACACAGGTTATTTGAATCCCACTTTAAGCTGCAAATCCCTTATTATAGTGACACGTTCTTCAATGCAACTCCCAAGTTAAGAAGCTTTTACGCTGATTTGGAATTGAAAACATGCCCATTGCCTCTCACTATCCTTTTCCAGTACACAGTGCTCCACGAAAGGATCGTCCTTCAAATTGAGGTTGTGACGTATATACAGATATGTCTGCAAATGTAACTTAAATAAACAGAAAGAAACAACTCAACAACTGGGCAAAAATTTGTAGGTGATTTCTGCTGCGAACAGAATCAAGTGATTGCGCACCGTGCTCATGTAATAGATAGCGCGCACACGTTTAATGCATAGGAACCCGGTTTTAATTCCCGGTTGGAGTGCATTGAAATTTGAGTGGATTACGGTGGTACTGATTCAACCTTAAGCTGTAGGTCCGTGTGTCACATAACTTTGGCGCTGAAACGGCGGCGCTAAACTTCAATTAACAACAAAATAACAAGAATCGAATTATGAAGTTCAAATTTCGTTCTAAAGCACCATAAGACGGTTGAATCTTCTTGAACCCTACTTTCATGCATATAGACCTACATGTAATAGTCAGTGTGTGCGTTCTGAATCTGAACAGGAAAAGTGAAAACAGCCAATTCGTTCGTTATCTTAGCCCGTCTCGAATGAGAGAAGAAGCAACCTTCGTCTAGTGAGTTGGGCGTCTCCCTTTCAGTTAACTTTTAGCTTCGAAGAGGAAATATAATTACACGATTAAATGTTAGTTTATCTGTCGAGAGCGTGTACTTATCCAACAGTCGTTCACTTCTACACACTATAGTGAAGCAGAAACCTTGACAGAAAATTACAGGTAACAAGCAACACATCCTAAGCGTAACCTTGTGACTCATTAACATTTTACATGCCATGCCTAATGCATGGTATGGCTGCGTGTTCTGCTAATATTAACAAGAATCTCTCCATTGCTGAACACTTAAACTAACATAACGAAAGAAGAATAACACACGTCCTAAGATAGGATGCCCTAAGAGTGTTTATTCAAAATTTAAGATTTAAAAATACTCGTATCACTGACCAGGGATGTAATCAAGGTGGTGCAGGTCTATGAGCTGGAGATCTCCTATCCCGAAAATTAAGGAGAAAAGGAAGTTCTGGCTACAGTCTTGTCAGTAACTGAATTGAGATTGTATGAGTTGGTATGGCATACCAGTAGTAAATAAAGATGACAAAATTCATATCAGTTGTAAAAGCTTAAAAATAAGACCTACTATATTGAAGTATGCGTAACATAGGCCTATCCATACGATAATTCTTAAAATAATTTACTTCTAGTTTCACGATTTCCATTCAGAACAGTAATGAACATTAATCATGATAAGAAATTATGTTTATGGACCGATCTTGGGCAACAAAGAAGTTAATTAACTCGGACCACATGTGAAGTTAGTGCTCCGGTAATTAGAGCTGTATAATATACGTAGATATTCAAAATGTATTGCTTAATAATTCAAAATAAAGATCAGATAATTTTATCAGCAACGACGTGAGGAAAGTGAGAATGACTTGCATGATGTACATATTCATTTAAGGCACAATTCGTTATTCACTCGGTAAAAGTGATATTTTAAAAAAAAATCGAATTAGAAGGGAAAATTCAAGAATCGGTCTTATCCTAATACGATACCGATTCTCTAATTTCTTCATTAATTATTAAGTATCATAACTGTTATCTAACATCCTATTGAAGTGTATAGTAAAATCTCGTGTGATTTCCGATGTTATTGCGGTAGAATCAATTAAACTTCGCTACAGAAGAGGATTACATGTCGTTATTTCATTTCTTCATTGAGCTGTAATAAAAAAATGAAATATTTCAGTTTAACGTCCCACGATTATGCTCGTGAGGCTAAAGAAGATGATGATTAAGGCAAGTGAATGACGATGAAAGAATTGGTGGAATTACAATGTAGGAGGAAACAGGAGTACCCGAGAAATCCCACGGACACAATGTTACCCACCACACGATGTTAACCGGTAGATTGGGTGCTTCCTGCTCTTTCCCATTTCGAAATAGGTAGGCCTATATTATTAATGTATTAATAAGAGTTCGTGCTCAATGTAATAGCGTAATTAGGGAATATGGCAAGATTTATCACCATTTGACTACTAACAGATTGTACGTGAACACTCAGATCGCTGAAGGTATTTAGATTGGGCAATTCACTTCCACTGTAAGCACTCGGTGTTGCAGTAGCATGAATAACAGTAGCAAGGAGATACGATGCAAAATTACATGTATTGCGAGCAGGCCCGTATCCAGGGGGGTCTAGGGGGCGGGCCCCCCTAAATTTTTGCGGGTCCCCCTAAAATTTTCACGGTAGGCTTGCAAATGAACTATAATATGGTGATGAACTATAATATTTTTGGATCGGGCCCCCCCCAACTTCAGCCCCCCCCCCCTAAATTTTTGGGTTGGCTACCGGCCTGATTGCGAGTATCTAGGTTACAATGAAAAGTTAACACTCTGAGCATCCATTCATAGATATTGCAAGAACAAGTACATCGTAAAATTTTCATTATGATTACAACGAAGTGGGGACAGGTGGCTCAGTTGTAGAGCACTACTTCTAACGCGAGGGATTCCAGGTTCGATCCCAAACCATGTGAGTTGTGGTGAACAAATCGTGTCCAGTTGTTTTCTTCAAGTTCTCCCGTTCTCTTCCACATTATTATTCCACTATTACTTTAATAATCATACGCTTTCGTTAATTATGGTCTCCTTTAGCCTAAAGGCAATAATTGTGGGACGTAATACTGCAGATTTCATTTGATAACACCACAGTCATGCTATCGCGATATCGTAGTTAAAATACATGCCAAATGTAAATAATACATGGAATACAGTTTATTTGAAATTACAATAATCGAACATCATTGTTAGTTACTTTCTTCTCTCAATCATTGTTATTTAATAATATGAAATATAGATCGACCTTATCTGGCATACAATTTCCTCTATTATCTGGCACGTAATTTAATGACGATTTAATTCTATCAGGGACTCGTTGTAATCTGAATGGAAAATCGTACAGAGGACCTTCATGGGCCTGATCATCAGAAAAACCTAATTTTAGAGGAGTGGTATCACTAAAGCTTGGTAATCATCGAAGAAAGGAAATATAATATTGAAGCAAATTTCAATTCAAGTGTCTCTAAACCTAATCATTGAATTCTGACTAATTACTTTACTACAAGAAGTATATCTATGTTGGCTATGTGTGTGTGTGTCTGCAGGAAAATACCCATAACTTCTTTCACAATGAGTCAATACATTCAAAGATAATCTGCGATTCCATCAAAGGAAAAGTAACTTCGCAAGATACAACCTCCTTCCGTGTAAATTCCTCATTACATATTAAATGGAAATTAAAATAGTAACAGGATTAGTCTCAGCTATTATAAATTTCCTTTATCAGAAAAGAAAGTAACTTCCTCCATGCTTGAACAGTTTGCATCATGAGACTGACATGATTGGGTCAATCCCATAAAATCTCTGTCCTCACAGCTTTATATACATATATATAAAAGTAATAAATATACCGGAATCTGTTATCATGGCAGGAAACTTATTTTCATAATTATACACCAAGAGAATAGACCAACTGAATAAAACTGGTGTTCAGCTTGTGCAAGCAGATTATTATGCACAACAAATTAGCTTGCTGTTGCATAAATCGTGTAGCATGTATTCGCATGGTTGGCTTCATCTCATTGCTTTCGTTTTCGGAACTAACCTCTAGTACACAGAGTTATTTGCTCAAAAAATTGATATGAGTATATTGCCATTGTTTCAACTTTCTTCTACCTGTCTTTTCTTTTTTAAATATTCTTTAAAATATTGAAAAATTCAAAAACATAAGCTTCCAATTTCTCTGTGTAATTTTCTTTACTCGCAAAGAAGTACAGCGAATTTATTATCTGTATATGAATAACCCGTCCATGCATACATTTTTTAAGTGTATAATTACTAGTGTACGCACACTATGTTTGCCACGACGATCACATATAATGCGATTAAGCAAAAGTACAAGTTAGTGCAGGTTTCACAATTGGTGTGTCGCGTACCACTATGGAATGTGTCGCGGGATTTTTAGAATTTAAAAATAAATGTTATGTCATAAAAAATATTTTATCTGACTGATTTTCTTTGCATCGTATGTTAAAAAATCAAATTTGAGGCAGGCTATATCACTCAGAGACGTTTAGTAAAGTGTGTCAGATGTGCTGGAAAGCACTACAGTATGATTAGATTTTTATAAGTTACGGATATGTATATCATTTCACAAGTTTTCTCATAAGCATTTCGATTATCGATGCAAATTCATCCGGTGAAAATCAGAAGTTTCCTATATTTGGTACTGTTTGTGTGACATTATCTCTATTGTTGAGTAAAATGAAATTAAATGAATTATTTAATGCAACACTCTGCGACAAACTATGCCCTGTAAACTTAAGATGAGGATGATTTATATGCAAGTGAACGATTAATACAGATTTGGAGGAATAAGAATGGAGAAGAACAGGAAAATCTTCTTTAAAAAATACTGACAACAAGCTCACATGATCTGAATTTATTGTTGAGTTGTTTGTTGCCAAAGCTTATGTCGTCAGAAATGAAAACTTGTTCCTTATGTTAAGAAATATCTTACAAGTTAGCAGTCTTAATTACTTCACTTATTGTTGTTATTATTATTAAGTGGAGATTCTTCTCCCGATCCTTAAATTAGCCGGAAATGTTTCTTCCATGTTCTCGATCTTCAGCTTTGATCTTTAACTCCCAATATTTTCTTCTATTTATCAAATAATCTATAAGCTGTGTTCTTCTTCTTCCTGCTTCTTGCTTTCCCTCTATGGCGGTATGAAGCAGGCAGTTTCTTCACGAGATGCGTCAATCCAGTTGACCTTTGTACGAAGCGTCCTCTTCTATCCTACTCGTTTTCAAACATCTTCGTTTGTTACTCACTCTATCCATTTTATCTTCTTCATCCGATAACCGAAAGAACAACGTAATTAAGTATGAATACATGCTTGGCTCCTTGTAAATCAATTTTAAAATTGTTTAAATGTTGCTTTTATACGTTTCCAATACTTCCAACAACACCGACAATCCTTCCGACATTTTTTTTTTTTAATAGAAGTCAGTGCCGAATACTTTATCTCTTTTATCCTCCTCCAACATCACAGTTCGAAGTTCTCTAAGTATTTCCTCTCTAACTTCCGCAAGGTCCAAGTCTCTGAATCGTACAACCCCATGCTCCACATATAGCACCTGGCCAGTTTCTTCCTTAGTCCTACGTTAAGCCTGCTAGTTAGGAGTGATCTTTTCTTGTCGAATGCCCCTTCTGCTACTCTCGTGATCCACGTCTCATATAGACTCAGTGCTGAAAGGGATGCTAAATTCTAATATAGTCGTTTCAACCTTGGAGCATGAAGATCTGGCAACGGGATTGTGAGCTACTGAAAAAACTGAAATTATGAATAAAGAACCACTTGTAATGACCATTTACTAGTTCATCAATCTTCATTGATGCTACATATTTTATTATTAAATATTCCTCTCTTTCTACATTACTTGTTGCTCTGTTTATATAACTCTTTTTGTTAACATTTGGCACTGACTTCTATTTAAAAAAAAAAAAATTGTCGGAAGGATTGTCGGTGTTGTTGGAAGTATTGGAAACGTATAAAAGCAACATTTAAACAATTTTAAAATTGATTTACAAGGAGCCAAGCATGTATTCATACTTAATTACATTGTTCTTTCCGTTATTTAACTTACAAATATTACGAATATAGTAACAAAGCAGCATTAAGTTTAATACCGTACAAACACAAAATACAAGACAACCAAAACTGTTCTTATAGTTTTTGAAGTCCATTTGATGAAGCGCTCGCAGAGAGGAAACGGAGTGACTTACGAGCCGGAAAAGTGATGATTAATATGACTGCCAATACATGCACGTTGTGCACACACAGCAATATTTTCTCGTCCAGTGTCGGAAAGAAATTGAGGTATCGGTGCAGCTGTGTTTTGCGGCTATTTGTTGCGTGACTTTTAAGATGGATCTTCCAGCAGCCGCATCAAGTCGTCGAGTACATCAGGCATTTGGGAACGATGCCGTGAACGAATGCACCGCTAGACTTAATTCCAGAAGTTCAGGTCGGTACGCCTGCGTTTTTGTGATGAACCCCCGCAGTGGGTGACCACAGGTGTTAGATGACTAGGCCCTGAAGGCAGCTAGAGAAAAGAACAACAATCAAACGTGTGATGAACTTGCCAAATACTTGCAGACTTGGAGGATTCATTAAAACGTCACCTGCACTGCATAGAGAAGGTGTACAAGTCGAGCAATGTACCCTCACAATATTGGAAGTAAGCAAGGAAAACTAGTGACAACTTGTTTGTTTGGTATCTCAGCATCGCAACATACCAAGATTTGGTTGAGTGTGCTCTCGAGAAACAAATAGTGGGTCCAGTATGACACTCCCAAACGTACCAGACATTGGTTGTCACCATGCGACCTTGTGACTCACACCTCAAGACCACCTTTGCACCCACGCAAGATTATTCTGTGTGTCTGGTGGACTAGTCACCAAAAGTGATGCACTACGAGCTCCTGCCACCAGGCCACGCACTACCCCTGTGACATATGTTCGCAACAATTGCAACGGATATAATATCCATTACTACAACAGATGGAGCCAGTGTTGGTTAATCGTAGAAATGTTATTGGCAATGTGAGATCACACGTGGCAAGGGTACTATTCAGTGATTTGTCTGGGAGAGACTGCCATCCACCATACTCGCAAAACTTAGCGCCATCAAATTCGACGAGACAGAACTGCAGCACGTACTCACATCACAGGCTTCTTTTCGATCAAGACCCTATTCTCGCCAGGGCATTTCCCAGCTGCACGAACGTTGAAAAAGAATGCTGATCGAGATTACTTCGAGATCTAATATAAAGTATCATGCGCTATATGTTTCTGACGATCCAAACCGCAAGAACTTTTTGATCACCTTGTAATTGAGTAAGAGCTATGGTTTTATTAAGAACAAAACTGGATAAATAATAATAATAATAATAATAATAATAATAATAATAATAATAATAATAATAATAATAATAATGCATTAGAATGGTATACAGAAGTCTTGCTGGAAATATATTATTACTATTATTATTACTAATGAAGATTTGAGAATTCAATCCTGCACATGAAATCACAGAAGACAAAAGTCACGCTAGATGATTAATACGCTAGATTGAGAGGGTGTAAAGTATGCAGTGTTTACGAAGGGGATGCAATGTAAACAAGGTTTAAAACCACTGCTCTAATACAACCAATCAAACAAGATCTTTGGACCATCACTATACAAACATCATGATCATTACTGCCTTAGTAACTGATCATAAACGTTCTAATACAGGCCAACAAAAAAATAACACATTACATATACGTCTGAGAGATTATCCTTATCTGACTTATTGATTTATTAATGTCCTTGAACGAATGTTTTATTACATCAATGCGATAACAAATATGGATTTTAATATTTTTCACTGATAATTAAATTCCTATCTTGCTGGAAATGAAAAGCAAGACTGATTATTAGAGGAACCCAAAAGCATAAAAAGCATAATAGCTATTTACACATATGGTTGGTACCTTAAACATAGTTGTGGTTGTCTAAGGGTCCAGAAGAAACTAATTTTAAAAGCATAATAAAGCATAATTTTAGAAAATAAAGCATAAAGCATAATTTAAAAGATGTAGCACAATTCTTTAAAAAACCTCTTTAACTACAAGTTTAACATACAGTATTAATATTTTTTAAAACCAATATTTACAATGCAAAATCATTGAGAACATAATGCAACAATGAAAAGCTTATTTTTATTTCTGTAAACTTTTCGATCTAATCTTTTGACGTGGAGAAAAGAAAAAAGGAGGAGAAGAATAAAACTCCATAAACAATGAATAGTACACAAGAACTCCACACTATATTGTTATCTGTACCTCTTGAACTTGAGCACTTTCTGTACTTTTTGGTGGCATCTTTTACTTTCCCTTTCTGTATATATGCACCTCTAAGACGCACACAAGTGATTAAAAAAACTGACTCGAGTAAAGCATCTCTTTACAGTGCATTAGGTAGAAAGTTCATTCAATATGAAAGAAATTGGTTGCATAAAATATTAATAAATAGATCAAGATATTTAGAATATTTAATGTATAGTAAATATTATACATTATACACGATTAATGTAAAACAATAATTGAAATTAATAATAAAGCATAATTTGGAAAAAATAAATAATAATTAAAAAATAAAGCATAATGTGGGTTGATCTACTGATTATAGATTTTGAATAACATGAAATTTTACAGCACTTTTAATAGAGTTGTATACTTGAAAGTGTACCCACCGTATGTAATTTTAGGTGTTCCGCATACATGATTGAATAGGGCACGGAATTTCTAAAGCAAAGTTTCAAGTGAAATGCAGAAGCGAAGATCACCTTTCGTTCTAAATATTATCTCTTAACAGGTTCCATTTGTTAGGAGCACCTTCACCCATTCCCTTTTGCTCTTTCTATCCTTTCATCTCAGCAGGGCTAGTTTGTCCACTTTCTCCAGCTGGGAAGCAATGGCCTAGTTGGGTTCATCTTCCGTGCTTCTCTTGGCTTTAGACGCTACGCGCTAATCACAATTTATCCCTCTTTCATTGTTTAGAGCTTTAACAAGTAAGAGTGTCAAAGTGTACACCACAAGGAGGAGTTTGGTTTGACACTATACACAATGTAAAAATTGAAGTTTGAATTTTGCATTTCCTCTCATGCTCCATTCTCCACTCAAGAACTTTATTAAGATGAATGAATATTTGAAAATACAAAATATTTGAGTGTAAACTTGTCGAACAGAAAGTCATTTAGTTTAATCTTAGCGTTGTATTCCGCAAACAGATTAGTATTTTGAATGAGAATTATACTAACCTGCTAATCTCAACAGCACTGCTAGTAGTCTATCGAGTAAGGATAATATCCATTACTATTCCCCATAGGAATACATGGTAAACTGATTCTTGATTTTTCATATCTTGGGATCAACTGGATAGATTACCACCGTTGACAAACTCGATTACTAACTTCTGACCCACTAGATCTTGGCCAAAATGGATATATATTCATCAAAGAGTTCTTAAGATGTTGTGTCTCCTGGGTGGATATACGGATGAACACAGCAAATATATAAAGTAGTTTCTGGTAAACCAAACTCCTAAATAAACAATGCGCAGTAGTTCATTATCATCGCTCTATTATGACCATGGTTCTATACGATTCTTTCTTTAGAAAAAATAAAAAGCCTTCTAGATTTGACAATGGAATAAAGGAAAATACTGCAGTTAAATTCACTTTTTGAATTTATATTTATTTATTTCTTCGTATATATAGAACAACACGCTTAGATATCAACAATCTTTAAGTGTTCAATACTTATGAAACCCTTTAGAATGATTTTTGCTCTAAAGCCTTTAAGAAAAGAAATATTGTTTCTAGGATCTGTTACTGGTAGTTTATAATTAATTACAATTATGATTTTGATAAATTTCCAGGAATTAATTCAATTCATGTTTAACTTTAAATACTGTACGTTATTTCAGAATAAATAAAAAAATTTCAGGAACTACCACCCATTCAATATGAAATATAATAACAACGGAGCAGCATACTGCTTTCAAGAAATAAACGGTATATGTGATACTATAGAACAAAAAGAGAGATCAACATCATACAGCCATTTCAATTTTTTTCATAAGTTTAATATTGTTACTACAGCCTATTACTAAATTCTTTATAAAACTATATTATTTAGTAGTCAGCTTATGGTATTGATTGAAGTGCCACAAATGTAGATAAATATGTGAGTACTAGAATAAAAAGTAGCATTTCATCATTACATGCAAGGTGTCATAATTATAAATTTACCTGAAATTAATGAAAAGGACTATTAGATAAATCTCCTTCTCTTAGTTATTTTGATCAATGATAAAGTCAAAGTTCGACCACTCTGTTGAAAAGTAATCTCGTGTGTGTATATACTAACTTTGATTAAATTTCAGGAACGTTTTGTTTGTTTATTAAAGTTTACAGCCCTTTTTCAGCACCGAGGTCATGTGAGATATGGGCATACAGTTGTAATCCGAACCACTGTAATGAGTTCAGTGCTCTCCAGGAGCCACAAGGAATCGATCCCAGGACCACATACGCCAAAGGCGAGCGCGCTAGAAACTAGGCCAGCAGAGAGGGCCTGCTGTTTGTTTTGTTTAACATCCTATGGTTATCTCCCATATGACTAAAGCCAACTTTATCAGTACGTACGGATGATATAGTAAATGTCGGATTACATAGGAACCTGAGACAACCAACGTAGCACAAGGTATATGTCCAACAAAATCTCACATGCAGATACCGCTGCAACACCTTGGAGAACGACTTGCAGTGGTCAAGTTACAGCAACAAACGACACCACACAAGAAGCTTTCCATCTTTCAGATCCCAGGGTATCACTTATACCTTCAAAGGTCATCCGCGATATTACCGTTCTAAGGTTACATTGTCTGGATAATAAAATACGTATCTTAGAGCATAACAGTTCTTTTCTTCCTCTTCATCCTTTTAAACTAAATTCTTCTCACGTTTTGTCCACTCGAGACCTAATGAAACACAAATGAGAACGTGACTTAAAAATTCATTCTTCTTGTAGCTCAGTGATGGGAAACATAAACATTAGACATTATTTTTTTTTTTTTTTACTCTGAACATCATTTTTTTAAGTGACCATCTGTGTATCTTGTAAAGGCTTAATGCCATGTTCTTTGTTGAAGTTCCGTTCACTTAGCAGTCGAATTCATTGTGCTCAATGAATTGAAACAACTCGTCTGGCCACAAACACGAGTTCATCCAGCCACCTACATAATTTGTGTTGCGAGCAGCCAACATCCTCCTTACTTGGATAAGACCAGGTATCCAATGTGTTCCTCTCTTTCTTTCTTCGAGATCAAAGACTTCTCTTTATAAGTTCAAGCTTCAAGCGTTGATTTGTAATTCAAGACGGGTTCGCTTCCTCCCAGCCAGGAAAACATTTATAAGCAACACAACATAACTGGAACCTTCCTACACACTACTATAAACTAACTGTTCTTAAGCAAAAGTTAACAATCAGCTAATGATGACTTTCCATTTATGAATAAAAGATTTGTAAAAAGAATTTAAAAAATAAAATAACTTTCGGGTACCGTGATTGCCAAGTTCATGGATACTGTCACGTTTCATGTGGTAATACATATAAGACGAAAATGTTAGGTTTATGTTTCGTCCGCATCATTTCGAATTATCTTTTTCTACTTCCCACAAAGTGTTCCGTAATGTACTTAAAAGCTTCGCTGAGGCAAAAAATACGACAATGATTTATATTTTACTTCGCTGGAAGGTAGTTGGTTAAGGAATTCAGTGCCAACGAACTATTTGAAATAATGCCTTGGAAATACGAGTGTGTTCCCGTATGATAATGATTACCAGGCCTACATTTGGTGTGAATGTTTCTGGTGTTCGACACTCGGTGTTGATCCAGATTTGTATGACAGTTAAAAAGTTACTTCAGAAGCAGCAAATTCCAATCTAGAACATTTGAAATAAGAGTCGTATACACATCATTAACCCTTACATATTAAAACCAAACAAGACTCTCTCCTCAAGGGAAAAAGAATGAAACAAAGTACGAAGCTATCCAATCAAACATAGTACCAACTACTACAATTACTTGACGAATAAATTCATAACCGTTTTGGGGCCAGTGTAAATCTCTTCCAAGAACGCTAATTATTTTTTTTTTTTTTAATTTTTCAAAATATACTTTTCACTTTCAAGTAGAAAAGAGAAAAGCGGGATGAAAAAATTAAATCTTCAGCTTTACGCCCCATGGCATGTCCTGTAAACTAAAAAGAGACAGATGATTTATAGAAACGAATGATTATGAAGGGAAAAAATAAATATTGGACTTTAACGTTTCACGTTTATGCTAGAAGACTAAAGAAGAAGGTGATGAATGACAATAAGAAAAAAAAATCTTTAAGTTTTACGTCCCACGGTTATGCCGGTTAGACTAAAGGAGACGGTGATTATGAGAGATGAGTGAAATGGTGGAATGAAGAAAGTGGGAGGAAACGGGAGAACCCCGAGAAAACCCACGAGCACGGTGTTTTCCACCACAAAGTTCACTTGGCGGGGGCTGGGATCGAACCCGAGACCCCAAGCACCAGAGGTGAACGCTCTACCACTGAGCCACCGCGCCCCCGAATGACAATAAGGAAATTGATGAAACGGCGAGAGAACTAGAAAACTCACGCACACTGTGTGATACTCACACTCACAACAAAGCTCACGTAACACAGGCCGGGATCGAACCAGGGACTCCAAACAACATAGGTGAGCGCTCTACTACTGAACTACACGGCCATCAATTATGAAATTATTGGTGGAATGAGAATGTGGGAAGTAACGGAAACAATTTGATAAAACCCATGGACACGATGTTGTATACCACAAACTCATATGGTCTAGAATCAAACCAGAGGCCCCTCGCACCAGTGGTGAGCGCTCTATCATTAATCCACTGTTCCCCCCAAAAGCGTCATTAATCATTACCACACTAGTGCGAAAGTTGAACCCCACACTACATTTCCTATAAATTCAAGAGAGATTCTCCATTCAGCAGAAACAGACACAATCTCCTTTCAATTTTTCCAATCTCCATTTTCTCCCCACAGCAAGCCTTCATTCTCAACGAAAACAATAGTCAGTATGCAGTGGAAGTGTTCGCTCTAACTTTATATATTATCTATTTTGCACCAGTAGTATCTAAAGGCCTACTTTTTATCCAGCATGTTGACCTTTGATGTAGAAAAATAGTGTCACGGAAGGTCAATTGATTTGAAATTTAAATATTGGACTTGTTATGTATCATTCCAACGACACAAAACACTGCTTCCCATTACATATGCTCACAGAACGCAGTCATTGGCCTTGCAAAATCGCATTATATAAAAGAGAAAAATTACAATTATACAAACATTATGGATGTGTTTATAGGTCCATGATAAATGGTAATTCTATTCTGTTGTTGTCCACATACGTTACATTCCTGAATGAATAATTAATTAGTTTACTTTAATATGTTATGTTATAAATTGCAACATCCATAGTCGTTATTACCTGTATACCGTATACAGTATTAAACATAGGGTTATCGTACGTTCATTTTACCCTGACATGTTCTCTTTTTCGGACCCTAAAATGGTCTGGGCGAATTTTTAGGAAAATACGGAAATGTGGAGGAGGGGCATACCGACAATTGCTTTAATATACAGTATTTACGCTTTCTATTTTTTATTTATTGCTTATTTAAAGTGTTGTTTTATTTAAAGTGTACTAATGTTGATTAATTCTCCTTTTCTTGAACAAACTCAGCTCTCCCGCTGGTTCTTGGTTAGCAAGTTCGCCTTTGGTTCACGCCCAAGGTCGGAAATTCGATTCCCGGTAGGAAAGCCTTGAAATTTAAAGGTATCACTGTGAATCGGATTCCACCTTAAACTGCAGGTTTACACCGCGGTGCTGAAGAGATACTGAACTTCGAAAAGCCAATTTAATAGACTTTTTCATATTTCCGTATATTATAATGTATAAATCATATTTTTTCACTATGCTATTAAGACCTTTGTCTAGTAATATTAATCTTTGTGAAATCAAACAATGCCCTCTTTTCAAAGCATGTCATGTGACCCTAGACATGTTTAAAAATTGTCTAAAGTAATCTGTCAGTAAACATAAAGGAAAGGGCCTTATGCAGAATCGTTCTGACGCGTGATTAGTGCCATACTAAAGACTTCGACTAACATGTTTCCTGCAGTAGTCAGATCTTTAGTATGACGCTAATCATACGTCAGAACGACTCTGCATAAGGCGGAAAAAATCTAGTATGCCTTCTTCGTGGCTAGCGACTACTTCTGATCATGGGCGTCTCTGGTGGGGAGACAAGGGAGACGCGTCCCCCCAATATTTTGAAGTACAAAATATTCAATATTTTATTCTAATTTAATTTATTTACTAACGACAGAATAACATATAAATAATAGTCTAATGATTATATTTATTTGGAATGTAATATTCAGGCTGTGAAACCATTATAACAGTTCTTGATATACCTCAGGGGGTAAGTGAAGGTAAGCAGAATGGTGACAAATGGAATCGAAGATAATAAACAGGTTGGGCTAGGTAGAAAGATTTAAATCACTTTCTTTGATGCCCCCCCCCCCTCTAATTTTACATGCCAGAGACGCCAGTGCTTCTAATGAGTCCAATGACCATACGAGCAAAAGCAACTTGACTTGTAAGTGAGTAAAATATCATAACACTGCTCAAAAGTAGTTTCTACGTCCGTATACTCATTGGACATGCTAAAGTTTAGGTACATTTTGATCATTCTTAGGGTAGTCCTTATTAACTACTGTTAGGATGCGTTCTATACAAGTTTTGTTCACTGGTGGAACACTTCACAATATCTTCACGATATTTTTAGATATGTTAAATAAATGACCAAAACTCGTTTCTAACAATGTCCAAAGGCTGTAATTATTTTTTCCAGTGAACATACAGGAGTCTGATATTACACAAATCGAAAAATAATTATTTAGTTGACTCTTCATTACATACATTTCATAATTCATTTAACAATAAATATACGGTAATTAATCTCAGCGGTACGAACTCCCAAAACGCAGTCCCTCCAAATTTAGCACCCCCCCCCAAAAAAATAGCATAGAAGGCCGGAGTTCGTAATGACAAAAGCAAAATAGCCTGTGTGCTTTGTAGAATAGATTTTATTCAATATAGCGTTCTTAAAAGCATTATGATATAATTAAAGTTAGATTGTACTATTTTCAATTTAAAATTGTCTTGTCTCTCCTCCCCCCCCCCAAAAAAAAATCTTACGGGTGCAATCTGTACCCTAAACTCCACCTGCGTGTATTTGTGATTGACTTAGCATTTATTTACAATGGTTTTATGCTATGCATAATTTATACTCTAATGCATATCAATACACAATTTACTTCCTTTATGAATAAATCTTACAGTATGGACTTTGTTAAACAAGTAACGGTATTTTCATATATTTAAATAGTACCAGCCATACTTTAAAGAATTATCATTAAAACACATAAAATCGTTCATCCATTTGAAGCAAAGAAAATTTCCATATGAATCATTACCGACATTTTTGATGACATTAACCACATTATTTTTTTTTTTATATATAGAACACGTACTCTTACGAACTCATTCATAATGGCATTTGTAATAACTTTGTCCTTTATACCTTCATGATTTTGAGTTAAAAGGTAAACAAGAATATTCACTACGTTACGTATAATACACAATAAGATGACTACATTGAGCCATCGCGACTCCATTTGAAATTTAACGAGGATTGGAAAGGCTCGTGCGTATACTGTGTTATTTTTTTTTTCGTTCTTTTTAAAACCCTTTTAGAAAGCATGTGGCTAAAAATGGTTTATAAAAAGATTTTTAAAATAAAAAAAACGAACAGAATGCAGTCCTTACACAAAATAGAAGTATACAATATGTGTACGAGCCTCTCCAATCCTTGATAAATATAAATCCAACAATAAAATGAATAGTCTATGCAGGCACGTAGCCAGGGGTCCGCCCCCCCCCCCCTTCGGAACTAGAAATGGAAAAAATTAAGGAAGGATGAAATAAAATGAAACGAGCAAAAGAAGGATCAGCGTTAAAAATAAAAAGCTATAGCAAGCTTTCGGTTACTCTTTCTTTTGAGGAGATTTATATTACTTGCAATACATTGTGGCGAGGTGAGCGAGATACCGGTAACCTGGAATAGTCAGGAAATTTGAAATTTCTAGAAAAGTTACGGAATTCTCAGAATTTCTGCTACTAGTTAGGGATATTTCAAGCTTCCGAAAGCATAGTGCCGTTGTGTAACAACGTGGACATTTTTTATCATAATTTTCGTCATCTCATCCTTGCAGTATCAAACATGTTATTTCAAAAACAATTTTCTACTGCTCCTTTAACCTGTCATTTGGAACCGACAGTAGTTGACGGAATAATAAAAACAAAAATTATGTGGAAAAAAGTTGTTAACAGTTGATTCAACAGAGAAAGGAACACAGATATTGTAAAATATTTTACAAGACATTATTGAGTATGTACTTTTAATAATAGTTGAGCTCATAATGAAAGGAAAATTGTTATATTTGAATAAAGAGAGGAAGGACGTAAATATTGTAAAATCTTTTTCAATACGTTTTTTATTATTTAACTCGAGATTTCTTCATAGTTTGTTATTAAAGTACTTACCAACATATCCTCATTTTATTGTCCTAATTAACCAATACTTGTTAATAGTAAAGTAGTTTAGATTGATCGAGCTTTTGGGTTTTCAGAATTTCATATCCCCCCCGCCCCGCTCTCCGGTTACGAAATACTGGCTAAACGAACCAATATATGTTATAGTAAAATAGTTTAGAATGATCTAACCCCTGGTGTGATGACCACAGTATTTCATGTCACGGACCCCCCCCTTCACGAAATCCTGGCTACGTGCCTGGTCTATGTGAATAGTTGGTTGAACAAGGGAGTTAAATTAGAATCACCCCCAATTTTGTTTAATAACACAACAAACATGTTACTGTTGTGTTATTAAACACAACATTCCACGTAGATATTTAACAGTGAGCAATATAATTATTCCTCAGAAGTTAAATTTCTTATATGGACAAGGACTCATCCAGGCCAACAACAACATGTATAGTGTAAAAGAATCCGTGGTTTCTAATACATAATCTAACTGAATGTAATTATTTATTAAATGTTTGTTTACAAATATGTTATTGATTAATTTAGGTGTTTTTGTTTTTGTTTGGACACATGAGAACAAGGTCAAATAAGAAAAAAATATTAGAATTTATTGTTTTCACTTTGTAATTGATAATAAGTTTAGAATACCTTTCTATAGCTATTTTAAATTTGAACACAAACTTTCCTGTGCTCACAAAACAAAACCGAATGATTCTATCATTATTGGTTCTCGAATTATTCAAATTTCTTATTGGTATATATATGTATATAAAGACTAATTTCAGTATTTACTTTATTCTGAATTAATCAATTTTGTATTTCAAACACATATATCTAGTCTTGTTCAGAAAACAATAACACCTTCTTTTCATTTAAACGCCTCTACACCATGGTTTGATGCATATGTAGCCAAGAAAAGTTACAAAGATCAACGTTTATATGCCTTTGGTACAATTTAACCTTATAATAAAGAACTTAAGAAAAACTGATGTCCAAGCCATAGGTTCGAGAGTTGTTTTTGTTAATATATTTGATAGTACATTTTGAGAAAAAAGTCCTGATACGCCTGGTTATAATTTAAAAGCGGATGGTGAGAATGGGGCCGTATCTTGGAAAATGGTAATGGATTGTTGTTTGTTTCTTGGAGTTTAGTGTCTCTTTCCAGCACTGAAGTTATATGAGACATGGACCTATATCTTGTTAGAATCCAAACAATTGTAATACGTTCAATGCTCTTCCATCGGGAATCGACCTCGGAACCACGAGTGTTAACGGAAAGGGATCGCACCCGGTAAGATGTAGTATCGTCATGATGACATCTTGAAGTGCTTCGGTTCAAGTTCAAAGTTATAAATAGGTTGAGTGCCGTGTGATAGATTTATAGGGTAGTTTTCACCACAAACACAAATATGAAGTTATTCCTGAGGTAACTTCGTTTATGTCAGAGTTGAGGAAATGCAGGAGTATTCTGCTGTCTTGCTTTCAGGTGGTGCAGCATGACACTGTCACTGTAGGAACACATTAAGGCTGTAACGAAGAGTGGTAGGCGCAGCACTTGAGTGACCAATCTCAATGCTAAACTCCAACCAACCAATCTCTTACCTTTATGCAAGATATGACCTGGAACCCCCTCGTGGCTAAGCGGTTAGAGTACGCGCCTTTGGCGTGGGAGACCCGGGTTCAATTCCCGGCGGGGGCTCATGTGGTTCGGATTCCACGTTAATCAGTAGATCCACGTCTCATATAGCCTTGCTGCTGAAAGGGACGCTAAACTAAAATCAACTCAACCAAGATATGGACTCATTCAATCCAGCGATTCTGGAAGTGGCAGAATATATCAAGATTTTTGCCTCAGCCCGTACCTTGGACGTAGCCTAGTCCTACAATTATCTGTCAAAATACGAATAATGATTTTTTTTTTCAATTTTAGCCAATAAGCTTAGGAATTATATATTCCACATAATTTTCACGGAAATACCTGTAATTAAACAAACTCATTTTTTTACTGCCTTCTTCGAGAAGAAATGCACTATTTAAATTGTTTTTATCTAGAAAATTGCTACAATAAAAGAGATATCATTAAGGAAATATCAAAAAGCTTAAAATGCAACAAGCAAAATTCATATAGAACTTCGGAGGGAAACAAATATATTTGCAGGTCACTATATGATTATCTGGTTAAGATGACAGAATTGCATCCCTATGTTTCCTTTTTTACTCACTTAACTGATACAGTTTACTCGTGCAACAAAATTTCCCATGAGACCCCTCGTGTCTGTGTAGATAATGTACGCCCTTTGGCGTGGGACATTAAGCTGTAAACTCACGTCTCATATAGCCTCGCTGCTGAACGGGACTCTAGACTCAAATTAAAATTTCCAATCCAAGGATATAAAGCAAGATCCTTAACTTAGATAGTGCAGTGCTCAGTTCTGCAGTGCTCATATCTAAGACCTAGATTGGAGTCGAACCATAGAGATTATTGTATATGAGCTACGTATGTGTGCCTAACGCTGAACGTAGGACTCACCAAATCACATGGTTTCCACTGGGAATCGAGCCTACCTCGACTGTACAAAAGGCGAAAATGTTAACAATATACCACAAAGCGCTGAGAGTTTGAAATTAGGGAAAACAGTAGGGCTATACTTTGCTTGCATGGTTCTGGCATGACAAACATGTACGGTGTTCAGGCAGAATTCTCAGTTATAGTCGGGAACCATTAAGAAAAAAACTTCTCCGAAGACCAAGGAGATGGGAGGAAAATAGAAAGCAGGAACTTTCAGATTAGATAACAACAGCTGTGATTGGAATGGCTTTTCAAGAATTTAATAGCGAGAAATTTTCGCGGCGATAAATCTTTGATTCATTAATTCATATAGTTAGTTCTGTTTTAGGTAGCAATAATAATAATAATAATAATAATAATAATAATAATAATAATAATAATAATAATAATAATAATAATAATAATAATAATAATAATAATATAACTGCAGTCAGTGCGTAATTCAATGTCTATGTGATGAAATATTTTTGTTAGTATTCATGCAATATCCTATACAGCAATGAGGGGGAGCGGTGGCTCAGTGGTAGAGTGTTCACCTCCGGTGCTTGTGGTCCGTGGTTCGATCCCAGCTCGCGCCGTGTGACTTTGTGATAGACAAACACTGTGCTTGTGGGTTTTCTCGGGGTTCTCGTTTCCTCCCACTTTCTTCATTCCACCATTTCATTCATTTCTTATAATCACCGTCTCCTTACCGGCATAATCATGGGGCGTAAAACTGAAAAATTTCATTTCCTATACAGCAATGGTTCTCAACGTGGGCGTTAACGCCCCCTAAGGCGTTCTCGTTTCCAAAAGGGGCACTGGAACAAAAACGGGCGATTGGTGGTGATAGACTGTTTGAGATTCCATATCACTTTTATCTTGCACGAAAGCCATTATGTATTTCGTAAATTATCAAAACTTCAAGGCATTTTTACAAATAATAATAATAATAATAATAATAACTGGTTGATTGTAATAAACATTTAGAGTCCTTTTTTTAAAAGTCGGTCAAGAAACGATCAATGGTTCTTTTCTCTTGAAAAGTGAGGGCAAATGTTTTTTTAAAAAAATAAACGAAACATTTGGATCTTTTGGATAAAAATGTAAGGTAAAGAATAATGTAAGACAAATTATAGACACAAAATTTCCTTTCACTTCATGTGTTACATATATGTAGCCTTTTGCTGATTCTTAGAGTGTTTCGTCCAAATTTTAAGTTCAGCGTTAAGTGGACGGGTGGATTGGGTTAGGATGACGGGGGCGCTAGGCTTGAAAAGATTGTGGATCACTTCTATAGAGTATTTTTTTAAGTAAGAAATTCAAGTAAGATTTAAGTAAGAATTTAAGTAAGTAAGAAATAATTTTACTCTTCTCATTACTTTTTCCTCATTTTTTCCTTTACAAAATTACTATCAAACTATTGCAAATTTAGCAATGAGAAATAAAATTACTCTCCCCGACTTTCTGTTTACTCCAAAATACAATAAACCAAATCTAAAATTTTAATCTACTACTGCCATAAGTGCTGTTGGAAGTTTATCTACCAGTAAATGACAGCACATTATGGATTCAGACGGGGGTTCTGGTGTCTCAGTGGTAGTGCGCTCACCTCTGGCGCGTGGAGTCCCGGTTCAATACCAGTTCCCGCAAGTAGGCTTTATGATGAACAAACATTGTATGCATGTATTTTCTTGGGGTTCTCAGATTCCTTCCCCACTTCATCCCATCATGATCATGCATCACTGTCTCCCTTAACCCTCGGTGCATAATCGTGAGACGTAAAAGCAAAGAAAGAAAAAAAAGCAGACTCGGGCAAAGACTTTTTCCAAAATAAGCAATATTGCTCGAAACTTTGGCAACTACAACCCGTCGTACTTTCCAAGTACTAGACTATGTGGTTTAATATTATATTCGAATAATTTTAAAGATTTATATTCTCAAAAAATTGGGAGTGTAGACTTTCGATTGTAAATACACCACGTTTAGTTTGATTTTAGTTAAATATTGTATAAATATTATATTTATAGCAATTAAAATCAACTTTCACAGATTATTCAATAGTCTAAGTAAGTAATCATTTCGTAAAGGGATTTCCGTCACTATTATTACAATTTAGAGACGAAAATGTCAACAATCCTTCAAGACCACTTTGTTACTTGTGTAAACAATAATAATACAACAAATAAAGACAAAATTTGCACTAAGTATACTCACGTTTTGAAGGTTGATGTTGTCACACTAAAATACTGGTAAACGTGTATTTTAATCGAATTTGTTTTGTAACCGGTAGGATCACTCACGCTGCTTCACAACTTTTGTTAACCAAGCACTACCTTCCTCCGACACGATTCTCTTTTGGACTGACTGAAGCAGGCTCGCGCCGCGGCCTCCTTGCTCAGGTGGCTGTGAATCACAGTGTTGCCACAGTTACCATAACATTCACGAATGCACACATTCACCGATCATAACACATTTGATTGCGAAGATCTTGTCATTACGTCATTAGTGGAGGTAAGCGTTCACTTCACCCTCAGAATCACCACGGCCATTTGTTGCGTTTCATGGTGTGCGTGCGTGTGTGTGTGTGTGTGTGTGTGTGAAGTATACACATACAGGTGGTTGCCGAAGGTATAGGCATAGGAAATACTGTGAAGCGTAAAAGAAAATAAACTTTCTTGTCTCATACCTCAAATCAATTCTAGGTGGTTATTTATTTATTTAAGTTTATGGGAACACGATGCTTTTCTGCCGAGG
Source organism: Thermobia domestica (assembly GCF_964235325.1). Classification (NCBI taxonomy): domain Eukaryota; kingdom Metazoa; phylum Arthropoda; class Insecta; order Zygentoma; family Lepismatidae; genus Thermobia; species Thermobia domestica. The sequence continues at coordinate 122,818,045 of NC_137455.1, forward strand.
TTTCCTTCCCTCATGCTCCAGGTTGCACCCCTAAATTCTCTCGATAGTTCCCCCTTCTGACTTCCAGTACCCTCACCCACGGGTATGAAAGTAATGAAAATATGTCGTTCTAGTTTAAATCAGAGGTAAAAGTGTATCAGAAAAGGTAGGAAGGAGGACGGTAGGTAGCGGCATGACGTCACGCCGTCCCCCTGCCTATTTTTGCCCATTGTAATTTTTTAGGAACTGGGGGACGCCGTACAAATTTTTTCGAGGTCGGGAGATAGTGATGGTATCCCCCTGCATTCCCCTCACTTTTCCACCTGCTTTAAATTATAGACATATAGGATGACCAGAAATATTTTAACCAAAGAGAGTATATTGATGTAGATCAACAGGAAGATGGAAACACTAATATCTTCATAACTAGAGAGTGTGTTAAATCAGAAAGAAAAAAAGTTCGAGTTTATTAATTGCTGGCCTACGCCTAGGTGCGGAGGGAAATATCAAGCCACCGCTTCCGTTAAGAGGATTTATTAATTGAAATCACTAAAAACAATTGGTTTAATGTCAAATCATTTTGGCATAGCACAGAAAAATATTATAAAACAATGATTTGGACGTAAAAAAAAGAGCATAGAGATTTGAACCTCCAAATGAATATATTACTCGTAAAAAGCGTATTTCTTTCTACGTAGGGTTGCGAGACGTCCCGGTTTTCCGGGCCAGTCCCGGTTTTCAATTTAAAAATAATTGTCCCGAAAAAAGGCTTTCGGGACGCCTGTTTGTCCCGGTTTTCATTCTTCAGATTGAAAATACTTCAACCTTCAAGAACTAGTATGTCTCCAGCTGCCCCCGCAACCCCCGCAGTGCGGGGGGGCGAGGTATACGGGGCCCCGAAGTCTTGCGATGAATAAAGATTTAAAGAAGTAGAACTTCAACCTTACTTCTGTCGGCTTTACAACTAGGGCCCCTTCTCTATACTTTGCGGGGGGGGGGCGCAAAAGTGTGCTACGCTACTGGTCTCACCTAAAAACGGAAGGTTTTCGAAAGATTTGCGTAGCTAATTAATTTTACTAAATAAACAAATGAGGAGTTTGAAAATCACATTCATTCTTTCGTCCTATGAGTTGTTTAGCTTCATGGTGAAAGAAAAAAAAATAAAAAATATTCAAGAGGTAGCATATACCTGTATTATGGCAATAATATCTTGAACATCACTTTCAATTAAAAAAAAAAAACCGTCTTTTTTTCGGTGACAGGCTTTAACTAGTAGTAATTTTATACTCTAATCGGGAGCGCACAACTGCTTCATTGTTGAAACTTTAATCATTGCTTTAATCACTTATTACTGCTCTCAGTCTCTGCATATTAACCGCAATTAAACTGTCTATATCATCTTGTCTTCCGTTTTCTGAGGCACAATTTTACAATCAAGCGTTTTATCCACTCCAGTGGTTATACTATACAATAGCTTTGCAAGTGAAGTGAAGTTAATTGAATTTCTTTGTCGGTGTAGAGTAGAGTGAAGTCAACGTTCTTGTTTCACATTGCTGGAGTCCGGTGTATAAAGTGTTTTCATCATATCCAAGCGCAAGTATTCTTTTCAGGATAAATATTTAATGAAATGGTCATTTATAAAACGAGGAAGAAATGGCCATGAAGTGGAGTGTAAAATGTATAAGTGTTACATTAATATATTTTTTCTTGCTAAATGCTAAATTTGTATTTCTTTTAGAGTAGTGTTTCTGGCTCAGGCGATGACGCGACAAAGAAAAAAGTATCTCTTCAATCATAAATGGGAGGGTGTGTCGTATATGGTGCCATATTTAGTACGTTAAACACAACAAATCGAAATTCGAAATAAGGGACGCCAGGCAGGTCTTCTTATGTTACCTTTTCACATTCTTTATAATCCCTTGTGGGGCTTCATTTGCGTTAACTGTGTATAGAATGAACTGGAAAATTGTGAATAGTAACCTGGAAAAAGCAGGTAATTATGATAATTGATTCTGCCCAAATGAGTAGGAACCTTATATTAGAGACCTGCATGGGCCGGACTCGGCCCGAAGCCCGGCCCGGCTCGCGGGCCGACTGTTATTTCTTTGGGCTGGGACGGTCTTGGGCGGGCCGACACTGATTTCTCTTCAGGTCGGGCCGGGCTGGGGGCGATTAATTGCAATTATTTAATAATTATTGACTTTCGTTAAACGATAATTAGAATAAAGGCAAACATTGAATAGGTGTGCCCGTGAAAAATGTTACAAAATGAAACTTTTAAAATTTATCAGGCCCGAGCCGGGCTTGGGCCAAGAATTTAAAAAAAAACTTATCGGGCCGGGCCGGGCTTGGGCCGAAAATCTCCAAATTTTTTTCGGGCCAGGGCGGGCCGGGCCTAGGTACATTCGGGCTGGATTGGGCTCGGGCCGAAAAATTCGGACCGTGCAGGTCTCTACCCTTATATGTAGCCTAAGATTAGTGTCCTGTTTTTTTCGTTTACAAAATCTGGCAACCCTATTTCTACTTCTGGTCACCCTATTCATGCAACTTTATATTAATATTTCAGCTAATTTTCTTTACCCCTAAAACTTTATTGTGTCATGCAGTGGGCACGAGCTCTCTCGTGGGTATATGAATAGCGTACACGTCTTTGATGCAGGAGACCCAGGTTCGATTTCCAGTAAGAGTTCATGTGGATTGAATTCTATATTAAGCTGTACGTTCACATCTCATATAGCCTCACTGCTGAAAGGAACGCTAGACTCCAATCTAAAAAAATAAATAAAAAAAACAGGAAGTAATAAAAATCCACTATAAATTCCAGTTTCAATATTGACCTATACAAAGTAAAGACGACAGGAGATAGTAAGAAGCTGCTTTTTGGAATCGATTTAGTGTTCAAAGAATAAATGTCATTTTCTCTGTTAAGTCTCCATTGAAACCGGAAGTGGCAGAAATCAACCATTTCCAGTTTTAATATTGATTGCTTTAAAGAGTAAAAACGATAATAGATAACAAGAAGTTTTTTTTTTTCAATTAATTGTTTCAAGAATATATTCCAACCCAACTTTCGTCTCTCTACTAAACTCTGAAGTCGTAAAAATCTACTACTAGTTCGGGTTTCAATATTAAGTGAGAAAATGTTATGCAAATGGTAAATTTTAAATTTAATAAAAATCGGGTGTCATGGCAACACTAATGCTTTTGCGTGGTTAATGCAGGGTGAGAGAAAGTGCACTTTTTAATTGTTAAAAAATTAGTGTTTCAATTTTCACATTGTGGACACTGTGAGAAACCAAACTCCTTTACGTGATTAACACTGTGACGCTGCTACTTGTTCAGACTATTTTTTTTAAAGATTTTTTTCAAATACATTATTTATTACGTAGGGATCAAATTAATAGTTGAAAAATGTTTAAAATACATTGCGAAATTTATATTATAAAAATGTATTACCTTTAAGGCGACATTTTCACTTTTTATCGTGCTTTACTTATCTGCACTACTTATAGTATAAGAAGCAGAAACTCTCCTATATAGTCTAATTACACAAGGGGTGGCCACAAGAAGAGTCATTCATAAGGCATTTAAACCATTAAAAACAAGAATTTTGAATATTTAAAACGTATATTTCTAATTTACACACAAAAACAATACTTCTAATCAAGGCCATAGACAATAATTGGAAACCAAAATACTGTGAGAGTTTAAAAATAATGTTACTTCAGTGGGACACATATCAATATTAAGAGATGCATCATGGAATGGACATCCCTGATTACCACGCTATTCCTTAGCTCTGCAAATTGTATTACATTTGGATCGGATTGATTCAGTATTGACTCTTAAGCAAAGCCACAGCGGTAATAACTTAAAGGATATCACTACAAGCTAAGGAAAGAAAAGGTTCTACTGTTTCTATCTAGTTTTCTTTCTTTAGATTGTAGAGATAAAATTTAAATTTTAGCGACGTGACTTCTCTCAAGATCCGCCACTAGATGATTTCTAGCACTAACGCTATATGATATAGGATCTACTGTATAAAGTGGAGTCCGATTCACATTTGGGCACGGCAGGGCACCCCCCCCCCCCTTCGTTGTAAATATACATTACCTAATCTACAGTGAGTTTTGCAAAATCAATAGTTTAAGTCAATTTTCTGAAGGTTGAAGGAAAATAATTCATTGAGAGCAGACACTTAGCATTTCCAAAGGAATTCCTCATTCACATCAAAAATGCCTAAAGACATTTTTTAAAAACTCGAATTTAATTCAAATGTATTGGTAGTTATTTGTGCACCTCCTTCCTCAGAGAATCCTGGATCCGGCCCTGTGTGAACCACGTATTTTCTTAGCAGCGATTGTATATACAGTACGTATAGCACAATTTAGTTCTCATTCATAAGTTCATTACACTACCTTGCTTAAGAGCAATACTACTTATTGCTAGTGTAAGATGGGAATTACTGAAAAGTGCTGATGAACACAGAAAAGTTATATTTATTTAAGACGTTTAATGCTATACTATTCAGAAGATATTTTCGCTGAATAGTTTCTTTTCTAAATTGTATATGAACATATATCAAATTCTTAATGCTTGCATAATGATGTCAAATAGCATTAAGAAAATTGATCGCTCTCATTTTTTATACTGTAGCATTTAAATTATGTTCTTCTTCTTTGTCGTTTTCATTTTATTTATTCTTAAAGACAGATGAGTTTGCTGTTCGACTTCTGTGCATGCTTTATGATTTTGTGGTGGTAATGTCTCTAACTGAACTATCTCTATTGCCTATGAAACCCGCAGGTTCAATACCACGTTCATGACTCCATCAACTTGTGTCCTTAGCCAACTCAATCCAGTTTGTACTTTATATCCACATTTCTGCAAGATCCAAGTGATGTCCCGCGAATTAATTTAAAATACGTGGTGATAAGGACGACAGATGCCGCTGAAACAGTAATCAAAATATTGCATTTTCTACTCACAAGTACACATTAGGAAATTCTTTTCATAATAAGATAATTATCGTTCAATATTAATGGGAAAGATTAACAATATTCAATGTCTGTGCCCTCATGGTTTATAACCTATTAATTTATACGAGGAACTATTTTTCTGTTTTCTCTTAAATGAAATGGAGTCTTAATGGTTTTATTTAAGTCATTTCTTTAAATCTATTCAGGGTTGGATCTATAATATGTGCAACACATGCATTTGCACGGAGCCGCAAAATCTGTCTTAATTTTAGTATTTAAAACAAATATTTCTTGTTGGAAACAGACTTCATAATGATGATAGTTACATTTACTAAGTTGCTTTTATAGTTGAATACTACATTCATAAATAATGTTTAGGTCGCATTAGTTTAAAGTCATATGGACAGTGCTAAAGCAAATGGTCAAACAAATCCCAGCATGGATTGCTTACTTGTTGTCAAATACAATAACTCAATTCTCGAACAACAGCAAACACCTGTTCCATTTAATTAGTTATCACAGTTTTGATATGAAAACTAGTCTTGTCTTTGTCACAAATAAGTTCCTTGTCGTTGAAAGTGTAAACAAAGTTTTTTAAAAGAAAAATAACTTGTAGAAGAAAAATCATGATGAAAGAGCTAGTTGCACTGGAATCGCAAACTGATGTATTGAGACTGGAGCTTGACTGTTGAATTCTAAAGAAAGGTAAGGTAAGGTGAGGATTTAGATTTCTGGGCTTTCGGCGATTGCCATCTTTCATGTGCAGATGCGTTTGCTTTATCTTTCACTAACATAATAGATTATTATTTAAAGAACAAAACAGACACAACTAGATTGTATTTGTAGTGTTTAGGCCTTCCTGAGTACGAGTGCACGTTGCCTCCCCTTCATTGTTCATGGTCGTGTAGCGTACTTAAAATCGTGGCTTTTAAAATTTATTCTTTCTAGAGAAAGAGTGGGCGGCAAATGATGTCATTGCACGGGGCGGCAAATTGCCTAGACAAGGCCCTGAATCTATTTATGTGTCACTTAATTCGTGAAAATTACATTTTGCTACATATAATTCCAATATTTAATCATCAAATTTTATATAAATTATGTTACATATATATATATACAATGCAAGTTCATTTTGAAAAAAAAAAAAGAAAAACAGGGACATTTAACTAGATTTTAAGACGAAATCAGTAAAAAAAAAAAAAAAAAACTCATTAAAACTTCCAGGTAATTTCAAAGAAAACTTAATAATAATTGTCCATATAAATCAATCGGCTTAAAAAGAAACAAAGATGGCACAGTTACTTAACACCTTTAAAGTAGTTTGTTACTACAAAGGATAGTGCACCGTAAGGAAGAAAAGGTTGAGAACCACTAATGTAGCGCCATATGCTATACATCCTTTTTAATTGATTGTGAGCCACTTCTTTCAGTAATAGCTATTTTCTACCAGCAAAATTAAAAGAACTTGGACTTTTTCTCAATTCGATGCAATTATTTCTGATTTTTCTTCTTATTATTAATGTTATATTTCTTATTACAGTACCTTTGGTAATTCAGCCACGTTACTTTCTCCAATATGTGCAAAACTCAACACCTTTTCTCTCTCCTTCCCTTTCCTTTAAAAAAAAATGTCAGTGAGAAAGAAGACTGGAAACCCCATTCCGTTGTTTATTGTCAGATTTCAATTTTTTTATTATTTCTTGAGGTAACAGACCCATTCTTTCAATTAGCAGAGGAAGAATGCCCTTGTAAGTTGTTATTCTGAGAGCAGCCACAGAAAATGGAAATAAAGAGAAAGGAGGTTAACAGGCACTTTGTACATTAGATATTCGTCACAAGATTTTTTTTTTTTTTTTTTTTAAGCAGGCGTTTACTGCAATAGAATGCTAAACAACTCTTCGAGCTATATCATCTTTTTTATTCTTATTATTATTTATTTTTAAGTACAATGCACATAGTAAGATTCAACAAAACATGTCACCGTTGCACACTGCTGCTTGTATAATGAAATGATTAAACAAGTAATCCTTCATGAATAACAAATGCCATGAAGACAATATGTAGTCGCATATTGTACGTATACGTAGGCCTATTTATTTAAAACTAAATAATACATTTGAATTTATGAATTTTAAACAGTAACTTACATTATGTCTACTTTGTGCAATGCAGACCTATAATGTTGAACTCATTTTATTTCTTAGGGCCGTGATGGCTCAGTGGTAGAGCGTTCACCTCTGGTGCATGGGATTCCGGGTTCAAACCCTGCTCCTGCCAAGTGAACTTTGTGGTGGACAATCACCGTGTGCGTGGGTTTTCTCGGGGTTCTCCCACTTTCTTCATTCCACCATTTCATTCATTTCTCATAATCACCGTCTCCTTTAGCCTAACCGGCATAACCGTGGGATTTAAAACTCAAAGATTTTATTTTCATTTTATTTCTTAGCAGGGGTAAAAGTGAATCTGAAAAGTTAGGGAAACGCATGACGTCACTCCGTCCCCGTGCATATCTTCGCCCATTGTAATTTTTTAAGAAGCGGTGGGGTGCCATAGATATTTTTGGAAGTGGGCGTTTCCCCTTATTTTTACCCATGTTCCTTAGGGTAGCGTTTGGATATCCAAGGAAATTGTTCTAATAACCAGGATCCGGGTTCGTTTCCCAGCGGTAGTTCATGTGGTTCGGATTCTACGCTAATTAGTAGGTCCCGTCTCATATAGCCTCGCTGCTGAAAGGAATGTTAAACTCAAAATCAACTCTAATAACCAGGATTCCTGCTAGTATTTCCATAATATAATTGGGAGCAAAATGGGTCAGTGGTTGGTAGTAGGGACATAGCCTTTGGGGGGCATGTCACGCCTAAAAATTTTGGTCAAGAACAAGAAAAACTGGTCAAGGGGTTAAAAGAAAAATGGAGGAAAGAGAAAAGTAGGGAAATAGAGTACAAAATAATCATCCTAATCAAATATACCTTCAGATTTAAGTAGAGTGAAATTTAATACCCCTATGAGACAAATTTCCCAAAACTAGATTAATCTGTTACTCTGAATAGGTACTTTGCGTGGTTACTCCGAATAAATCGTCTACTCTAGGGATAACATGTACTCTGCCAAATTTGGACGAGTAAATTCAAAATCTGCTAGTAAAATGTGAATTCCTGCAAGATTGGACAATGGTAGGGAGGTTGAGATAGTTACAGCCGTATTCAGAAACGTTTTCAAGTCTGATTAACGTCGTACTAAGAGTTCGACTATGGCGTGATGCTAACTTCCGTATTTCGTGAAAAATTGGTAATGTTATCCACAATTTATATGGGGAAAAGATCAGCCTCGCCTTTTTTTTTCAAAATTGTCCAAACACATTAGGGGAATTCATGGAAGGACGAATAGTTCTCTCTTACCTCTATTACTCCTAATGTGTTTGGACAACCCATTAGAGTTACCTATTCTGAAATACCAAAACGTGGACACACTTCGACCTGCCTAAATAATTAAATAAAAACATTAAGGGCCTTATGCAGAATCAAAATTACGCATTATTAGTGTCATACTAACGAGTTTGATTAACATATGTTTCTTGCAGTAGTCAGTCCTTTAGTATAATGCTAATCAGACGTCAAAACGACTCTGCATAAGGCGGTAAGGGTCTTATGCAGAGACGTTTTTAGTGCCATACTAATGAATTCGACTAACATATGTTTCCTACAGTAGACAGGCCTTTAGTATGACGCTAATCATACGTCAAAATGACTCTGCACAAAGCCCAAAATTGCTGAAATGCTGAAAAAGTATAATACGCACAATAATGAGAAACAGTATCATGGTGTGCCTACATAGGTTTAAGCATTTATTATTTAAATATGTTCACAAAACACTAGCATAGCGAAGATCGGCAGAATCAACTGGAAGCATAGACAAGTAAGGAAAGGAGGAAGCCGACGCGACAAGTTACGAAAGCGATTTTAATGCCAACATAGCGGAGATAGACCAGTGGTTCCCAAACTTTTTAAACTGACAACTCACTTTCGTGAACGCCCACCACATCACAACAATTTTTTTTTTTTTTTAGTTTTTATTACTAATAATATAAATTAAATAGTGCAAGCCTATAAGTTTCTATAAAATAGTGACTGTGTAGCACTGAAACGTACATTGAGGCTGTCGCTGGATGCGTTGACCGGTACAGTCTGGGGATGTAACTACGGGAGGGGGGCAAATAGGCGCCCGACCCCCAAACGGCTTTCTTCCCCCTGTTCGCCTGTTGTGTGCTTATTGAAGCACAAAAAATATCTTTTAAAAAGAAAACCATGCCGACATCTTAAAATAATTAAAGCAACCAATCATAAAATATTTAAACTTGCTCTCATCTCCCTTGCTGAATGCACACAGTTCCGAATTTATTACTATATTATTGTTGAGTTTATTCTTATTTCTGCTTTGATTTTATTTTTATCTTCACTAGTTATACCCAAATAAACGGAAAGTCAAACAAATGGACTTACAAGGAGCACGATGGCACAGTGGCAGATCACTCACGCCTTTAATACTAGGGGTCCCTGGTTCAATTCTAGGCCAAGTGACTTTGTGGTGGACCTATCGTTTTCGTGGATTTTATCGGGGTTCTCCCGTTTCCTCCTACATTCGCATTTCAGCAATTCCTTTTCATTAACCACACGTCTCTTTTAGTCTACAGCGTATAACCGTGGGGGATAAAATTGCAAGACTTCATTAAAAAAAAATCATAATATAAGCTTATACATAACATTCTGAGTGAAATTTTGCGTTTTCTCATCAGAGTGAAAGAATTAAATTTAAAAGTACTTGATTGGTCCAAGTACTGTCAATTTTCGAGATTTTCTACAAAATACTATTTTTTTAAGAGAATAAATGAAAATAGAAAAGAAGCTTAAAACGTATGGTGATAACTGCTGTTATCTTTGTAGTTCGAAAGGAAAAGTTTTATCTACTGTTTGCTGCTTTAATATAAAAAATGGGTGTTTCCTCTCCCTCATGGAATGTTCGTTGTGACATGCTTCAGAAAGGAACACTAAACTATAATGTTGCATATGAGACGAGAAATCTCTCGTCTTGTAACGATTCTCGTCTCGAAACAGGAGCGTCATTTCAGATTTTGCTTGGGGGGTGGCAAGATCCCTTGATATAAGTAAAATTTCGCGTTTTTCACTGATTTACTACTATTCTATTGATAAAATCTATATACATCTCAAACTCAGGGGGTGCAAATGCCCCTCCCTGCCCCCCTAAATGACGCCCCTGTCTCGAAAGCAAGATCAGAAATACCGGTATCGTTTTAAATTCGAGACAGACGATAAATTTCATGCGTTTCATGGGCAACATTAGTTCACTCAAGTGTTGGATCTCAAGTACTGTTTTAGTGTCAAATGAGTCGTAGTTTTAAAGGAAACACTATCAATTGATATAATGACTGACTGTACGTACACAATAAAAAAACATTTATTAACGTTTAAAACCACGCATGTCATTACACAATATTCTCCAACAATAAATATCATTTAAATGTTGTTATATCACGTCCTCCTGGACCACTCATGAAGCGGAAGGATTTTGAATACTACTAGATAAAATTAAAGGGGAAAATCAGGACATAGATTTTGTTCATAAATTTACAAATCGAGATAAGACGTGAAAGAATCCTTCGACAATCAAGACGAGGCATCTACACAAATTACGAGACAAAACGAGAAAAACCTTAATTCTTGTTCTGTGGGCAACTACTAAACTTCATTTTTTTTTTTTTTGATCCCAGTTTCATATCATACACTTGTTTCTTCCTTTTTCTTTTTTTGCGTAATAAAATTTGTTTTGAATAATTTCAGATCCTATTCATTATAATATGGAGAACTAATTTTTTCTACTTTCATCATTTTTTGTCCTTTGCTCGAATGCTTGCACGATAGTTACCACAACTGTGCTCACGAATTTGTTAAATTGAAATGTTTCGATTAGTGTGTGAGAGAGATCATACACTTCCTCAGTGGTAGAGCATTCGGCTCTCGATCGAAGAGTCCTTCTTTTTAATTATCTTAGGCCCTATTGTTGAATCTGCAGTGAACAATGCCGTGTCTGTGGATCCTCTCGGGATTCTCCCAATTTCATTCATTCCACCAATTTTATTCGTTCATTTGTATCAAGCATTCGTCTTCTTTAGCTTACATTGCATAATCGATTAATTTTTTTTTATTTTAATATATATATATATATATATATATATATATATATATATATATATATATATATTGCAAATAGCATTAATTACATTTATTTAAAACAATCTTTTGATATTTTTTTAAAGATTAGTATTAGGTGTCATAAAAGTATTACCAATCTTCTGATAATATAAAAGAAAGAAAGAAAAACAAATTCTAAATCGACTTCAAATGTGTAATTTTCGACATATAGTTTCGTACGCTTCGTAACATAACGTGTTTGAAAGTAAATCTTTCAGTTGAACGTCCCTTGATTATGTCATTCTGGCTAAAGGAGACGATGATTAAAGCAAATGAATGATGATGAAAGAATTGATGGAATGAGAAAGTGGGAGGAAATGGGAGTATCCCTGGACACGACATGTCTACCCAAACTTACTTGGCCGGGGACTGAACCAGGAACTCCACGCATATCAGAGGTAAGCACTATACCATCAAGTCACTGTGCCCCTCATAACATATTTGAGTTCAGTTGAGTTGAGTTCATTTTGGGTTTAACGTCCCGTTCAGCAGCGAGGCTATATGAGACTTGGACCTACTGATTAACGTGGAATCCGAACCACATGAGCTCCCGCCTGGAATCGAACTGTTTGAGTTCAGATTCTAAATAGTTTAAAAATGAACATAATATGATAACAGCTACTGGCAACACATTTCATAAATTATTCAATTTTCCTAAATCTAATACGTTTTGAAATTAAGACATCATACACAGCAGATTATCAGGCAATGAAGATCATAAAAGTAAAACAATTTAAAAATATAACTTAATTAACACTAAGAAAGAGATTTTAAAAAGGAAAATATCTGCACATTATGTTCATTATTTTTCTGTCATAAATTTCACAGTGTCTTGATCTTCTGATATTGTTCTGCTTCATGACAACCCTGAAGTACTGCATTTCCGGTTTCTCAGGGGAAAAATAATTCCTTGAAATGTTGGATGTTCTGATTTAGGTATTTGAGAAAGAGAAGTGTAGTACACATACTAATGTCATGGAAAGAAAAAAAAACGTACCAATTACTTGTTCCTAGTTCCTGAAATGTTATTTACCGTCAAATCATAAAGCAATTTACAACATAAGTAAGTAAGATATGTATCTATAAACGTTCCTATAACAAAATTACTACAATATGTGCAAACTTTTTTTTCTGTAAGAATACCAATACAGAAATAGCAACAGTTGAGATCCACTATTCTCCTCACCCGCTCATTGGCTCTATAGAGTTAACAATTTAGATCAGACAAGGATTCAAAGCAAAGTAATAAATACGAATTATGATTAATTCAACAATATCATACCGTTTGTGAGCAATAGAGCTCCCCCTCCTTAACATTCCCTACAACTGAAAATTAGAGAACTAATAGTGTGTAGTACCAAAGTATATAGTATGAAAATTGTACTTTTGGGGGTTTATAGTTTTGTTAGTACACCCTAGAAACAGAATATTTTTCCCCACCATCACAGTGCCAACCTTCCAGTTTCCACCAAAGATGGCCATTTTACATTGGGCTCAATAAACTCTATGCTCGTGTTTACTAACTTCGTTGAGTAGTGTTACTCTCCCCCCCCCCCAAAAAAAAAAAAAACAAGATAAAGCAAGAAATAAGGTTTCTTTGTCTCGTCTCGTAAATCTTATAGAAGTCTTGTCTCGTTTCGACTCTCGAAAAGCTTTTCTCGTCTCGCTTTGTAAAATGTATTTATAAAATTTTTGCCCTGTTTTCTTAATTTCATCTAGAAGCCATCAGATTCCTTTCATGTGACGAGAGATCCAGAATGTAATATAATAATATTTAAACAACCATGTTGACTATTGGAGTACATTGTGTGAAGACTTGCGTATCTCTAAAAGTAGATAAATTCTCTTCATTGTGTTCATGCAATCACTTTTTCAATTTATAGTTTCTATACTATGAATTATATAACACTACCACAGTATTTGACTTGTGTTACCCACGAGACTAGTGACATTTCTCATCTCGTATGCAACTATCGTTGGGGCTCGCGCTCACTAACCTCATTAAATGTTCGGAGTAACTTAGGCTTTCGCTTACTAACTTCATTCGAACCCACGCACACTTGAATTCGCGATCAATTATTTATCCCGAGTCCGGTTGACAGCAAGCACTGGCCCCACGCGTTTGGACGTCTTTGCTTTGTATAGTCACCCAAACACGTTGATCTTTCATTATTACATTTCCTCTTGGTAGGTAATGAAGACATGAGGTGTGCATGTGAAATAAAAACAAAGAGAAGGAATGATAAATACTTTAGGAAGAAGTAAACTATATTTTGTGGATCTGCGAATGAAAATGTTGAACAAAACACTTAAGTGTCTCATGTGAACTATCCTACACCACCGCGTAGAAACATGGACCTCGCAAAAGCGGTGCTAAAGGACATCTAAATGTGGGGATAAAGAAGAATGGGAAAATAGTTGGATGGAAATATGGAACACAAATCAACTGAGGAAGTATTAAGGCAGAAAAAAGAATGTTAGATGTAATTTAAAAAAGGAAAATAAAACATTGTTTAAAAAGAAGTTGTCTTGTGAGGGATAAGATAGGAAATATGGTGAAAAGGACAAAAGGGAGGATGAAGATATTAAAGAGAATGAAGGGATTATAATTGATGAAAATATTAAATAAGATAACTGCTGTATGTAAAGACAAAGCGGTTAGATGAGAACCGTAATAGATGCAAACTTCGCAATTTGAGGCAATCAATGATGGCACAATTATTATTATTTTGTTTACGAATTTGGCAAGCTGTGGACCGCGTGGAACCTAGAACTTTCTGATAAATCTCTTCCTTTTATCTTCCCAGAATCTGTTCATTCTGAACTTTCTCTGCTCCTCGGAAATTACTAGTTCCGAGCCTCTGTTTAGATGGTTTCTCCTCGAATGTCTTGATGTTCTCAACTCGGTTTGTAAACTTCCTCCTATTATGAATTACATCTGCTGTAAGTACACTCTGCACTACTCTTTTTTTGACCTCTTTTACCCATTTTGTTGTGGCTTTTAGTCCTGTGATGTACTTGAAAAATCTTCGTCAATCGATTTCTCACTCATTTTCATTAGATATCCGTATAATTTCAACCTTCGCTTGCGTATTATGTGAGTGATCCTTTCCGTGAACCTGTAGAGGTTCCCGTTCTTTCTTTTCTTACAACTTCCACCAGCATTTTGTGGATTTAGAATTTTCCTCAAAATGTTCCTCTCCTTTCATTCGAGTTCCTGTATTTCCCCTATTTTATTCAGTGTCAAACATCTTGAGGTACGCAGACCATCTGCTTTTACTACTGTCATGTAGTGTCATGTATGCCCTAATTATATTATTATTATTATTATTATTATTATTATTATTATTATTATTATTATTATTATTATTATTATTATTATTATTATTATTATTATTATTATAACGAACAAGATAACATTAGTATTATTCGCAGTGAAATATGCTATTTGTATAATCTATACTTGTTTGAGGTTCTCTAGTGTGTGATATGCAATTTACTTCAATTTTATTTTTTCTGTCTATTTTGGACTAGTGTTTAATCTAATGAATCACAAGGACAGACCTAGAAAACCTCTTCTTTCACAGATCAGTTTGAATAACGCTGATCTAGAACGTAGAAAGTGTTATGAACTAAAGTGGTAACAGTTCGTGAATTACTAGGCGAACAAACTTATTTCAAACTGAGGAAATATCAAGTAGATAGCTTTATTGGTCTCGTAACGGGATTATAGTATATCTATGTTAAAAGCAAGTCCTAGCCTATGGCCCGCTATAAACAATACCAACTCCCCTTCCACTCTTTCTTCTACATGCCATGTCTTCACTTGTCGATATTTTCTACATCCTCCCTAGTACTATGAAACTCTCTTCTTCCATGGTGGAATGGAAAAAGATGCTGTAATTGACGCTACTTTACAAGAATATAAACCAAAAAGTCATAGAAAACACGCTATAAAATTTACTTTTTGAGACTCGTTTTGGTACCCCATGACTGTGGTGCCTCTTAAAGTCGCCTGGGTTGCCCGGCCCTTAGTCCGCTCCTGGGCACAAAGTCACAAATGGCTTATAGTGACAAGCCAGCGATTTCGTGTTGAAACGTGTATGGGTCAGTACATTGCGAAATCCCATCTTCGTTGTTGCTTGTTTGTTGACCGAAGTCCATTTACAACTTAATTTTAAAGTATCTCTCCAACTACCTCACGATACTGGATGGATATAAAAAATAGTAATCATAAAAAAATAAAATAATCTGTACCTCGAACCCGAAACTACGCGCACCAAAAACACAAGCGATTTTGTTTTACACTTTGATAAAAGGAAAATGGCAAGAGACTATTCATTAAAAAAAAAAAAAAAAAAAAAAAAAAAAAAAAAAAAAAAAGCAAATGGCAATGAACTTTTGAAAAGTGTCTTGCTTAGCATTTTAAAATATTATTAAACAAATTACCTTGAAAGTTGTTTTCAAGATCATTCATTTGCTGCAACAATTTGACTGTTTGAATAATTTGAGTCATAAACTGCATTTACATAAACGTATATCTGCGCTACGAGAAAAGACCTGGAACTATTTGTTAGTTATTTTGTAAGATTTTGCATATACTATATAATTTACTTTCTAAATTTCTGATACTTTTCTTTTTGCCTTTACACCATTCACGATTTAAAACAATGTGGGAGAAGCGTAACGAAAAACAAAACACATTCCAACCGCAAGAGAATGCTCTGCCTATATGAAAATTCACTAATCTTCTTCTTCTTCTCCTTCTTCTTTTTAGATATAAAAGTCATAATATTTTTCATTTTTGTGTATGAGGTTCATAATTTGAAGTCAAATCCGTAAGTACGGGGTTGCCAAGGGGCACAGCCCCCTTCAAACTTTCGGTTGTTTGTTGTTAGGTAATGAATGTAAGGTAAGCTCAAGTTAGCACCGCAAAACGTGATTTCAGCTCCCTGTGTGATAGTGTTCTGGTTACCTCTGTTCTGGCTGTTTGAAATATGATAGTACATAGTAATACAAAATTTGGCTTCACTTTACGTTTGGAATCAAAGCTCCTCGTTATGTTTCACTTTTTTTTTTTTTTTTTTTTTTTTTTTACATGAATACTACAATGAGAATTTTTAAAAATCTGAAATTTAAAGAAGAATCACATTTTAAAATTGATTGATCAAATGTTGAATCCTTCGGGGCTTTACGTTAAGTTACGTTACATACTTTTACCAATTTTATGACGGAGGTTTCCGTTCAGATAGAATCTTATTCATTAACCTGTTATATCAGTTTGCTTAGCTTTAACAGGAAACCAGGCTCACTGATGCTCGGAAGATGAATTACAGTTTATTATTATTATTATTATTATTATTATTATTATTATTATTATTAGTAGTAGTAGTAGTAGTAGTAGTAGTAGTAGTAGTAGTAGTAGTAGTAGTAGTAGTAGTAGTAGTAGTAGTAGTAGTAGTAGTAGTAGTACCACTATTACTACTACTACTATTGCTAATACTATTACTATTACTATTACTAATCGTCCAACATTTGTCAAAATAAAAGTGAAGGCAAATCAGACAGCAACGGGCACAAGTGCCTATGGAAGGCAAAATTAAAAGGTAGCAAATTTGAAAGATTTTCCTCACTTCCAGTGGTGAAGAATAGGACGAAGTTCCTTTTGCATCAATTGTTACATGTAGAATCCAATTACATGTATATGTTGTCAATGAAATCTAATTGTGATTTCTAATATTATATTATTATATGTTATAAGTATTTCTAATCTTGTGATTTCTAATATTATTTTCTCATCCTTTCTCTCAATATAGAAAATAAAAGTTTAGTTAAAACTAACGACAGTGCTTATTTACAAAAAGTAAAGATAAAAATTCGAAATTGTAACGAATTTCTAGTTAGTCTACAAATAGCTAAAACCTTTCCGACCGAATGTTGAATCTCTTCCGACACTTAATACATGTAACCTAAATAGATAATAAATCATTAGAAGAGTTCATATTTTTTGTTTTTCGCTTTAAAACTGGAGGATAATTACAAGTAATCCAGCAAATTGTTTCCCATCCAAGATAAATAAGAGCTACGTGACAGAAAAATTAAATTGTTAAAGGCTAGATTAATGTTCATTGTGTTTCTAAGAATATTCTATGTAAATCGAGTTTCCTACTTCTTTTTTACCTACTTTCAGCCAACGTATTTTATAAGCGAGGAAACCGTAATCCAGAATATGGAATTAAAACCGTTGGATAAACACTGGCAAATTTTAGGTTGACCAACATATGCTTTAACCACATTGGAATAACGAATTGATCCAATTTCATTTTTGTAATTACCAATTCCCAACCACTATCTAACGTGAACCTACTAAATGTGCTACCAAGAGAATGTTAGAAATAACGAGCTGATGCTCTGTTCATGGATGTCCCATTTAAATATACGCCATTCTTTCGGCCGGAGCCCTTTGTGGGCTGTAACACCAAACAAATCACTGTATGATTGATTAATTGGAATTTAACTTCATTTAGTGTACCGAGGTTATACGAAATGAGACCAACTGCTTTAAGTGAGTTACCGAACCACTACTCGTGTTTCTTACTCGGGAATCGAACGCTGAACCACAAGAGTAAGCCACGTGATCACGAAAGAATCACAGAGAGTTTAGTGCACATACCAAGAACGTCTAAATGTTCGTTTAATCATCATTGTTAAATCTGATTGACAAACGTTTAAAATCCACGTATAAATTTCCTTCTCATAATGCACGTAGGTTCCTGAACCAGTTTGGTCAGCAATGCAATCTTCAATACAAAATGATATATTCTAAACTTTTTGAGATATGTACTATAATTTATTTCTAGTTTGATATTAGTTTTGTGTCTTTTGATTGTGTGTCTGTTTTAGACACCAAGTTATATAAGATGAGTCCTATGGTTTTATATGCAATCTAAACCACGTTCGAGTTGAGTCAGAAGCTTCACGTACTACTTTTTCCAAAACTTTGGCTCCAACTATGATTAGAATTGTTCAAGCAACATACTTTAGTAATGTCGTAGCAATCAAAACCAAGTCTGCACTCACGAGATCTATCCTCACATCATCCTCAGCTACGGTATATAAACTTGCAAGCATGACATATTTTTTTAAAATGTAGTTTCCTTCAAATATACAAAAGGTAAAGCATTTGTTCTGTAATTCTTATAGAGGTAATACCACTCACTAGATTTTCCTCCCTATAGAAATAGTTAAACTAGATTTTTATCATATGTGTAGTAAAAGACGTACAATGTAGAAATACTTAAATTTCAGTAATATTTGAAAGTAATTTCCGTAGCTTTTAGTTACTACAGCATCAGGAAGAGAACTAAGTAGACAAACTATATTAAGAACCAGTTTGTTAAGAATTTAGCGTAATTAGTTTGTCCTATAAAGTATATTCTCTATCATCTTAATCTTTCCTTTCCACTTTCTGAGTGTGTAAACTGTTAGTCTTAAACTTAATAGAAAAAAATGATCTGTATATGATCTTCATGTACTTTGCTTTGTATGTGCAGTTGTGTGTAAATGTACATGTACTTTAGCTTAGACATTGTTAGAAACCTCTCATTATTACCAACCTTAACAATAATGGTTCCTAATTCCAATTTTCACCAAAAAGAAAAGACTGACCTCCCTTTCCTTTCAGTGCAGTTATCTGGATGGCATCCGCTCACATCTGGGTGGGCTGACCCAAAAAGTGAAGTCGTGGTACTGGGGAAATCCTCTCGTAAGTTCAGTTCACTCCGAATTTACTGCCCAACAGTTACGTGAGATCAGAGAAGCATTACTATATATATTTTTCGTCACCTGTAACTCATGGAATTGTTGGAGTTTGTTTTTGCACTTCATATCATGGGGAAGGAAAAAGGCTTCTTATTTTAAATTTTAAAATATATTTATTTTTTCTTCCCCTAATAGTTTTCCCACTGCACTTATTAGATATTAGTAAGCAAGCAATCCTAGAAAATTGTAGTATTTTCCCTTTACCTTTTTAACCTAAGCATTTTTAATACGCACACAAATCAGAACATTCACATAGATTAACCACATACGACATCTTGCTTTTCTTCCCAACCAGAATTATTAAGATTTGAAGCAAAGAAAGGACAATTTTATAAAAAATTAGAAATGGATTAATGCATTATTCTGAAAACAAAAATAGTGCTTTATATTTCATTAATTTTTTCGCAGAAATTACTGTTCGTAGTGCATTGTAATAGTAAATTAGTATCTTTTATTGCTATCTTGTAGTAAGTAAATTGCTATCTTTAGCAAAGAAATTTAGAATTAGGTTACTTAACATACTACTACACAATACGTATTGTATAATCGTTGAAGTACACTAGTATAAATCTTGAAGAATAAGCAAGTATGGTTTGAATTAAACATCATAAATTTATGCCAAAAAATTGAATGAAAGCGAATGTCATTAAAAGGTATTTTAGCAAAGTACAAAAGCAAACGGAAATGAAAATACCTTTGTTCTAAAAACTGAAAAATAAGTTATTCAATATATTTTTTAGAGGATACACAGTTTATAAAAACTAAATATAAAAAAAATAGAAATATTAAAATTATGCACTATAGTAGACAGAAACGTAACGAAAATAGTTCAAAGAAGTACAAAAAATATACAGATTAAATAAAACATTGTAGAAATTATTAAATAAATATTAAATCAATGTGAAGCAAATATATAATGAAGTCAAAGTTGGGCCTACAAACACATATCATAATATATTTAGTGCTTGTAGGCTAAGAAAAGCTATGAAACTTCAAAACTCTACTTCAGACCTTACATCTACATAAGAACAAATTATTTACAAAATGCGAAAATAGCATCTAAGAATGCATCTAAGAATTCAAAATGCATTTTCTAGATTGTTCAATTAGTATCTTCTGTTTTTCGTTTGTAATTAAATAAACATCGCACGTGTTCGTCTAATATAATTTCCACTATTCTCATAGCACATATTTATACACACTTCATTTGTTCATTGTTTTATTTTCAGTTTTATAAAATACTTTTCCGGCTCTTCATCAACTGTATTAACATTTGAAAATCCTTTAAAGGTGTTAGATCACAAACACATTTTGCATATCAATTATCACAAGAAAAACGTCTATTCTTTTTCTTTAGAACTGCACAGTGATATGATCATATTTTTCAGTTTAACTCAGCGTACGTGAATTACGTTATTAAACATTCTTATATAATTTGCATCAACTCAGCACATTTTTAACAAAGATACCAAGAAACTTTGTTATTGATAATACATTTGTTTCTTCTAATTAGTAACATACATTATTACACATATCATCCTGAAGATTTAAAGCTTAAAGTAGCAATATTGTAGTTAACCCTTACCTTTAACATATTTCCGAACTAGAATTTTCACTTCTAGCATGCCTGTGTAGAAGTAGAATTTGAAATATTTGTAGTGGCTTTCCAGTGTTTGTGTCTTTCTCTTTTCCTGTTAAATATTATTCTTTCTCTTTTTTCACTTTCATCTCAGTGTTCTAGTTATAGATGTCAAGTAGAATTAAACACACACTGTCAGTGAAAATTGTCTTCTGTTGTGGTTAATCACTTAAAAGTTCAAATGATGCAGAAGACAAATGTATTATTTTGTATCTACGCTAATTGTTACATATTACACCTTGATCAAAGTATTAAAGAATATTTGTCTATTTCTTTTTAAAGAAAAAACTTAAAAACCGATATGTTTTTTATAAACATTTCGTAATGTATTGTATTTTTATTTTTTCTAATCGAAGTAACTGAGCGTGTGCAAAACCTTAGAAGAAATTTTCCAAAGTTAAACCGAAAAGAATAATTACAAATCAGGAATTGTAGTTGAAAATAGTGTCTCGTTGGTTCTAGTAAAAGACATATGCAATGTGAGTGTAGACAGAACACAATTTTTCTTGAGAACGCTATTGCTTTCTTTCAGTTTTCGTAATAGTATTTAGTTACTTGTCGGTTGTGTATAGCACTATACCAAAAACGAAACCATAATTTTAAAATCTGCTTGCTTAAATGTATATTAGCAAAGTTGCTAACTGACTGTAAGATGATAAAATGATAAACTAAAACATACCATTTAATAAAATTAATAAAAGGCATAGAACTGGAAATACATGTCCTGTTATCGTAATTAAGTGAAAAATTTATATATACGAATTGTATAATTGAGTCGTTGTTCAACTTAGTTAATCAATGCCGATATTTAACTTCTTTAATTTAACGTCCCACGATTATGCTCCGAGCCTATGAGAGATGATGATGATGATGATAGAAAATGAAGTGGTGGAATGAAGAAAGTGGGAGAACTCTGAGAAAACCCATGCACACGGTATTTGTCTACCATAAAGTTTACTAACGTAGGCTAGGATCAAACTAGGATCGATATTTAACGCCCAGAAGCATATTTAATATATATTTCATAGAATTAAATCATAATACTCTAATTCTATAGATTTAAATCATCGGTTATCTAAGATGGTTCAAGTAAGTTACATATAATAATATTACAGTGGAACATATATTGTAAATTATTATGTTAACCGAGTCATAAATTAAAAATCGCTTTATGTATTACGAATGTGGAAATTAGCTCACCATTCAATGTGCAGGGTTGAATTAAAAGTGAAAATTGCTTGAGGCTCAAAGTAAGCCAATTAAAATAGTGTTAGTAATTGTAGAGGAAACAAGACCATTCGAAGAATATGAATGTGCATTTATGAAAACTCGAACGGATTGTTATCAAATCTAAATTTTGTTATCTAACTCTAGATCTATATTTATAAAAGTAGAATTAATAAATTTGTGCGTTGAAAATACACTTTCCTTACATGTTTGATATTTTGTTCATAAATTAGTCGTAATATTTGGAAGTTAAGAATCGAATTAAATAATAAATATCATTATTTCATAATTACTATACGTACTTTTTAAATGTTTCATTGACAGTGTGTGTATTATGTAACCTTAGTTAGGTGTTTTATATGAATCCAATCATTAATAGCGTGTGTAACAAACCTTCTGCAGTAAGTGAGAAAATATATTTAGAAACGTTAATTTATCCTTGAAAATATATGCATTTGTAACTCGTAATAGTACTAAATATAATTTAGAATCTTAGTAAAATTTCACATGCTAGAATGCCATAATGAAGTGCAAAATAAAACTTAGTTGTCATAAATGTGAACACAAATGTTAAACGTTCAAATTATGAATATAATAAAACCCTTAATGGATAGAATAAATTGATTAAAAAAAGAACATAAATTCCGTACACCTAGAGAAACTATTTTGTATTTACAGTCAACAAATTCTAACTTCATATACTTTCAATGAAGTTCTTCATATTTTATTGCTCATCTCCTCAAACATATACAGCAAACATTCTTTAAATCAATACACAGATTAAGTTCTAACATTTGGTAGACGTTACGCTCAATTTTATCTTATTAAGGTTCACTATTTATAATGCGTCAAGCGATTACATGTTTTCTAGAACAGGAGTTCTTCCTAACTTTTTCAGTTGTAAGCATTTTTTACAGAAAGAAAATTAAAGAAATATAGGTAAATAAACAAATTTATCAACAAAACTTTTCCTTTGACATTGGAGACTAGTTTTAAGAGATTTTTATCAAACTTTCTGGACTCTTCTACAAATGTATTTATTTAAAACAAACTATACTAACTTAGTGCTTAATGACTCTCCTTTACTAGGTCATATTTCTTGATTTTCCTTTAAAAGTTACATGAACATTTTACACTGAAAATGGAAAGAATTAAAAAAAAAAAAAAAAAAATATTGTGGCGTGCAGAATTAAGAGTGTAATATATTCAACTAAAATACACACTTGTACTTAATAGAACACTAATTTGTTTATTTATTCACCTGACATTTATACACTTATTGACTTATACATTTTACTCACGTCACATTTCTATTTTATATCTAAACACTTTCGTTTTCATGTTCGGTCTTAACTTATTAAACATTTTTTAATAATAACGTTGTATGTTAGATGAAAAACACTTTAAAAGTCAATGTATATTTTCTACATTAACAAAAGCTAGAGTTTCTTCTCACTACTCTTTCTTTGCTCTTTAGTTTTTAATTCAATTCCTTGATTCTCCAGCGAGACTTCAATATGTTATTACTGTTATCTAACTAATCAGATAAATACAATCTAAAACTATAGTAAATTAAAATTTACTTCGATTACAGTCCATAATCGAAGTAAATTTTCCATGAGTAAAATCTAGCTTCACTAGATTTTTATATACATATTAAATTTTGAGATGTATTCACATTAGTTTAATATGAAACGACAGACTCAATTACTACAATATATTTATTGAATTAACTATTATTTATAATGTTCTCATTTGTACTCCTCTTCTTCTTTTCTTGATTAAAGATAGGACTCCATACAGCACGAATTACCTATAAATATTTTGAAACATATTTTTTGCTAAAATATCTTAATAATGTCATTAGTCATTAATCATTTATTAGTCACTTTACACTTTCGTTAACTTAAATTTCTTAAATGATCAAATAATATACTTCTACCAGTTTATTCACAAAGGTTAAAACAAAATCTTTATGTAACTTTATTGTACTTTACAACTAACTTTCTAATTCTCTAGCTTTACAGTATTTCGTGGTCGTCTCATTGGTTCCCATAACATAGATATTTTCCGCAGCCTTTCAAATTACTTGTACTGACTCTAAGACAAGTCCTTTCCAAAAATAGTTCCACTAAATTGTTGTATAGGTACATCCTGTCTACTGATACAGTTCTAAGTACATTTTTTTAGAAGTTAAGCATACATTAAACAAAATCTAAAACTTGAATTTATGTTAGCACATTAACTTTGGTGCAAATACTGATTGGAACAACTCTTGATGAGATGCAGTTTCCATTACCCTTCTACACTACATAGAACGTAACATTACACTGCCCTACAGCATCGTCACGGACATAATATTAACTAAATATATAAATCATAGAAATAAAAACGAACAGCACGTCAAAATATTTCGAACAGTTTTAGCTACAACATCTTTAAAGTTTGAAAAGTCACAAAGATCTTTTCATTTGTAGTATGAAAGCATGTTAACATAAATAAACAATAAGTAAATAAGTAAGTAAATAAATATAAAATAAATAGCTTCGTGCAGAGACTAAAGTTATATAGCACATTTATTACTGGAATATTAATGAGTAAGCACAATTACCAAATTATAGTATTAACCCAGTTTCTTTAAAATTATTCACCTTAAGCTAGTTTTATAACTTTCTCATTATTTAGTTTAACTATAAACTTCTTATCGCACATGAACTCAGCTTAGATAGATTCTCTGAGGTTAGTTCAAAATTTTTAGCACAAATGACTGAAGGCTCAGCCCGAGCTGAGCTACAAAAGATTGTTATTCCAGGACCTGGCTCACAAGTTCAGCAGGAGTTTTGATATGAAGAATCCAACGGAAGAAGAGGAACTGGGTGACTCAGAAGCCGCTAATATGCGGCACCACCAATCACTACAGCGACTGAACCGTGATCCCAACGAACCGGAACTAGATGAAGAAGGAATGGTAAAGTCAAATCACTGACCTTTTATGAGCACTATCTACCCTGTACACCAGTTAAATTACCACTGAATTGAATACTTTCTTTTCTAAAACTCGAATTCTTTTTCTAGTATTCTTATACTCTTGAGTAACACTTAAATTATTTTTCAGCTGTTTTAATGAATCTAGAATTGTATTCAAATTTTAGAATTGTGGATACATAAAGCACATATATGAAAATACCATATGAACTATTACACATCTTGATATTTCCACAGTTTTTTTTCTTTCTTTCTTCGTAATGAACATCGATAAGAATGAGCTATGAATTAAAAATAGTAATAATGGATATTATTTCATGTTCAACACAACTTTTCCTTTAGCTCAAGTTATATGAACATAACATACTGTACTACGTTTTGCAATTTGTTTCGAACCTCGTGTTATTTTAATTTCAGACTTCGAGTAACAGATTTAAAATCACTGTTCTCGTTTATTCAGTATAATACACAGTGTTCACAAAGTCCGTGAAACATTACAAATAGCTGCATTTTCATAGACATAGACATGGGCTTGAATGGTTATAAAATGAAAGATGGGATCATCGGAGTACGCATCTTACAAAGGTTCAATATGTCCACCATCCATCAGCATTTGTCTCTTCTATAGGTTAGTTGAGTCCCATCGCATTTTCAGGTTTTGTGATAGTGATGGTATGTAGACTTTGGATTTTACATAACCCTCCAAGAAGTCACTTAGATCAGTTAACATAGTTGTGGTCTAGTCATATGTCAAGATAAGGCTAATCTAATGGTATCATTGTGGAAATGTTGTGAGGTGCCATCTAACTGTAAGATGAATTCCCCACTGTTTGTCAGTAGTTGGAGCATTAGCCATAATCTAACACATTCTAAAATGACATTTTTAGTAATTACCTCGGAAAGAAAAGGGAGTTAGTTATATACATTTTTTAAGACATAGAACAGATCATATTTTTGGCAAGTCCCGAGCATATTTGACTGTTATATGAAGGTTTTCTAATACTTATATGAAAACGTTATTATGGTTTACGTTACGAAAGATTGACTCATTGATGAAGATAAGTTCCCTACTGAAAATCTCCCTTTCAAGCGTTGTTGCGCTTCAGTGAAAAAGACGAGTATAATTCTTTACCATTAAGATAAATCTTGAAATTTGTATCGTTTCAATTGTAATTATTTACCAAGGATTTTTAAAATACTATTGTGGGATGTTTAGTTTGACCTCCTCTTCATGTAGACTTCATAAGCCTATGCTGCTGAATTTCTTGTACTACTTTATTATGTTATTGTACACGGTGGAGCCTTTCGGTACTGGCTTCGGTACTTATTTTGGACACTCATAACGGAATTAGAACGAATAAATTCAAGAGTGTATGTTTCCTAAGGTTATATTAGCGCTATTTTCCATGCGTATGAATGTGCGCTGTCGGTATTCACAATGAGAAGTACAACGACAGTTGACGTTAGAATTCGTAATTCGGTAAGTGCCCCTTTCATTTATAGCCATCCAATTCTGTGATAATACTTGATATGTAATTTTCACGGACTTCTGTAAACACACTGTATTCATAAAACGTTATTTTAGAAAAGGTATTTTAAAAAATAGAATATTAAAATCTTTATAAATGCCATTTTCATTACTCTATCAGGTAAGACATTAAAACTTCGATGTGCAAAAAGAAAAACAGTTCTTAACGGGAAAGCATTATTATGATGGGAGAAGCAATAATGGATCTATTAGCTACCAAATTGTTAAAAAAGAGTAAATAAATACGATGGCAAATGAATAATGAAAAGGATGTATCATCGAGTAGGTAGTATGTGATTGGTTTTAGAACTAGTCTCACTAGAATGAAATTGGAATTACTGTAATTTAAATAGTTATGTAAAAGTTATACCCACTGGAAATTGTAACATTTGTTACTATATTTAGAAGACTGATTTTAAAAATGTGTAGGGCTGATTCTGTTAAGCATCCACTTAAACATATCTGTTTCATCATTAATTTAGAGGTATTTCACTGTTTGTTTCTTGCTAATATTAATAAGACTCAGACTTAAGGTGTGAATAACCTGGAGAACGTACTACCTGGTTGCAGTACTACCTGGAGAACATACATGAAACCCGAAAATTCATACGTCTTCATGTGTCCTTATATTTTGATTACTGCTTAATTTTCAGTGGCTAGAGCAGCTGTCTTCATCTGAGTTTCTGCTAGAGCTGGTTTCAAAATTTAGGCAATTAGTAGGTTAGCAAACAAAGCAGCTCAAATAATCTGTTACCTGAATATAAGAAAGGTTTAAATAAAATAACCTCTATATTTACTTTTATGTAAATTTAATAACGTATTATAAGGACTTTTCAAAAGCTAGAATTCTCAATTATTTTTTATAAATGTCTACCGCGCTTGTTTTACTATCTTACAAAAAAAATCCCATACTTATTTAGCAATTACTAAAACCTTTTTTTAAAAAATCAAATTTCGCATGAAATGAATTATATTTGGTACCATCGTATGCAAATCTCAAAATAAATTGCGTTAACAAATTAACATTTGAGACCTTGTCTTTACATTTCTTTTCTAGTTTCGTTATAATGCAGTATTACCATATCTTCGCTTTGTATCCTATACACACATTATAACCTACAAATCCCCCTGACTTCAATTAGATCTCTTAGTAGATCAACATAAACGTTAGAACTTCTATTCATATCAAGCCCACTGATTACTTTCCATATATTTGTAATAATTATTTACACCTTCGTTATTGTTATTCTTAGATCACTTTCTTTCTCAAGTATCATCAGTTACTCAAAATTCCTGATTCCGATAAGAGCAATGAAAACAATTACTATGTTGAAGTAGAACTCAATCGTGCTCCATCTTTAATTCATATATTGTCTTACGTTTGAGTATAGATTTAATATAATTTATGATTACTCGTGTTAACTTTTATAGTGACACAATGTAGGCGATAGACACAAAAATATAACATGACAGAAATTTAACTAATATGAACATTAATAATATGCAATAATACGTGTAACCTTATTAATAAATATTTATACGAACATCGCAAAATTACTTTATTATCTATCGTAGTAATCTAACAAGGAAACCACAACCATCAGTTTTACAATATATTATCCTAAGACAATTCCGGAAAAGATACTAGCTATTGAGAGTACGAACAATGGTGCGCTTGTCTTACATATTAGCGATCTCGTATCACTGGCCCTAATAGGTTTTTCAGTCTTTTCCTTATCAATTAAGAAAGACAGGTGACAAAATAACACCTTTCGTATTGGAACCAAACATTTTCTTTCTCATTTTTTTCTTGTTAAATAATTAAATCTGGAAGTCGTAAGTCATCCAAGATACAAAGACCTGAACTATGTATTATATATTACTTAAGTTGTTTTTAACTTGATGGGTGAAACGTTATTTTCTACAATTTAAGTTTATTTTCGTTTTAGTACTCTATATTTTTTTTATATCCTTTCATATTTGCTTTAGAATATTCTTGCGAATCTGTGTTGGATGTACTAAATACTATAAAATGTACTTGATATAAACAATTTTAACTGAGTCTTATACATTGGGAAACGAAGATTTTTAAAAAAATCTTCTTCTTAAGAATTTCCTTGTTTGGTTCCTTGAGCCTACGAACATTTTCTTAATTGTTTCAGTGTGATGCTATTCGACATATGATTATTGCATATTTAATATATATTGGAGAATTTAACGAAAAGTGACACATTTTAAGTTATAATATACATACTGCAAAGTATTATTTTACGAGCAATAATTCAATTAATTTTTCTTTGAATTACTATATGCCAACATATACTACATATACTTCAATGTTTCCTTGTAATGCAGTAACATACCAGTGTATTACTATCATATGCATGTATGTGGTGTATTTATATATATGTGTGTGTGTGTCATGTTTGTATGTATGGTAAATTTGTTTGAAATATTGCGTGTCAAGCTGTCAGCAGATGTCTGTTTCAGCTGATAGAGAATCTCAACAATTACACAGGTCGACAGTTTATTTATTTATTTTCAGCTGCATGGGTTTCTTTTACTGTGTATTGTTTTCGGGTGTGCTGAGTATGAAAATGACCTTCTTCATTTCCCCATCAAGTACAGTTTGCTTGCAAAATAAGGGAGTATGATACACTGATTTGTCAAAAAAAAAAAAAAAAAAAACGCCTCATTAACACGTAAAAAGAATTATATCTGCCCCACGACACATTTGTGATTGATAAGCGTTCAGTTATTGTTATCCTTCACATTCTCCTGATTCTCTTTTCATTTTCGGTATTTCCAGTTACACGCTTAAGTATCCAACAGTAGTCCAAATTCCCCTTCATTCTATTCATGTTTCCTCAAGCCTCCTCCTCACTGCCCTATATTTTCCCATATTTTGTACTCCTTATCAATTGTAAAATTCATTGTTGACTACAAGATTGTTCAAGAATTTACTAATAGAGAATAACTCACAAGATTATTCGTTCAATGGTAGATGGTGAAGCTGTACACACTAGATTTGCAAGAAAATCTTACGTGATGGATTTTTCTCAGTACTTATTTTTCGTATTCAGCATGCAAAAATCTATAAGAATCCGAGGAAAACTCCCATGCAGTTTTTTAGTCACCTGTGTTATCTTAGTGGGACATATTAATTTCGAAAATAAATATTGTTTTTTTGAAAAAAAAATATTTAGGATATCAATTAACTTCCTAAAATTAAAAATACGCTGAACGATTTAAAATGCGATTACTATTATTATAATCTAGATGACAATTTAACATTGCAGTGACATAATATCAACATCTCCAACTCAGTAATTGAAAAAAAAAATGCTCAATGTGAGAAATTTATTTATTTATTTAGGTGCCACTACAAGCACTGTGCCAATTACAATGTTGTTCATTGAACTACACACAAATATCCTATAGTTCAAAGTGTTATAGAAAATAATATGCATACATTTATATGAATTAGGCCAACATGTTATTTTTTATATCTATTTTGGCTCCTACATTCATAAATATTTATACCAAAAATATTTTCAATAAAATTGTAGAAAGCACTCATCCTCCATTTAAAAGACTTAGAAATAATATTTGTTCTTGCCTAGTTGCAATAGACTGTACTATTATTTCCTACTTCTGTTTTACCTGACGTAACATGTAAGTGGTTTCGAATTTATATCTATCGATAGTCAATTTTACTATGAAATACTTTATGCAAAAATAAATTTACGCAATTTCACACAAAAGCGAATAATAGAAATATATAACAGTATGTAAAACGCGTATAACTATAACAATAGACATAAATTGAACGTTAAGATATATAACAAGCGGAAACAAAGCATCGAAGAAAGTGCATGAAGAAAAACATCAGAGTATTATTGTTGTATTACTTAATACAAATTTTCCCATTATACACATACTGACTTTTCTTTTTTACTAAATGTAACTGATAACTCACACGTCAGTTCAACCGAACGCTTTAAACTGCAGTTGAACGAAAACAGTAGGCTATTGACATAATAGAGATAAAAGAGTATAGAGCAATGAAGTAAGGATATAATAAATCTATAAGGGATGCAGTAATTTTGGAAAAACTAACATTTGAATAATGACATTAGTACATCATGATTGGATGATAAATATCCACAAACTGTTAAAAAAAAATGTACTGATAAATTAAATCTTATTAATTAATTGCATGTTAATTTTTAAACTTATATACCTCGATCATATTAGAAGCTTCACAAATAAAAATACTCAACATTATAAGTTTAAATATTTATTGGATAATGTAACAAATAATAAACAATACATATTACGTACGATATCCTATATATTGTTTATAATTTGTATTAATTTTCTGTTCATAATGTGACAGATTGGACCTACAGTCTGTAAAATGACACCTGCACGTTTTGACAAAACGTGTAGTTGCAATCTGAGTGGAGTGATACATTCAAATTCCATCAGCATGTTCTGATTATGTCACTGCAAAATTTAATCGTCGACAAAATTAGCTATACAAGACTTTCTTATTTATTCACTATAAAATGTTACGGATAATTTTTGATAAATTATGATATATATTTCTCCGACGCCAGACTCCAATCATCTCTGAGTAATTACAGAAGATGAACATGATTAAAGATTTCGCGCAACTCCTTTACTATATTCTTTTCCATTTGTCCTCTTTAACTGTACTTTTATGATTTTTGATTTTTTTTTTAAATATAATCAATATCAACATACGTACTCTTGTTTCTTCTATCTTCGTATACAGGAACAAGTTATTTCTTTTGTCATTTCCTGTGTTATATTTTTAAAAAGGACGTGTGAAATTCCTTGTTTTTCAATGATAAATACTTTAACGGCGCTTTGATTAACGGCACTTTGTTCTTCAGCTTAACTATATTTCCAAGATTCATATCAAGTATTAATCATGAATATCTAAATCATACTTGTACTCTGTCAGTTTTACTTGTCCAGACTTATTTTTTTCTACAGAACTTGTATCAATTTAAGGAGCATTTTACTTCATATATTTGATTACAAAACAAATATACATATCACAATCTTCTTTTTATTAGATTATAAGCAAAAATAACATTGACTACTTTTACAATCCACTAACTTATTCAAAATAGCACTAACTATTCAAATTCGTTACTGTGAGAAAACATTTTTTAAAGTTTTTTTTTTTTTTTTGTGTGTGTGTGTGCTCTAACTCACGATATTTACTCTAGTAATTGAGTTTTTGAATACCTATGCATCTCACTAAAATAATTCGTTCTGTTTAATAGATGTTTGAGTAAGAAGTATCATTGTGGATAGAAGTGTCACAAAATCATGCTTTTTATGTTGTCCTATTATTAAATTAAACCAACGACACATGCGATTAGAAATTATGCAAGAGTAATTGATTACAGTAGTTCTGTTTGTGTTTACGGTAATAATACTATTATATTTTTAACAATAGGTTAGTGTTTACAAAATTTCCTCTTTATTATCCATGAATTTCTGGTAGTTGTTACTTTTTGTTTCATGTAATAAATAATATATATATAACTAATGTATTGCAAGTTAGGGTCTTTATTGGTATGACGAATTTATATTTTTATACTTGACTAGTAGAGATAAAATAGTAAGAAATTATTTAAAAAACACAACAGAGATATGATTATTAAAGCAAGCTAATGTCATTTAACATCTAACATAAACTCATAAGATTTCTTCAGAGAAGGAACGTTCTGCGCTGGACTTGAAACAGTATTAAATAATTTGATTTGTACCGTACTGCCTCTTTCTCTCAATCATAGTACTATCTGAAATTTTAATTTAGCTTTTATATTGATATTCTAATTCATATTTCTAGATTTTATGTAATGGATTATTTTTTGATTTTATTTTGAGAATGTAATATATACATCTGAAAAGTCAAGAAAAAATTGCACAAATAAGCCGATAACTAAAATATTTGGTTATTTCACAAAAGATTATTATACGAGAAGAAATCGAAGACAAAAGAAAGTGATATTATTAATGCTAGAATATACAGGGTAGTGCACAAAGGGATGTCCAAAGTTTCAGCAAATTATCCTTCTAACGACAGGCAACAAAAATGACTGTATCATATATATACATGAACGACACAGTTTCGGATATATAAAGAATGATTGAGGTCCTCACTAAATGGCACGACGCTCATTGTATAAGAAACTTATCAGAAACATAAACATGCAAAATGTGTCCATGAATATAGTAAGTACAAAGTAAAATGTTAGCAGAGTAGAAGTGAAGACGATACTGTAATTCAAAAAGAAGTTGTTCAAATTTGTGTGTAATAAAAGGTACGTATTATAATGTTAAGGAATATTTTAAGTGATACTACATAAAATTAGTGCTATACGATTATACTCAACTATCTCAATATTATACGAAAATTCCTATCTAATTATCTTTGACTGATTATGTACGAAAATCGATGAATAAAGGATAAATGAATGAATGTACGAACATATCCGTACCTCCTTCCAGGAGGCAAGTATCATTCTCAAGGTTACATAAATTAACGTTGCTCCTAGTGTTCGCTGTCATTATTCTATCTTTTTTATTTCTTAATTACATTTGATGATCAATGTTACCAGAATATCAATGTCTCTCAGGCTCATTAATGGTGCGTCCACCTGTACTTTCATATCGTGCGCGTGTGCTGTGTTTTGCGGTTCACCCTATATATCTCCGAAACGACGTGGAGATATACCACGTATATATTGATACAGAACAGTCATTTCCAACTAGGTGCTCTGTGACGTCACAGTTTTCTGCTCGGGTTTTCAGTAATCATTCACAGAGAGTAAAGAGAAATCAGCAAAGCTGACGTTGGTGATAGGCAAACAAGATGTAGTCGATAGACTATTCGTGCATTCATGACTAACTGAACACTGCCAACACTTGTTTAATTCCATTCCACCTAACTTATTAGGTCCCCTTGTTTGGTCAACTTGTTCTCTTCCCTGGCAGCTCTGATCGTAAAGGTCGCTTCTACGTCATACACCATTGAGTTGGAAATGACTGATATATGAAGTATTGTTGCCTATCCGTAGAGGCACACATTTTCTAATCTTTGCGCACCATCCTGTATACAATATACTTGCTAATATCAGTTTTATTCTTACGAGTTTAGGCTGCTTTGTGTCTTCCTGCACTTAGTCACATAGATCTTTAAGAAAAAACTCATTATATTAGAATTAATAAATGTGTTAGTTACTACAAGTCATAAGTTACGTAGTATAGGTTCACATTCTGGACTTTCCTGCTTTAACAGTTTCTCTAAATTAGGATACTTTTCTAAAATCAAGATTACTAAAACTACTTAATTGTATATTTTATCTCCTAGGGTGCGTTAGTGGTACCTGATCAGCAAGGAAATCTTCGCATAACTGTGAAGAAGACAAAACCCATGTTGGGTATTGCCATTGAAGGTGGGGCAAACACTAAACATCCACTGCCACGGATAATAAACATTCATGTAAGCATTTATGGGAGTTTTGTATTTATTCTTCTAGCATCATTCTGGAAAACAGGAAATATATTTTAACAGCGTTATTAATGTTGTAAACATTTTAAGATTTTACTTTGACTTTATCGAGACAGATGGTATAGGTTGAAGTGTGATTATTCAAAAATCGTAAAGTTTTGGCAGATTCTCCTTTTCTTTCTATTTTACCAAAACTATATAGTTTGAGAAAACTTAAATATGTCAAGTGTTTCATTAATGAAAAATAAAATATTTTCTCCAGCATAGTACAGTCAGCCTAATGTACTGTGTAGGTGTGTATCATCTTCAAGAAACAATAGACTGTTAAATCTAAAGCTACAACAAAATTAATATAGGTAGCTCGTTTGGATCAATTTTGTTTCTAACTTGTTTCTTTTTCTCTTTAAACATGCAGAAATTAAGATCTTTCTTGTCTCTTTTACAGCAATGATTCTTTTCTTAATTTTCTTTCTTTTACGGTTTCTTTTTCTTTATTTTCTTTCTTTTATTTTGTCATATGTGATCGAACTTGATTTTCCTCGTCGTTATACATCATTATTATAGATTAATTTTACTCCTTATAATTGATATATAATACAAAGTTGCAATTATGGACGTTAAACCGAAGTGTCAATAATTCTTCATTGAAAAGGAATTTAAAAATACCCATAAATTTATCCATAAATAGATAAAGCGCCCAATTCTACACTACTCGAAACCAGCGTTATTGTTAGTCTTTATATTTAAGTCATTTTTGGTAATTTGTTATACAAGTTATTGGATGTTAGAGTTCCGGTGGCGTAGTCAACCAACTCACTGGATGGCCCGAGTCCAGTTACCAGTAAGAGCAGGGTACTTTAACTTAGTTCCAAAGTTGTTCAGAGATTCATCAGCCTTTGTAAAATGGATAGCTGAGAAAAATTGGAGTCTAAAGATGGAACTACATCCCGTCTAGTACGTGCTGAAGTCAAGAAAGTGTACACCTTCATATCGTTCATAGGCCTCCTCGATGTGTCCTGAATGGAAGGTGGCCATTGAATGGTTGGAAGAAGAAAAAGTCCTAACGAAGCATAAAAAATAATTTACTTACTAGAACGTAGCTAAAATAGTATTACAAAATAAATTAAAGTAGTGTTGCAAGCAATTTCGCGAATGTTTATCAGATAAGAAGGGAAGAAGACAGCAAGAAAAGAAATATTAAGAAAAAAAGGAAAAAAATATGTACCTGAGAAAGATCAGACCTAAGAATCTAGGAACAAGATTGAGGAGCCTTAAAGCTCAGTATTTAGGTAGTCAATAAGGTGCCAAACTCAAAGGTGGACTGGCCCGCAGGGCAACTGGGCAATGACCACTGCACCTTCCCTTTTATGACACCCTCCCAAAAATCTATTTAATAATGAAAATATAATGAATAAGTTTCACAAGTAATAACTAATAAAACACACTGATCCAAGCACAAAATATATTAGAAACATTTGTGTAACAGTTTCTGCAACGTATCATCGCCTTCATCAGATGTTTTATCTTGTCAAGTCTAAAGGAGGCTATGATACGTTGCCGAAACTATTACACAAGTGTTTCTAATATATTTAGTGCTTTGGTCAGTACGTATTAGTGTTTTATTAATACATGTGGAATATGTCCAAAGCTATAACAATATACAAGAACAAATTTCCCTGAAATTTTCTATAATAATACGAAAAATAATTCGTATAGGTTGTGAATTTTTCTGGATAATAATTTTTGTTTGAAGTATCTTTATTTCAAAATTATGTCTTAAATTATAGTTAAAATCATACATGGTTATATATATATATATATATATATATATATATATATATATATATATATATATATATATATATATATCATATAAGATGTATAGCAACATACATTTATTAATGACATAATATCACCTCTTCGACCAACTGGTATGACGTCCTCCCAATATCCGTACTACCGTCCTTTCCATGGAGTCAGTCAACTCCTGGCCAGATATGACGTTTTCCAGTTAAAGATATTTTCTTATATACCAGAAAGCTCTTGATTCTCTAAAGATTTAAATGTTTCAAACTAACACCAGTTTTTACTCTATGGAGATTAATATGGAAATCGGAAGTGTTAACTGGAATACTGCAAAGATAATATAATAGCAGAACAGCAGAAAGTATTCACAAGCATGAAAAAAACAACTAATAATAGACTCAGTAGTAACAACCCAAATTTACTATAAAAACCGGAATATATATACACCATACATACTATCAGAAGACATACGACTTAATACCGCACTCTTGGATCTTGCACTGTTTCAAAATCTATGGAGTATACGAGAAGTTGATACACTTCATACAAAACAACATGAGCAGATGGAATACAACATTATAAATGAAAGATAACCAGACAGAACTAGACATAGAAGATAAACGAATTAGAAAAGGACACTACGTACAAGAGCTACTAAAGAAAGAGTATCATTACCAAGAAACGAAGGAGGACGAGGATTAATCAACATCCGAAATCCATATTACAAACAAATTCAATTATTAGGAAATTACTTCTATGAAACACAAGAAAATTCAAAATTACATAGGCAATAGTAGCAGCAGACCATAAATATACACCACTTCACAGAAGCCAGAGGATGGAATCGAAAATAATATCAACGTTACAAATAACAGAGGACAAAAGAAAACAATGGAGAGAAAAAACAATACATTGGCGATTTCCAGAACAAGTCAACCACGAACATGTAGATAGAGAAACGATATTTCAGTGAATGAAAATATGAGATTTATACCCAGAAACAGAAGGCTTCAAGCAAGGAATACAAGACCAGGTAATAAATAGAGAACATTACAACATTACCAAAAAAAAATCCTGTAAAACATCGGAATACAAAATGACAAGTGCAGAAGATGTCAAATATATCAAGAAACAATATAACATCCAAGTGGATGCTCAATGATAAAACAAACCGAATATAAGGAGAGACGACAAAGTGGCAAAAATCATACGTCAAGAGATAGGAATGAAACAGAAAATGATACCAGAAGTATCGCAATACAAATACCAACCGGAGGCCACACTAGCAACAAATAGAAGCTTTGTTAGGACAGAACAATATTTATCGATAAAGAAGTATTATAAGAGGCCAAACATCACAGTAATAATAAGGAAAGAGAAGGGAGAAGTACATCTAAAAACATCACAATACAACACACAACAAACCTACAAAAAGCACATAAAGAAAAATAGAAAAATACAAACAGCTAGTCTAAAATATAAAAGAACAATGGAAGATAATAAATGTGAAAATAATACTACTAATATTATCGGATAACATACTGGCCCACACGACGTTGAAAAATGCACTTGAATCAGTTGGAATTGAAGAAAAGTCATAAAGAAAATACAGAAGAGCGTAATACTGAACACATGCGGAATTGTAAGAAACTTACTTCAAACCCCAGAATAAAGGAAATACTTGGGTGACCCGTACATTACTATATCACTTGCATATATAAGAAGTGCAGAAAATACATATAATAATAATAATAATAATAATAATAATAATAATAATAATAATAATAATAATAATAATAATAATAATAATAATAATAATAATAATAATAATAATAATAATAATTTTATCGGTGACTTGAAAAAAAAATCATGTTGATATATCATATTTTACAGCACCAAGATGGGGAACAACATTCAAAACCAATAATTGATATGCAAATAATTTTTGGCTAAATGTGACATACCTTTTATTCTGAGGCCACTTAATCACCAACGCTGCCGCTATCAATCTTGTCGTAAGAAAAAGGCCACTGGTATCTTTCTTCTCCTGTTCTGTAAAGAAACTTTCATTTCAACTTGTAGAAAAAGCAAGAACTTTAAGTGTTGTGCTGAATAATGCCCTCTACCTTGTATCCCATTTACATTTTCTGGGTTCATTTTATCTGTAATCCAACGTTTTCAGAAACATGAGTGTTTCGAGAAACATTTCTTGTTCACCTCACAGAATGATGTTACACAATACATTTATCATCTGTAGTTCACGAACAGAATGGATATAAAGATAAAAGTTTTCCCTGGTTACAATTTCATTGTAAAACATCGTATCCATGCATTTTCTCAGGGTTCTCCCGTTTCCTCCTGCAGCTTAATTCGACCAATTCTTTCAAAATCAACTGGGTTCGATTCCTGGCGGGTGCTCAGGATCCCACGTAAAGCTGTACGTCCACATTTCATATAGCCTCGCCACTGAAAGTGAAATGAACTCTAATCTATTCATCTTTCGTTATCGTTCTCTTCTTTCATTGATTATCCAATTAACTATTCTTTCATTAATTATTTCTCCTTTATTCTAAAGGGTATAACTGTGGGGTGTTAAATTAAAACATTCGAGATTTCACTACACGAACTCAAAAATAATGTATTATTATTATTATTATTATTATTATTATTAAGAGGACGGAGGAGTTCCTACACTTCTGTTTGACTGTATTACATCTTTTAGCATAGCAAAATATACAGACGTATCGGATACCAGCGATAATTTTTACCTGAGAATGTAAATTAAAGAGTTTATTTCTAACGAAAATATATAACAACGATTTTATTGTAGAAAATAACATAAATATAAAGAATAAACAAATAGAAGGAAGGACTATTTTTTTCAGTTTCAAACTAAATATGGCTACCTGCACAAAGTAAACGTAAATTGAACTCATATGAAGTATGGTCATGAAATGAATTGGTAAAAACAACAGTACTAGTGCAAGAACAGCTTTTCGAGATAACTTATTTTTTTAATCTATAATTGGTTCTAATCTTTGTTCTGCCACTCTTAAAGTATGCAGGTTCCATTCAAATTACTAATTATTCAGCAACAAACGAAGCATATTCTTGCAATTATCTCGAAGATCTTATTTCGGAGTACCACTCTTTGCAAATTCAAATATGTTTAACAATAAGATACTGTCCAAAAGAACAAGAGCAGACAGCAATATCCTGTCATAAATTCAAAACAATTTTAATCATAGCATAGCGTATACTTTTATAGCAAAGGATGTTCTGATGATAATAGAAAATAATACAAGCAGTTAAATTGCATCTGTCTGATTTTACAGACAGTGAATTTAGTTAATATAAGTCTGATGTACAAAAGCTGTAACCCAATAAATTGTTTAAATACGAAAAGACAATACGGCCTCTACTTATATTTCTTCGGCTAAACATATTTCTTTTCACCGTTCACTGTTATCAGTCAAGAGGTCTCCTCTTTCATTTCTAAATCCAAGATATTTGAGGAATTCTTCTTCCTGTCGACTTGGACCTGATCTTGAACAAAACATTCAGTTCATATCTTCCACTAGAAGAAAGAGTATTCACTTACTGTACAGTCTTGAGTAACAAAACCAAATCTGCAATCTATTGACACGTGAAACTTTACATTTTTCTTTAATTCTGAATCGTGTATAATTCAATTTTGATAAAAGTATAATTTAAAATCCCGTTGTTCCTCTTGAGCCTTTCAATAATCAGGGAAATCGACTGTAATTTACGCAGTGTAATATCTTGTTTAAAAATCTATGTTTCTTTTAAAACTACACTACTTTTATATGTATAGGAAAAACAAATCAAAGGTTGTTCAACATATGAAAATAGTGGGAAAATTATCTTGCTTTAACCTAGATACTTTTTTCCTACAATTTACATGTACATTTAGTTTGTGAGAGAAGCAGGTGACTCATTTTTGTTTTGTTTCTGTTTATACCGTTTAAACAAGTATGTGGCTAATAATAATTGATAAAGAGTAAATATTTCTGTTTACTTTTCAGGAAAATGGTGCAGCATTCGAGGCAGGAGGATTAGAAGTTGGCCAACTAATTCTTGAGGTTGATGGTCAACGAGTTGAAGGTAAAAATATCTTGTTGTACTTATCTGTTCATGATACCAATTTTGTAACCAACTTATGTTTGCAGTGACATCGTCAGCAATATGCTGATCTGATTAAATTTGAGTCCATCACTTCGTTAACATGTTCTGTAAGAATCCTTATTCAGAACATAGTTCCGACTACAAACATACACAAAATTAACCGCTAGTACCTCGATGTGTCCCTACTAATCCATCTGCGAAAGAAGCAGGGTATCATTTAATGGAGTAGGTAATAAGAAAATAATTTCATTCTTCGTTCTTTCGTTTTCATTTGCATTTCTAGAAATGTTGTATTTCTAACGTACGATACCACAAATATAATAGTCAACATATCATTATATAAAAATGTAAATTTATCAAACAACTTGTCATGCGTTATGTAGACATTGACAACAAGAATGACTGTTCACAGTGAAAACAAATGTTTGCGAACTCTATTTAAATTAGCGAAATCTTCTACATGACGTTTCAAAGCACTCTGGTCTTCATCAGTTACTGCCAGAATAAAAGCAAGAAGAAAGAAAAAAAAAAAAAAGAGATATTGCCTACGCCGCAAAATTAGAGGTCACAGTCTTCGAATCTTCAAAGATAGCTTAGCTAATATGAATTATGCACGTATGTCTTCATGTCTTCATCACCTGAAAAGTGACCTCTAATTAATTAATTCACAATACAGTTCTATTTCCATTATTCGTGAATACTTGTTACCAAATCATGATTCACTGATTCGAATCATACATTGTCCAAAATTGTTGCATCCCTGACAAATTTACAGATTAGCTTATTTTGTTTTCGTTGGTCATCTATGATTTTTGTCTTGGTTTAAACACAAGATGTGGCTATATACTAAATTATATTTACACAATTATCAATATTTATTCACAACTTTGCACAATTGTATTTGCTCAAAAAAAATCTTTAAAAAATGAGTGAGATTAATCTAATTATTTAAATTTTTAAGTGATTTAATATGATTTACATGGACATAATCTTTCATACAACAAAGTAAAATGTAAAAGACCAACATCTACAATGATACTAATCAATTCCCAAACAATTCCAGCTGATGTTAAACCTTACTACTTAAAACTAAATGTTGAAATATATATATATATATATATATATATATATATATATATATATATATATATATATATATATATATATATATATATTGGCCATAAGACAATGTGTAGGAGGACATACTGCGAACATGTAAATCTAAAGACAAATATTGCAAAAAATGTTGACAAATGCTATGATAACTATCAATGTAACAATGAAGCATGTTATATACTGGAAGATGCAAATTTGAACATGAAACTGATCATCGATTATGTGTAGAAAGACAAAGGCAGGAAAAAATGAATATAATGCTCAACAGCATATCTCATTCATGAGGCTACTTCTCAAATAGCTAAAGTCAATAAAGACAGTAATAACACATTATTTAGGGACATTGTTAACGTACCTAAACTAACAACATCGACAACGATTATACATAAAACACATTATCAAAGGAAACCTAAATAGTACAAATCATTATACTAAAAATAGTTTAAATCGGCAAAAAATTGAAGTACCTTTCGGGAAGAAAAGGAGAGAATCGAAGGAAGATCTACTCAATTATGATCAATTGCCATAACCGAGTCTACAGTAAATTTTCTGCAATTCTTATACTCCGGAACAAGTTTTATTTATTTCTAGTCGTTCAACCAAAGCAGGTAATAACATAAATAGATTTGAAGTGAGAACAAATTACCCCTTCTCCCCCCCAAATAAAAGGTAAGACCTATAACAGTCAATCTAAATCACAACCAAGCCAGGATTGTACTAAATTTAAAGAAAAATAATGGAAGAAAATCAATAAAAATAAATCACACAGGTGTAAATAACATAAACCAAGTCAATATTGATTGTCAAAGCTAACAGACCATGGACAGACAGAAACCTGATTGTAAATAGAAACAGTATTTCACAAAAGCGGCTAAATGCAATTAAACAAATTGTAAATACAGCTTGTGCTTCCTTCGATATTCCTAACAAAACACTAGAAAATTATTTCAACAAATTAACACTATATTGTAGTTATTTCAATGTTTTAAAAGAATTAAAGATCTTGTTAATCTAATATTATTACATTGCGCGCTGTATTTTGATAGAGAACAATTAATAATATAAATAAAATAATAAATGATATTTTCTCAAAACAATGGAAAAATGTAATTTTGTTATGAAGAACTAATTATAGAAGCATTTATAGAGAAATTTAAGAAACTATTATTCAATTGAAAATAATTATCTTGCCATCAAAACGAACATATAGTACGATATGTTTTCGATATCAAATTTCTATACTTAAAATAATGGGAGGTAAAACAGCGTGAAAATTTAGGAGAGTCATCAATAGCGATATATGGTTGGGCCTTTGGGTTATCAATGCGATGCATATGACCAATAGGTTTCATTATTTCAGCTTAGCAATTACTGTATATAATTTAAAAAACGTCAGTTGGGATTATGATGGCTGATTGCTAGAGAGCTCACCTCTAGCACGGAGAATCCCTAGTCCAATTCGAGGCTATGCAGATTTGTGGGGGATAATATCGTGTTTCTAGGTTTCCTCGGTAATGTCCTATTTCGTTCTACTATATTCACTTCACCAATTGTTTTATTATTACTTACTTTTGCCATCCAGCCCTTTAGTTTGCAGGATATAGCGTAGAGGTTAAAATAAAAATAGCATTTCAGCAAAAATTCTTACTAAAATAATCATGACGGGAGCAAATAGTCTCGCTGCTAACATCCCCATTGCACTATAATACCGGTAATTTACTTATTCATTCTACTAAAAAGGTAAGGCACTTAAATTAACGTCTATTAGAAATAGCTTTCTGCAGAAAAAGGTACTACTTTCGCTTTATGAAAATACTATAGCAAGAAAGAGAGAAATTGTAAAAATGAAACGTGGTGTTGCACCAAGGTTAGTGTCCGAAGAATGTTTCCATACGTACAGGATAGGCGCAAAGTCGCTTTCCCTTAAAAAGAAAATAATAATAATAATAATAATAATAATAATAATAATAATAATAATAATAATAATAATAATAATAATAATAATAATGTATATATTTTTGTTACATATTGAAGACAGCAACTTTGTGCTCACCCTAGATATAAAT
Organism: Thermobia domestica; assembly: GCF_964235325.1. NCBI lineage: Eukaryota > Metazoa > Arthropoda > Insecta > Zygentoma > Lepismatidae > Thermobia > Thermobia domestica. The sequence continues at coordinate 122,861,161 of NC_137455.1, forward strand.
AGTTATCTGTTAGACAACTAGATAACGATTTATATCTAGGGTGAGAGATGAACTTTTTCAGACGAAGAAAACTTGAATATCTAAATATTATAAGGTATCTTGTCTGCCATAAATTTTGTGTTTCACTAATTATATTCCTTGTATCTATTCTAGGTATGCATCACCAGGAAGTGGCTCGTGTTATTGCCGAATCCTTTGCAAAGAAGGATCGCCAGGAAATTGAGTTCCTAGTAGTTGAAGCTAAGAAGTCCAATCTAGAGCCTAAGCCTACAGCTCTAATATTTCTGGAAGCCTAGCAGTTGCTCTCCCTTTCTTGAATCTCGTCACCCTACCTAAAATCTATTGCTACGTTACCATGGTTACATGCCGGTTAACATATCACACTTCTATAAATACATACATCGTACACAGATACAGATACACACACACACACACATGCGACAGCTCGTACAGCGTCCTATACGTTTATACATGTACTCACAGCTTATCTTTCGATGAAGTGGTAACGGGTTCGATCTCCCAGTCTCAAGATGGATTACGTACTTCTTTAAGACATTTGTCAATTAGGACGCGCAACAATTAAATTAACTCAAACAAAGTTGGTCAAATGTGCTTCGCTAAAGAAACATATTCACAAACACATACACATATATATAAATACACAAGACACAAAACATATATGTAAAAGGTAAAGTAAGGTACTGCTATAACTGAGAGAGTAGAAAAATTCACAATACATAAAGAAAATGCATCGGTTGAAGTGACAATTTTATTAGTTCTTCCTCTAAGAGCATTGAATATATATATATATATATATATATATATATATATATATATATATATATATAGGGGCGGATCCAGGATATGATCAAGGGAGGGGCTAAACCATATTTTGCCGTTTTATAAAGTGTAAAGCAGGAATGAAGTCCATTTTATCCAGTGTATACCTGAGCGTCAAGGGGGGAGGGGCTATAGCCCCTATAGCCCCCCTTGGATCCGCCACTGTATATATATATATATATATATATATATATATAAGAAAAATAGTAAGTGAATGGAAAGTATGAGAGTTTGCTACAAAAAATGAAAAAGTTTGTTTATTTGTTGTGAATTTTCCTGCTCGCTTGTTAAATATGTTAGTACCTTTTGCTTTACCTTATAGAAAAAAAAAAGCCTGCCACTGTGTACTCGCTGCTGTTACTGATGATGTTAATGACATGTTGTAGCCTAACACGTGCAGTACCAGTGATCATAGCAGCAAATAGTGATTGTGATGCTTAGTGTGATATCAGTGTGTTGCTGTAACGTAGAAAGGGTGGGAGCTCAAGAAGGGGAGGGAAACACTTGTCAACAGCTTTATTTAAAAACAAAAATGCCATCATCAGAATGTAAAGACAGAATAAACATTGTTTTCTGATCCAAGTGTTGGCAATAGGCAACTGATAAAATGATGTATAGGTAATTAACGAAAGTGTGCCAAAACGAAAATTATTTTTTTTCTCCCTTCAGGCTTACAAAAACTTTTTTTTTAATATCTCCAGTTGCGTATGCTGTGGCCATGTTAGTTTAGAGCACAAGACAAGAAAAACAATTAAATGTATGAATTAATAATGAAAGGATTCCTCAAACTTTTTAAAATTATTTTAACACATTATATTTAAAATATAATTATAGAATATTCATAATTGTTAAAATTTTCCTACTCGAAAGAGAGATGAACCTTTTCAGACGAAGAAAACTTGAATATCTAAATATTATAATATTTAACGATAATACAATACGGTATTTTTTAGTAAAAGTAACGTGCTGTGTGAAAGAGACAGGATGACTTCCAAAAAGAACTAAACCCCCTTTGAAGTAGTGCGTGGAGAAACATACGAGACTTTTTCATAAGTTACTTTCTTTGTAAGAAAACGAAGAACCAGTAAATTTATTACTCTATAAATTGTATCATGTGTTCAAATTATATATTTACTATGAACTTTTATCTATATAAAATTTGCAATATTGAGAGGGAACATATTACAAATGTGGTGAATAACATTGGAATTGCTTGATTAATTTTCCGCAAACATTCCATTAAATTTATCAACTGCTGTAGCAAATGAAAAATATACATAGGCAGACATTAGGAAGAAAAATCGTTTCCAAGTATTATATTTCATTAATATTACATGAAATAATAACAGCACATGAATCGTGAAAGCACGCTAATTGAATTTCACAGATCTTGAAAACTTGATGTAAAACGACTGTTGGCAGATTTAAATAAATATTAGATATGTAAGGGAAGTATTTTAGTAACTTTGTTTAGGGTATCTCAATCCAAAATTTGAACTTGTAAACCTAAAGCTTCCAAAAAGTTTATGCAATTGTAGATAGCATGTGTATCAATGTTTCGGGAAAGCACTTTTGCATACGAAAAGGCCGTATGTAATATTTAATAACACGACATATGTATATTGAATTTTTTTCTCCCTCTCATTTGCATATAAAATTATAAAGATTAAATTTAACGTACATATATGTATACAGACATATGTATATATGAGTATAATAATAATAATGTTTGAAGCAAGAATGCTGATTGTATGACCATATCATTTTAGGGAAAGAAAAACCAGACTACTGTAGTTCGTAACAGTGCATTTGCCATGGGAGCAACTTTTTTATAAAAAAAAAAATATAATTTTTCATTCAGAACATCGTATTAATAAGTAATATCTTCGATGGATTAAATAGAGGAAGAAATATGATCTATCCTTAGAAATGCTTTCTAAGACTAGAGAATAAAAGACAATTTTTTAAAGAAATGACTTTTTCTTCTTATATATCCCTAAATTTAAAAAAGAAGATAAGAATAGTTTTATTCGAAAATAAATTCAACATCGATCTTCCTTTTTGAAGTCCTGTTCTCTCTCTTCTAGGTTCGATATTTTGATGCAAAGTAATTTATTTGTATCATAAAATCTTACGTAAAAGAGAGCACACAGCTTTAAGAAGAATAGTTCATACTTCTTTTAATAAGACTGTACATACTACAGGACAAAATTCACTTTGTAATAGAAGAATACTGCCTGCAGATGCAATACATTAATAATATTTCTATAAATAACAACTCTAAATTATTTCTTAAGAGTCAAAAAAGTGAAAAAAAAGAAATAAAATAAAATAAAGAAATAAATAAATAAAAGTAAGAAAAAGTGTAAAGTTGCTTCTCGAAAATATCAAATTTGGAATTATACATTTAGCACAACCATTATTTTAAGAAATCAAGTTTTTCTTTTCTATTACTACTATTAGTAGTATTATTATGGTATAATTCATAATTTGACATTGCTACGATGCGCTTAGCTATTATGCAATTTATATTGGCAACTCAGGTATAGCATATTACAAATAACAAGGTCTGCTTCTACATAATTTCTGTTAATGTTGAATAAGAAAGAACATGACATATTTTGAACATCTTGTTTTAAGAATGGGAAACCTTTTATGCAATTTTAATTCTTCCATTTATATATATATATATATACATACAAAACATATACATTATATATATATAAACTCCATGTATTAGGTGTAGCACAATAATACAATACTTCCCGCAATGTTACGTGTATAGTAGAGCTACTGTTGTTATTTGATGGCTGTTTGCTTTAATTCTTGGCCACAGCTACAGCCAATAGCACTGGTAACATTTCCGCCATAAACCCTTTTCTAAATGCACTTTTGTAGTGCAAGCGTTCACAGCACTGAATTGTTTAGAAAACATTTAAATATTTAAAAAAAAATGATAATTAATAATCTGATTCTTGTTGCAATTTAAGATCTATAACACGTTGATATTTATTCACATGTTATTTTAAAAGAAGAAGAAAATAATTACAAAGAACGTTGTATTTCTTTTGTTAAGACCATTTTTGACACACACTATTTAGTGTGTACGGTTATTATGTGGGCTTGCTCCACTCCTCCACTCTTTCTTTCACTTGGGAGGAAAACGTGAGTGTATATACGGTTGTTGAGACGTGTTCTATGTTATTGTTGTCCTGCAAAAGTTATATATACATATATATAAATATACATATTAAGAGAAACACCTACATTGTGTGTGGAAACAGGGAGATTGTGGGAAAGCCCAAGTTTTACATATCTATCATTGCCTTATGAATGGTGTACTATTAAAACAGATTATTGTTGTTTTAATTCAAGAAATAATAAAACAAAAAAGGCTTCTTGATCTTTCCTCCCTTGTAACCCCCACCTACAGTTGTGCCAGATAGATATCAAAGCTCTTTTCATTCCCAAGCTGGATGCCTATTTTTCAATTTTTACAACTGCAATGGACACTGTCAAAAATGTACATATTGTTGTCTGCAGGTACTTGGTGAATTTTGTAATATTGGAAAAAATGAAAAATACTCTAAAGAAAATAAATTTTTTATGCAACCTACGTATTTTATTGTATTCACATACTCCATTCCCTGTTTTTCTTTTAAAAAAAGTCATAACATGTTTAAAATTTAACGCCTACGTTTTTTATAAAAATCTTTGACAAGTTAAAGAAGTGTGTAATCATCTCAAACGTTAACGCACAATTAAAGTTTCATCTTGACAAAGTGCCTGTTAGAAGTGAGCAAAATTAGTACAAACTAGCACAAAATTATATATCTTCATATTAAAAAAAAAAAAAAAAAAAAAAAAAGTGCATAAGTTTCTCACAGGAAGAAGACTTTCAAAAGATAAAGATTGTAGTGCAAGGAATTTACATAGTCATACTGACAAAGCTTTCAACCTCATCGTTGTTAACCGTGCACACGAAATAGTTCAAGAGAAGATAATAAGAAATAAGATAAGTTGCAAATTAAGATTGCCCCCAGATCTGCTGAGAAAGGTATCAGGAAACACCGGAATGTTGTAGTTAATAGTAAATTAAATATTACATGCAGTAAATAAAAGAGTACGTTTACAAATGAAGAAGAGGTTATTTATGAATTGTTGGTGAAACAATTGTACTCTGAATGATGTAGAAGGAAAAGTAAGACTAAATTAATGGATAGTTTTAAAGGAAGTAATTCCTACGTGAAGATGAACTTTACTGAAGACTGTAATGCATTAAAAAGTTCTGAATATGTAACATATGACTTATCAGCGATAACAGAAAACCATTACGATATGGGACGTTAAAAGCACAAGAGATTCAATTACAGTTACTAAAGTTGTGAGAAAAAGGAACAAAGTTTGAACGCTCCGTTTAAATACATGAAAAAGTGAACACTGCTGGACATGAATCTTGTAAGAACTGAAAGAAGATTCAGATAATATCTTAAATATGAAATACTTCCAAAATGACGAAAATTGGACCTGAATTCTTTGTATACTGAAAGCTCTACATATTGTACTAGCAGGGCTAGAAACTGGAATTGAGTTTCCCTTAATTAAAACAGCTCAATTACCTCACGATTTTGATGTAAACTTAGTTAGGCCTACAAGTATTCTATGTTCTCATCCCCCTCTATTCGAACACATCAGAGACACCCATGAGCCAATAAAAACCAAGGAATTAGTTTCAGTTTATTATGGGAGGCAATTCTCTGAGACATTTTCAAGGTTTTCTCCTTAACACCAGCAGAAGAATGTCGGTTGCTGGATTAGCTGTTTGGAGTTCATCGTTTCTTTTCAGTGAAAAAGACTATACAAGACTGGCATAAACAAAAGAGGTAAACATGGAAAGTGAATATGTTCCAAGGATGTTATAAAATAGAGGATCTGCCCATACAACAAAATCGTGAAGCCATACGTCACAGTTTCGCCACACCTACTCTGCCCACTACGTGCCATTAAGATCGCAATGTTTCGAGCCAACAATGATGGCGGAAATGATGGTAGCCAATCAGACGTGCCGGATTAGACGATGCTCGGTTGTTTTTTGGCTTCATTGAGTTCATACGATGAAGATACGTATGGGCAGATCCTCTATTTTAAAACATCCTTGATACGTTTCAACTGGAAATCGAAACCGATTTTTCTGTACTAAGTCAGCCAGGCATTAGAAGAAAAATGTTACCTATAGATAAGTAATGCAAAATATTATTTTCAATTTTAATGTATTTATTTTCTCATAATCACATGCCAAAACATTAAAAGACATCTCGTATTTTAGTGACAGAGCAACTGTCATAAAGTGAGAGATCCAGGTTAAATTTCCTGTCAGTTCAACAATCAGATATTTGTTTGTCCTACATACACATTTTCCAATGATCACTTTCATTACGATAATTTACTTTTATTAAACAATTAGTCATTCAGGTATTTAAATAGAACGACTATCAAATTCTTAAATCACGTATTCTTGTAAGTTATTACCCCTAAATATCAAGACATGAGTAAATGTCCTTTAATACCGCCAGCAAATTGTATTTTAAGATGTGATTGGTGAATGGAAGTTATTACTGCAAACTTATCTGGATAAAAGAAAAACCTTCTATATGACTGCATTATTCAGGCAAATATAAGCTGTCACATGAATGTGAAAAGTGATATTACATATTTGCAATTACAAATAGAGAAATTATGTGTCCTTCAATATCTACTTCAATATTGTTATACTCGTTGCACATGTACCCGAGGATTCTGAAACTTAGAAGGAGTTCAGATTAGTTCTTAAGTCCTTCAACTGCTTATTGTACCTCAACTATCCCAATCCAAGATTCATGTCTCACTTTTACAAGTGTTTGGCTTTAAAATTCATTTTCCGTCACTTTCAAGTTTGTAATATTTTAAGGGACGCATTTTAACTCCTATGTTTATTAGATATTTTTCATTTTTCAAGATCCCCTTCAGGATGGCTATCTCCATGGTTGTCACATTTTAGCACTCGTTTTATATGTTATTTGCACATCGAACTAATCAAAAGGATGTAAGCGATATCAACTTTACTGACAAATTTCTAAGGAAGTGTACGGTAAGTTTAACATCCAACTGAAAAATAAATAAAAACGTAATGTAAATTCCATTAAGTAGAGTAGACAATAGACATTTTCACTTTATTATTATTATTACTACGCTATAAAATACTTCAGAGCTAGCTGATTACAGAAAACACTTTATTTCGCATATGTGTTGATTCTAAGTAGTCGAAACTTGTAATTGAATTTCGGTCTGTTACTTGTGCACTTAAAACAATGATTGCCATGTTTGTATGTAATCGATTGGTACAGTAAAGACCACGTTGGTCCAGGGGAAACTGTCTTTGTTACCTGGTAGGGAAACAGCTTAGAGAACGTTATGATTAGTGTTTTTCAGGTGTAAGACGAAGAATATTTAAAAAAGTAACAGGGCCTAAAGCTTCTTTAAAAAAAGTAAGCTATTAGTTTAATTATTAAATTAAATTTATTAAATAACTTACCTAACTAGTGTTACTTTCCACCACAGTCAGTAACTACAAATATACCTACCTATTTAAGTTTTGAAGCTCTTTTGAAATTCGTAACATACGTGCTGTGTATAAGGACACTAGAGCAGTTGTATCATTTTATTTAATATCTTTATGTAAATGAACACTTATTTCCAGTCTGAATTGAACTGATTAATATCCTCACGTTTGCACCACAATCCGACTTTCTGAAACAAAATCTTATTCACATTTAAGAAAGATAAGCACAGTTATTTGATAGTAGAGTACTACCCGATGGGTCATGAAAACAATTCCATTGTGATTGGTTGGCTGGTTGATTTGGAGTTTAGCATTCCTTTCAGCTCTGAGGCTATATGAGACGTGAACCTACAGTTTAACGTGGAATCCGAACCACACGCTCTCTCACCAGGAATCGAAACCAGGCTCCCGCGCTGAATGTACGTACCCTAATCATATAGCAACAAGAAAGTTCAGTTTGGTTGTGAAAGCGTTGTGAAACCGTAAAGTGGCTAATATAATGAGAATTCTTACTATACTAAGAAACAATATTGCAAACAAACAAAAAGTATTGTTGTAGCAATGGTTTATATTGACCAATTTCTGTACGTACAATAAATGGTAGAAAAATTATAAACAAGTTTTTGGTGCAGAAGGTGCTTTATTTGCAGCCGTATTATATAGCAGGAAGATTCACTACATTTGTAACTACAATATACTAGCTGAAATGCCCGTTCTTCGTACGGGGAGAATCAGTGTGAGAAAAGCATTTGCACCCACGTTTTTCCTTATGTTCAACATTTCAATGAAAGTGAAATAATAAAAATCCGCAATGTCAGCTCTTCCCACCTGCACCCCCATGCCAATAGGGGATGAAACTAGACTTTAAATGGCATTGGGAGCGACACTCATCTCAGCGATCCCGAAAGCTATGGATTAGAAACTAATATCGGCCTTTCTCGATTATTTTTATGTCATTCCCTTCCTACTCTCAACCCTCACTCCTATGCCGATAATGTGATGCAGCGATCTAAGAGGAATTTACTATGAAACAGTCTTACATTATTTTATATATATATATATATATATATATATATATATATAATTTTTTATTTTATTAAGGGGGAAAATGTCCCCTTAATCCCTTTAAAACGGAAATTAAAAAAAAAACGCTCAGTCATGTATCCCCTTCTTTTTAATGAAGAGTTGATGTACCGAGTTTCATCTCTCTAACTTGAGGGCTCGTGAGATTTACATAAATTGTTTCCTCGCATTTCCTCAGGATATGTATTTTAATCTAAGTAACATGATAAAAGCTCAGTTCGAGATAGTTGATAACGATATTCAAAAATTCATTTCAAACGGTTCAGTCGCTCTCCCGTGATTTGATCACAAATAATATCACTTTCTCTTTTATACATTAGATAAACCGGTCATTTTTAATATGTACGGTAAAGAGTGGGAAAAATATGAGGGTACAAATAGAACATGAACTACGAAAGGTATAAAAGCTAAGTTTGAAAATAAGAAGAAAGAAAAATTATTGCCATAATAAGATAACCTGGATGTTCTCAGTCTGCATTATTTTTAATCTGAATTGATGTAGTAATTAGACTTTTAATGTTTCTAACGCTTAATTTAATAATAAAACAACCTTGCTAGTATATCTAAGATATTTGTAATGGTAACACATTACAGATGACTTATTGGGTATTTTAAACTATCAGAATAAGTCTTATTAACTATTTTTATGTATAGTGTCTTACTTATTTTGTAACTTTCCATTTGCTGTACCACAAATTTATTTGAAATTTACAGTACGAAACCCAATATAAAAATATTCCCTACACTGTTAATTCGACTGTCTAGAGGGGACCCGATACGTAACATCATGCCAATTCAAACATGACATGAGTAGCTCATTTTTGCATTGTTTGATGCTTTATATCCCTATAATTACGGAATATTGTTCTGAGAATTTTGGCCTATGTTATATCGAAAACTAGTTCTAAGCGATGGAATCATTTAATTAAAACTTTTTGTCGGAAATGTTCATCCCACAAATAACGCTGACTCGTTTGGACATCGACGCGTAGGCTTTGTCGTACAGGTAGTTAGCAATTACAGCATAACTGTTAACAGACGCTTTGAGGTTACAGGTTGATAACTTTCTTTTTTGATAAGTTATTTCAATATTTTTGAAAAGCACATTTATAAAATCTGAACTCGTATGTTTTTCAGAATAACAATAATGATGAAAGCTAAACAAAAGTTCTCAATTCGTTTATGATTAAACATTATGAAGATCTTGATACCACGAAATTTCAGTATAAAGAAATCTTATTAAACAAATTTAAAAGTATTGCAAGCACGGATGACTGTACATAAGACATTCAGAAAAAAAGCACGAAACAATAAAATATATTGATTAATTGATACTATTTACATCTTTATCCTAGCGTTACACTGCAATTTCATATATCCAAAAATCTGATTTCCAATATGGAATAAATTATGATAAAAGTTACAAAATAATCGATCAAATTCGAAAAAAAAAAAAAAGATTTTTCCTTCAAGCTTCCCCCCTCCCTTCCCTTCAAAACTGATTGATGTGTCATTAGTCATTACTTTATAGTTATTTTTCCTCAGTACAATCTGTATAATTCTATCAAACATCTGAACCCTGTGTACCAATATCCTATTAAATATTGTGTATTTCAGTTATTAGTGGTGTAACATATATTACACTTTTCTGATACTAATGCAAAGGTGTCATGATGTTCTCTATCCTTACTCAATAAAAATACATTAATTAGAAAGCACCGATAAATTTTATAACGCGTGCAATGCACATGTAATACATAAAAAAATGTCTTAGTTATGCATTGTAACATGCTTAAAACTAAATGTGGACGCCACAATAAAAATAAGTATGCAACAAATACAGTAATTACTCGGAATAATTTGAATATGGTTCAGCACTTAGTTCTCAACGAATGCTCTACCTGCAGCATTTGAAACACAACCCTTCCCATGTGATATCAAAGCATGACTTCGCAGGGATATCACTAAACGCAAAGTTTTACTATTATTATCCTTAGGGAGAACGTGCATTTTAAGTTGCGAAACCCTACTTGCATGCGCATGTAGCTTCACACCTCCTAAGTTTGTTGAAGACTGGAAGATGGAATAAATTTATTCTCACTGAGTCCGTTCAAATACATTTTCTGAAGGGGCATTTTCAATAGTATGCACCTCATATTTATAATCTAAATTTCCCAATGTACTTTGCTGTAATTGAAGGAGACTGAAAATCATAAACTGGAAATTGTTCCTATTAATAACTATTTGGACAAATGATCACAAATTACTTAGGATACATCACCATGTTTAATATGTATTGTACAACAATAATTTCCTTTTTCTCAGCAACTTCGGCTGGAAACGCTAAACGCTAAATGAAATTATATCAATGATTATCGAGGAAAATTTTATTCAATGAAATGGCCAAAATCTGCATTTCATTCATACTTAGCTTTCATCATCGGCAAACAATAATTTTTGTGATCATAAAACATGATGTACGGTATGTGTTTAACGATTACTTCAATTACCATTTCATAAAATAAACAATGATTATAAAATGATATTGGCAATAAAATTTTAAAATAATGCTTTTATTTTCACTTTTTTTATATTTTTCTCGGGCGATTGTTTCATTCAGCAATTACAAAATATTCACATACATATTCCATCAATACTTTAATATTTAAAAGTATTGAAAGTTCAATAAAATTGTAAAACCTTTGGTAAACGCTTACAACTAAATCATACACAGTTCACAGTTCAATATAGGACAAATTACAAAATTACATAGAGAAATGGACAGTATAACATTAACAAAAACTACTTACGATATAAAATTAACTCGGAAAACAGCCATTAGGATCTACTAATTGTTAAAAGGCTGATATATAGAATTTTTAATTCCCTCTTGCAAAACTAATATTACTAAACCTTGAAATATCTGTGAAATTCAAATAAGAAACTTGCATTTACATTACAGTACTCCTGCTTTTTATAATATTATCACAATTAAAATAAAGTAGAAATTTCAAAATTCCACATTCCAAAATCAAACATACGGAAAGATTTAAACCACGTACATTTAGTATAATATTTCATACTTCAAGATAAATTAAAGAGAAATAAAACTTGCAAATATCGTTACAAAAAGAATACAGAAATCAAAGAAGAGATTGCATCATAATATCTTATTGACAGGACAAGTATTATCTTGCTTTAAAAAAAAGTATCAGAAACTATTAATAGATTAGTCGCCATACGAGTACAACACATTGTAATATGTATTAAAGCATTTATTGTTCTTAATAGTGTCGATCGTGTTGCATGTTTCTGCTTGCATTACCACTAAATAGTAAAACACGGAAATTTAAATTTAATTTAATTTCTTTTTTATAAAGCTTCTTTTTATATGCAAACTTTTCAAAATACACTTGGTGATTTTAATATGCTAACTGCATTTACTTTTGTAAGTTTGTCGCCTTATTTATTTCCAGAGATGCTCCGGTTGCTTACAACAAAGAAACTCCGAATATAGATAGGGCCGCGGCGGCTCAGTGGTAGAGCGTTCACCTGGTGCGTGGGGTCCCTGTTTCGATCCCAACTCACGCCAAGTGAACTTTGTGGTGGGCAAACACTGTATGCGTGGGTTTCCTCGGGGGTTCTTCCGTTTCCTCTCACTTTCTTCATTCCACCATTTAACTCATTTCTCATCACCGTCTCCTTTAGCCTAGCCGGCATGGCCATGGGACGTAAAACTTAAAGATTTCATTTAATTTCATTTTTCCGAATATAGGTATAAGGGGAAGAGAAAGTTAACAAAGAAATAACAAGTAACCTCTGGATTTCAACACCCGCAAGTTTACAAACAAGAGTCAAATATTAAATACGCAATTGTCATTTATTACTTTTCTGAGCTGCAATGAGTTTGCCAGCTCATAATTTAGATCAAAATTTACTCCATTTTGAAAATAATAATAATAATAATAATAATAATAATAATAATAATAATAATAATAATAATAATAATAATAATAATAATAATAATAATTATTATTATTATTATTATTATTTCTAAAAATTTGTATTTTTATTTATTTTCCTCTCTATGTATCTACAACTTTATTTCCTTCCTATAAAAGCGTTGAGGAAAGTAGTTAGATTTGACAGCGGGTAACATGTGTTACAATAAATATTCATAAACACTGAATGAAAGGGGCAATGTTTTATCTGATTATAAATATACTATGATGGTTTAGATTTTATGCATCTACGTTACAGCGCCGTGTACATAGTGTAAATTCTGCAATTAAATATTGTGGTAATTTGGAGAAGACAAATCACAAATGAATTTGGGTTAACCTAGTGTGATAATAAGGAAATTAATGTTTACCACAGGTTTCGGTTATGGAATAATTCCTACAGGAAATTGGAGTTTGTTTCCATAGATAACGGCTTGTCTTTTCTAAGCAACATAATATATTGTGTTAGTATATACTCGGCTATTTGGCAAATTAAGTAAAATAATTCAACATTTACGACAGCTACAAGTGGTGTATTCTTGAGACGAACCTACGACTTGCAAAAAATCTCAAAGCTAACAGTATCTGTACCTTCTGAGCCAGACAAAGTTAATATGAAAAATTATTTTGACCAGTCTGAACAATTGTGCATTACTTCTGATAATAATAATAATAATAATGATAGAAAAAAAGCACCTACGTTCCGCTATGGATACTAGCCGCTACGGATAACACGGATTTCGAAGACTTGAAGAACTTAACGTAGCCAAGCAATGCAACTGGTAAATCGTTTAAGGAATTAATTGAAATTACGTTCTGACAGTTAGTGAAAGCATCAACATAATAGCTGAGTGCTATAAATTTAATAGAATAGTGAAACAAATTGAGAAGCCGTTTTCACAATATCTTGTCGCCTTATTCATAACTATTATGTGAATCAATCATATATAAACACACAATTTATTATTTTTACATATACTTTTTGTTTTAGTTTAGAAAGATATATTATTTTCTTCATTGACTATTCCATTTCCCCTCTGCCCTGCTAAGCGAAAAGGCCTTATCTCCATTTCACATACTTTCGAGAAAATAAGCAAAACGCGTTTTGGCTTAAGCTGTACGTTCAAATTTGTTGTATTTCAGTAAAACGTTATTAAATATATTTTCACGATCTAAAATTTGTGTGGTAAGACAGTTAAATATTGTTGCTTATGAATTGCCACTTAAGGTCTTTTTGCTTACTTTCAGTTACAGTTTTGAACATAAGGTAAACACTCATGACGTCATTACCCAATACCTATTGGTCAAACCACGTCAATATCCCTTTAGATAGATGCAGAATTGTACTACGAACATTCCCATACCAATATCTCGATTTTCGAAAAATGTGGAGTTAAGATCATTTCGCTTAGGACGGCAGCCCTACACTCTTAAGATCAATCCGACTCGTGCGTTTTATCTTGCTTTATTAAGTTCTTTCTTCTTTCAAACTAGCAACACATCATGTAACTGGATACAATCATAGCACAGCTCCATGCGCTTCTTAGTTATGGCTCTATTCTATATGTCGGTTTTTTGCTGTTTCTTTCGTCGTTGCATAATAATAAAATGTTAAGCGAAAGACAACTAATAGTTTTTACTAATTTATTTGTGTTGGGAATAAGTCTTGCACGGAATGAAGCTGTTAAGATATAGAATGATTGTCTTACGGAATGATGGCACATGCCTATATTTTGATTATGCATTGTTAGGAGTTTGTGCAAATAAATTAAAGTTGAAATTATGTGTGTAGCAAGATGGTTTGATAATTCGGATAATATTATATTATTTTATGGATTTGGAAGGGCTATCTCAAATTAGGTAATATGTATGTGTGAATTAGTTGATGTATTATTGATATGGTAAAAGATATCAGGAAATATGGATGCAATCTGCAATAAAATATATCTGGAACTAAATGTGTGACTATATTTGGCTTTATACAATTTGATTAGGTCTAAGTAAGAATAAAGGTACGTACTCCTGCAGATGTGGAGACACTCAACTATGGAATATAGTAAATAGATATGGGAGGCACAAATTACGAGTACACGGATCATGGATACATTCATACTCACTCATAAAAAATATATTTATTTATTTTCTTACAATTCGTTGCTTGTACTATGTATGTTTATCATTACATGTGACTTCATAAATTCCCACTTCATTACATGTGACATTTCAGGTTTAGTGTAATCTAATAATACTTATGGTGAATTACGAATTTTTTTCGACGTTCTTAGGTAGGGGGATCAAAGGTGGAACTGAATTTATATTTTCAAAAATATTATCATGACAAAACAGAACAATAAATGCTTAATTCGTCTCTTGTACGAGTTTGTCAATATTACAACTACTCCTTCACCGTTGTTCAGGCGTCACACACACTACATTTCAAATGTACTGATTTTAAAAAGCTTCATTGCAATTTAAAAATGCACCCTGATTTAATCTTTTTTTAAAATTACAAACAGCTTCAAGCCACAGTTCATAATTAGCTATGAATATGAATAAGATTAACTTACGGTTCTCATGTTTAAGATTAACTTACTGTTCCTTAAAATTAATGAAAGAGGCGACCATTGAGCAATTACTAGTAGAGCTTTAACGATAACAAACTTTATATTTCCAAATAATTATGCATCGGTTATCTTTCTATTCGTAGATCCTTATAATAATGTGCAACTTGATCGTACAGATGCTTAAAATATTTACATTTTACAAACTCGCGATATTCTGATCAGAAACTATTACAAAATGCGCTTGGTCTTTATGTTCAGCAGTTAAAATTGCATCAGTTTAAATGACCAGTATTGAAGTGTATATATGTATGAATATAAAACAAAATATTTCCAATATTCTTTATTAGATCCACCTCTGTATTTTAGTTTTAATTTACACGGTTTTTTAACAGTGGTGAGGGTAATCCCACAATAGCGTTAGACCGAAAGAAAAGAAAAACAATATTCTATACCAAGAAGATAACGAACACACATTTCGTCAGATATCACATTATGTGCAGAGTTTTGAAGGTAGTTTTTGGCTTCAATTCCCTTTATTTTCACACACACAAAATATATTTTAGTATGTTGATTTCAGGAAGTGACCTTGTGCGTTCCACTAAGGGTGTGTCCGCGTACCACTAGTGTCATGGTATCGGGTTGGCCAACCTGATCTATATTTCTTTTTACCTTTCATTGACGTTTTGTCCTTTTTATATATATTGAAGTAGGAAATTTCTTTTTACTAAAGACAGCTGGATAGTACTTGAACCAACGTAAAACATACAACTGCGTGAACTAGGAAGAATATAATTGAAATTAAATTAATTTTATATATAAGTCAGGCTGGAAGTCAGTCAGAAATTCTCAACTGCTATTTGTGATTATAAACCCCAATAAAAATTGAACTCGAAGTTATTTATACGCAAGCAAATAATTCAGTGCGATTCGTATTGAATTATTGTTACAGTAGATACCTTTTAAAAGAGTATCCGTTTTCTTACCTAGCAGATGAAGAAAAAGGTACTTTTATACCTAAATTACTCCTGTCAAATTCTGATAGCTAATACGAACATAATTTCGGTAGACCTACAAATTACTTCACATAAACGCTAAAGACCAGGCTGGAGGAAAGCCTTCGAGTCTCTTAATGACTGTGCTGTGCTCTTATGAGTTTTGGTTCTATCTGTGAACAACATAGTGCGTTTGCTTCTAACACAATAAAGAGAATCAGAGAAACAGTCCTGAAAACAGAGGTGCCATCTTACATCCTAGGTGAGTCGAAAATTTTAAGTTGCAGTTTAAATTCATAATAATATGCTGACTACAATAAAATAAATAAAATATATGTAAATTAGCAGGACAGGCCCTGCTTTAGGGTCACACAGTGATTACATAATACTTCAACAAGAAAATTTTTCTACAAGAGCAACTATGATGTTCTTAATACTAATCTCATCGCCTTACACTATTTTTTGTAATGCTTAATTGTAAGCTATGTAATAACATTTATAAGTAATAAGATCAATCTTGTCATCACAATTTCTTAACTTCATTTATTTATTTACCATATCTGTACACTTAATTAACTTTCATTTTTTTAAATTGGCTGTTTAATAGAGTGATATGTTCATATCATCCCTCTCGAGACAAAGGTGCGTATCTCATTTTCTTATTTTTTTTTTTTTTCCCAGGAGACAACTTTAAACCTTTTCTCATTGCTTATTCTATCGTCTTCCTTTAAAATTTACTTTGATCTCCTAAGTTATATACCTGAACGAAGGATACCAAACGAAATTTTAAAAGGAGACGATATAATAAATAATGAGAAAACGTTTAAACTTGTCTCCTGGAAATGTTAAGAAAATGAGATACGCCCCTTTGTCTCGAGAGGGACGATATCATAAACTTCCTATGAACCCATTATAATTGCACTACATATTTATATAAACACACAAATAATACATAAGGTTAAGAAATATTTTCATACTTATTCTGCTTTGCTAATGTTACAAAGCTTGTGTGCCATTTTTAGGAAAGCCTACTAAAAACAAATTCCTTGATTTCATAAAAGCATTCGACTATGAATGAATATAACTTTGGAGTAACCTGCAATTCGATAGCAAAATCTACATTTTAATTTCTAAGGAAAGACTAGATATAATATTCAAAAATTAGCTAGTGTTCCTCAATATGAGAACATTATCTCGTAGCATCATAATATTTCCATCGATCGAAACACAAAGATATCTTCAGTGGCATATTTCATTAGAAGTTTGGAGAGAGACTAATGACGGAAAAAAAAAAAAATATGAAAGAAGGAAAAAAAGAAACAAAAAATGGATAAAGACTAGATACATACAAAGACTAGGTTTCAATTTAATTTCAAAAACAGTAAATTCAAATGTATATCTTAAATAAACAATCACATGTTTATATTATGAAGTAACCTATTGTTTCACAACACTGTATTATTATACCTAATAAAAAACCGACGTGAAACAATAATTTTATTTTCTGTATTAATATCCTTTTACAACAATGGCACTTTTGGTATTCAATTTTATCTAAAGGCAAATAAATAATAATAATAATAATAATAATAATAATAAGACGAAGAACACATACAGAGAAAATCCGTTTGCTTTCTTCATTTTAGAATTCCCATCAAAACTAAACTTCCCAATGTAATAATAAGTAGTAATAGTTTCTATTTCCTATTTCTCTTATCATTACAGAAAAGTTTTTCTTTTATTTATTTTAAAATACTTAGCACTAGGAATACTTGCAGAAGGATAATGTAAATCTCCGATGAAAAAAAATGGCAAGATAATAATAAATTTGATCACTCTGACAAAATACATTGCAGTACACAAGTTTTAGCATCACATACATTGGATATGATGTATTGTCATAATTAAGGAATAACATAAATATCATCATTGTAATATATAATAACAGCAATAATACAAATAACAACAATTAATATTACTGAACACCACCAAAATAATATCAGCAGTAACAACAAAAGTCTTACTAGTGTTGTGCGGAAATAGCTCAACACACCTGAGAAAAGAAACCTTATCAGGAACTCTCCATACATATTTTCTTTTTAAGTCACACAATTTCTTAAAAACAAAAATATCCTAACAAAACCTATAATAAACCAGCGGATATATATATATATATATATATATATATATATATATATATATATATATATATATATATATATATATATATATACCCGAAATATATAGATACCTAGAAAGTAGTCACAACTACAAAATATACTGTGTTACAGTTCTAAACACAATTTAAAACCTAAAGCATTAAACTAGATATAGGAGAATCAGCAGACGAATTCTATTTCTGAAGGTAACATTATGTGGGATATTTTCGGTCTATATTTGACAACGGTTTATCATTTTTAGTACCGCACACTGCAGCTGAGACTTGCAATGGAGAAAATACACATACGCAATGAAGTCCAGAAAGGCACTTTTAGTACCTCTTCTTTCAGGAAGTGACTTAGACTCAAAAAGCATGGCACTCTGGTGATATGTTAAGGAAGTACAGAGATTGCGAGAGTACTTTACAATTCAGGTCATTCAGATTGTTTCCTAATTTTTGCTAAGTGTGGTCTACGCTGAATTGAAGATTAAAGGATCTTTCTACCGATAAAAGAAATCTCTTTTTAACATACTGTCAATGTATTTCGTCAATTTCTATACAGTACACGACAGAGCTAATGATTTCACCGGGAAGAAATAGTTTGTAATGGAATGAAAGACAATCAATGCAATCCACTGTACTCACAATAAAACTGGAGATGTATAAGCTTAGTTTCCTGGGAATTTAGGAATGTTGCATCAATATCCAATCACTGCACGCCTTGTATATACTCATCGTATAAGATCTACTTTTCATCTCATCTCATGGTACGATCGAGTATGGGTTCATGTTGGTGACAAACCAACTGGTTACTGCAAATGTTTACCGCTATTCTTTGTGATGCTCAGTCAGTTTTCACGAAACTCAGTTGTTCATTTTTTAATTTTTGTTCTTTCTTGTAGATGGTCGGAAATGGCTGAAATAGGAACGATGAAGTGCCGCGCATTTTCTCTGAAGTTGAATGCGTGGACTTTAATCAATAACATGGCTTTAATATTCGTTATCCGCCTTCTTCATCTTGAGAAGACCTGTCAGCGGCAAGAAATTTTTCAAAGTAGCTACTCACTGTTCTGAAGTTGTCTAAATAATAATGCTCGAATTCGTAAAGAAACTAAGAAAAAAAAATGTTTTGTAGAAGTTATATTGCCCGGAAAGTTAATTAAAAAAATACTTTTTACATGAATACGTATTTTTAAAAAAATTACGTGAATTACGCAAAATATTTTTGTAATGATTATTACATATACATAAATCATTTCGTATTATTTCCTAAATAAATTTTACAAAAGTCACTACTTTAGACAATCATTTTTAAAAGAAATTTTATTAGATTTAGCTGACTCCTTAGGGACGATTTAAAGAATCTGTAAAAGTTGTGTTTCATTAAAATACAAATGCTAAATTGTACAAATTTAATTAGTGTCAATTCGTGGAATTGCTTTCATGCAGGAAGCAACAGTTAGCCAATGGAGGAAATGCAATACTAGAGTTAAAATCTAGAATACTAATTGCAATACTAGACTTTGATGTCAATGGACAGTTTATACGTCATTTTCTGTCAATTGCTATGGCAACAACTGCAATGCAACTCTATTGAATCGCTCAACCATATTGAGAATATATAACCAAACAAGAAGGTTATTTTCATAGTAAGAACTATGTCCGTTGAAAATACTACCACAACTTACTACGAATTTTGAACAGGACAACAACCATTATAATGAGAAAGGTTATTTAATAAACATAACCGATTTTCTGCATTTACACCAGCACTGTATACAATGCAATGTGACTTACTGTCCTTGTATTGTATATTGTTGAGTAAATACTCTGTAGACTTCCAAGCAAAAAATTCAAGTGAAAACCTTTCTTTATCCGTAAATTGAACTCACTGACCTGGTATTCAACTCCCAAATGAAACTTTCTTAACCCATACAAGGACAGCAGATTTCTTTTATATCCACCTTCACAATTATTTTGGTGTTGTTCAACATTTCGTATGATGCACATACAATTAATTAAAAATCCAAATAATATTTAAAAAGATATTAATCTAAATAAGGAGCTATTAACTTATCTATTACTGTTAAATTGGTATGCCACTGAAAGTGATTAACTCCACTCATTTCAATAATTTTTAATTTCTTCTTCATATCTAAAGTTCGAAGCCCAAATCTGTCTTTCACGTATATTCCTTGCTGTCGCATTTCCATAACTGTTTCATTCTGGTTGAAGAATCCAAAATGACTGTAAAATATAACAATATTAGCTACACAATGCATGTCAAAAGTGTTTTTCATAACATTTAAGAAATTCAGAAAAAAAAGTTTGCCAAAAGGCTCTTTAGACTACAAGAAGACAAAGCATTTGCCGATATTTTAGTTAAATAGTTACAGAAAGTTGAAAATTTACGATTATTTTACGTAAATATCTTGAAAACTACTAATTGTAATTGTATCAAACCAACTCTTCAAAAAAAAAAAAATAAAATAAAATAAAATAAAATAAAAATAAAAATAAATAAATAAATAAATAAAAATAAATTAAAAAAGTAATCAATGCGAATAGATTTTAGCGCCTTCTAATGTAATCCAAATAATGGACTACAAGAAACTGAATTACCGCTATTATTACTGTAAATCGTTTTTCTCCCCCCTCCCTCCAACCTGTAATTCATACACTTTGAAACAGTAATTTTTACTTGTAACTGACAAGTTAAT
The DNA here is from genome assembly GCF_964235325.1 of Thermobia domestica. Classification (NCBI taxonomy): domain Eukaryota; kingdom Metazoa; phylum Arthropoda; class Insecta; order Zygentoma; family Lepismatidae; genus Thermobia; species Thermobia domestica. The sequence continues at coordinate 122,882,120 of NC_137455.1, forward strand.
TACTATTATTAAATAATAATTGCTGCAATTTTGTAATCGTTATTCTATATTATTTTACTTCCAAATTCTTTTCTACATATTACATGAGTGATGTGCTTGCTTACTTAAAAATTTAAACAAAAGGTGCAAGTATGTGCCAACCCTCTATATAAATACTCATAAGCAAATCGTAAGGTAAATTCACTTTCGTTTGCTGGCATTTGTCATAGATGCTACCTCTTGTTCTTAGTGTCAGGGAAAGAATACTTTAATTTTGTATCCCGTATTTTTTCAAAAAAGTATTTCGATTTAATAGGTTAAGCATAGCGGCAAAAATACGATATCCGTATATTTTGCATGCACCATCGGCCTAGATTGATTCGAATTTGAATATATGTAACGAGAAGAAAGTCTGTACGCCGCCTAATAACATCATACATAATATTTGAGTGTTCAAATTTCAGTGGGGTGTCATTTTATATAATGTTATTTTGAAAAAGTTAGTTTAAGCCCTCTATACAGTAAACCTAGTAAAGTTGATCATCATTCTAATTTGCTGATCTGTTTACTTTAGCCTCATATCTGTATTACTATGTAGATATTCCGTGCGAGTTATCTAGTAGAGTTGGTTTACAACAATGGCCAACTTAGGTTTCATCGTACTACTTACTGACGATAGCTAAAAAGAAATAATTCATAATTGAACATCACGAGTGTTAAAACCAACTATAATTCTGACTGAAACCAATTACTTATTAACACTCAGAAGAACTTTCATTTCTATATCCGAATTTGGGAGCCTCACAGACCCCCAAATTATTTTTTGTATTTTAAATGCTAATAAATATCAAATTATGAACAGAATTACTTCTATGTACTGATGTGGTCATTATAACTAAGTTTTACAATACATTAAAAAAAAAATGAAATGAAATCTTTAAGTTTTACGTCCCACAGTTGTGCCGGTTAGGCTAAAGGAGACGGTGATGATGAGAGATGAGTGAAATGGTGGAATGAAGAAAGTGGGAGGAAACGGGAGAACCCCGAGAAAACCCACGAGCACGGTGTTTGTCCACCACAAAGTTCACTTGGCGTACAATACATTTAATTATATAAGTGGTGTACGCAAACGAAAAAGAGGTAACCCTGTTCTAACAACGGTTATAAATTCTCTATATAATACTATGGAAAGATTTAATAATTTAGAAAGATTTAAAAATACCATATTCATATATGAATAAAAAAATAGCGCATGTTTTAAAGAAGAAAGGTTTATGTTCAAATTTCCGAAATCATTGAGAAAATAACGAACACAAATTGTTATTTGTTTAAATCCCCTCCTTGATGAAATATTGTGTGAGCTACTGATTGCCTATATTATTAAGTTATAGATATTGTTAATAATTATGCTATCAATATGTTTGTCATCCCTCTCTATTATATATATATATATATATATATATATATATATATATATATATATATATATATATATATATATATATGTGTGTGTGTGTGTGTGTGTGTGTGTGTGTGTGTGTGTGTGTGTAATATAAAAAAAGAATATTAAACATATAGAATTGTGATTAGGGCAAAATGCATATAAAGAGCCAATTTTTCAAAGATAGTGAAAATTAAAATATGAAAGAAAAACAACATTTATGGGTGATATAATTCCGTTATCTATCTATCTATCTATATACAGGGGTAGACAAAAAATCTAAAAACCCTTCATACAGGACATGTAAGTTTGGTCCTCCACTGTACAATACGTGTTGCGGTTACCGATCGTATTTTGTTTTCAATGTGTCATGTGGACCTTCCTCTTCCGTCAGCAGTAACCAGTTCACCTGTGAGTGTCGTGGTGTGAAATTGGTGCGGTAAAATGGGCGATCTGACAGACTTCCAAAGAGGCGTGATCGTTGGTGCCCGTCTGGTTGGAGCTTCAGTAGCAACAGTGGTGAACATTGTGGGGGTATCGAAAGGCACTGTGTCCAATGTCACGAGGGCATACACAATTCATGGGCAAACGACGTCTGCAAAGCACAACAGTGGTCGAAAGACAATCCTGTCAGATAGGGACCAAAGGGCATTAAAACAGATTGTAGCAGCTAAAAAGAAGACCACTGCAATGAAAATCACGTCTGAACACAATTCCGGCATACAGAACCCGGTTTAATCGACACAGTGCGACGGGAACTTCATAAAATGAAAATTCATGGCAGGGCCGCTATCGCCAAACTCCTGGTCACATCAGTAAATGCGAAGAGGCGTATCCATGGTGCAAGGACTACAAGGCGTACTCATGAGCAGTGGAAACACGTAATGTGGTCCGATGAATCGACCTTCACCTTGTTTCTAACAACCGGTCGTGATTACGTATGGAGAACACCGTCGCAGGCCTATGATACAGACTGTCTGCTCCCAACTGTAAAGCATGGGGCTGGTTCTGTTACAGTATGGGCAGTGATATCGTGGTTTTCTGCAGGTCCCATCATAGCCCTGCATGGAGTGATGAATGCTAAGGCGTATGACGCCATTTTGGGGGACTAGTTTCTATCCATAGTCCAAATATTGTTTCCTGATGGTGATGGCATCTACCAAGATGATTTGGCACCCTTTCACGCTGTAAAAACGGTGAAATCATGGTTTGAGGAGCATGACCAGGAGCTGTCACTCTTCCCCTGGGTCCCACAATCACCAGATCTGAACATCATTGAACCATTGTGGTCTGAGTTAGAAAGGCGTGTTCGGTCTCATTACCCTCCACCAGCACCCCTTAAAGAACTGGAGCATGTTTTGGAGGAACAATGGTACAAAATCCCACACACCATGATTCAGGAGCTGTATACGCCCATTCCACGTCGGATCCAAGCTGTTTTGAACGTAAAAGGAGGCCCCACACCATACTAGGTATGATTTTTACACTTTTGCAAACGTTTTAGATTGTTTTGTCTCATATATATAGGGGGAAGAGAGAGAGAGAGAGAGAGAGAGAGAGAGAGAGAGAGAGAGAAGCAAGTTCTGTATGACACAGCTAAATCATAACATATTTCGTGTAATATGACATTTTGCAGTACACGCAATGATGAAGTAGTTGCTAATAAGAAAATAATATTGCAATAGAGTTTCTAGATGTATATTTCTAAGTATAATCATGATATAAAACCAGCATATTCTCCAAGCATACGTTATTATCCATAATATTTGCAGTATAGTACTTGGGTTTGTATTTCCCTTCAGTGTCAACATATAAACAACATGTTTCATCTTCAATGCACTGAACTCTATACGCTTGTTTATGTGAATATGTATTCCATATCATCCCAGATTTACCCAAGTTAGCTGTTGCTGCTCGTTTCATATTAGTCGGTATATCATTTCATATGGTACCTCCTTATTAACATCCTTCGTCGATGCTGCTCTTTACATTACTCTATGAATTGTGAAGCAAACAAACAAACAAACAAAAATTTATGGTAGTAATACGAGAATATTAACAAGGAATGCTGGAGGTTATCTTGTTTGTATATACCAAAAGTATTTTCGTACTAATTGAATCATTAATTTTTGACTCATAATTTATTTTGCACTTTTCCTACTCATTCTACACTTTCAGCTTGCCTACCTTATAAAGGTATAACACAAAACGATTTGATCTAAAACATCAGGAGTAAAATATAAAACCGGGGTAGGCGGAGATGAATCTCTATACAGGGTGAACCTGAAAGATGTGCACAAACTCCGGGAAGTGATTTGCGACATCAAAAGAAGACAAAAAGGCCTGTTGCATATTGTCGAATTCCACATCGTATAAGAGTGACAGGGTTGCCAACTTGGAATCGAAAATAGAATCGTGACAATTGCAACAGAACAGAAAGATATGCACATACTCCGGGAGGTGATTCGTAACATTACAAGAAGACAAAAAATCCTGCTGTATGTTGTTGAATTCCACGTCCTCTTGAAGTTAGGCTGCCAAGTTGGCAGCTAGCGCCTTACCGACTTCGCTACCTGGACTCTCATTTTGATAGGTTAAAAAATAAATCTGATATTAAAGATTACCATCCCTATATTTTAAAATATTTTAGAGACTAAACTGTGTTTTCGTGGCTTCATCTGGCGCGGAAGATCCATGTTCAATAACTCTGCAAGTAGATGCGGTTCGGATCTCAATTCAGCTAGAAGTGAACGTCTCATATAAATTTAAAAAATGGTGTTTACATCGAAAACAAACCAAAATTTCGAAATTGTTACTTGTTGTCAAGAAAAATATACTAAAATCAATAATGATATCACAGATGTAGATAATCTAATCTATAACAACATCTCAAACATTAACAAAGAACACACTGCAGGCAAAGAAACAGACGAACAATATGAAGAACACTAAAACAGACAATTTTGTAACCGTTAGAAATTTGTTTTGAAACTGTTCATTTTCATTTATTTTTTTAAAAATACTAAAACTGTACTCTCTAATAATGCGATTGCGAAACTAGGCTTGGTTACTTAGTACTAAAGATTAAAATTTATATCTATTACAATGCCATCAATTTTTCTATGTTTTATTTTCAATTGCAACTAAAGTTTGTTTGAAGTTTCTACAATTTACGAAAATAAAAAGTTAGTAAGAAAAAATAAAATAATAAAAAAGAAAGAAAAGTCCTTAAAGAATTAAATTAAGTACATTTGTTTCTAAGGATGTTCGATCAATGTAACTACTAGTACTTGCAATACTAGTAACAATCTCTTTAAGTTAGCAATACTAATTGACGCGACTACAATACACTTGCTACTTCTTCCAATAACTTTTCGAAATATATAATGGAAATTTACATATCATTCTAATCAACATCATTGCAATATTATTTACAACGCATGCACTAAATTTGAAAAAATAGAGCTTTTACAATAGCATTACAAATTAATAAGGGAATTACTGATCATGCAATTTGGTTGTATAGAGGAATAAAAAAGTACCAGACAAGCAGTCATAACCTCAATCCACAAGTCAAAGACGTTGCACCATGCACAGAACCATGAAAATTTTTGGCTACTTCATACCCATCGTACCTTGATTGCCATGGAGTTATGACACCATCATCGGGACCTCCAATCAAAACTAGTTTTTTTAAAGTTAAGAAGTTTTTCTTGTATGCAGTGCTATTTTTGGATTTTAATTGGTTGTTAAGATAAGGTAAGAAGACACTATAATTAAAGTAAAGCTGTTGATGGTGTGGATCATTCCAGTAGTTGCCAACTGAAGTGTACTGCCCGAGATCAGAATAGAACAATTCAAATGCGGTTTTCTTCCATAAACTTGGAAAGTAAATGTGAAGAAATTTAGCTGCAATGCGAAATACAAGAAAAACAACACACGTAAGTAAACGAAACAGACACCTTTCTTTAAAAGACATTAGTAATCAATAAAAATACTATTTGCTCAAATCCACAGAAACCACTACGAAGTTTTATCTGTTATTTTTAGGCAACATAATTAAGTACAAATAGAATACATATTACATCTATAAGCTCCGTGAAAATGTGCTCTACCCAACAGACGAATAACGTAAAGCATTATAGTCAATAATAATTGTTAATTGTAATACAATGCACATAAACCTCAGGCGCTGTACCACTTACACACTATTTACTCTCTTACTACATACATAGTAATTTCATTGGAAACCCCTATGTTGTTCTATACAGCGCAATACTTTACACGAAACATTTGATTTGTCTGTTAAAGGATCACAGAATATTTTTAACTTCTTCAATGATGCTTTCACTATACCTTTCCTTCATGTATCACATCTTCACAAATAACATTAGCTAGGTACCGAAAATAATCACTTATTGTACTTTTGTTCCATCATCAACTGAAGCTAATAAGAATTCCCTACAAATTAAATTAATAGTGCTTCCTATTTTTAAAATTTATCATCATTCCACAGTCTTAACAATCTTTCATATTTTCGAATATAATGTTAATTTTTGATTCAGATTGCGCAACAAGAGCCATTCCATCTGTAATGAGAATATACTTAAGCTCTCTATTTCCTTTTTTTTAACTGTTTTTTTTTTATGTATCTGTTTTTACCTATCTGTATTATTTCTTCTGAAGATACATTCAATAGTTTTAACGAAAGGCAACATCTGTGTCGTGTCGAACTTTCCTTCCGATTACGGTTTCATGTATTAACTTCATCATCTATTTCATTGGCATAAAAAGTCATAACTCTTACTTATTGGCATAAAAATTAGTTTTGTAAATCATTTGATCCGTACATTTTATTCTAATCTAATCTATCATGAGTCTAAAATTTATCCAGTCACTCTGCTATAAGCCCTGCTAAATATAAGTCCATATTAGAAACTTACAACTAAGATATACGTATGAATCTGAGAACTTTTTTTTTTTTTTTTTTTTTTTTTTTTTTAGAATAGAAACAATGACATTATTTTAAATCTATGCATACATCTTCACTCTTCATTAGTATTTATTCTAAACCAAAATTTGAAGGTAGAATTGTGCTAACACGTGCTACATCCTCCTTACTGTACATACTTACTTCCATATTGCCCAGCTTGAGGTGAGCTCAAAGAAATGAACGTCTTTACATTATGATTCGGAAATCTTTCTAAAATTCCACGCGCCACTAATCCTCCTTGAGAGTACCCTACAATAGTTAAATACATAAACATTAAACATATTTTAAATCGCCTTTTGTAACTACTGGTAACATACATTTATTTGTCACGTGTAGATACTGCAATTAAACTGTATTTTTTAACTGTAATAATAACAATAATAATACTTTATAATATATGCACGTTTCTTGCAGAACTCTGGCATGTATGTAACCAACAATACGTACAGACGTGTTGAAATTATTAGACTCACGCTCGAAAAATGCAAAATTGATGTAGGAGTCCTAATTTCAGAGTTCTAGAACATTTAATTTAATGGTTAAAACACCAATATAGGAGTTCGATCCCAGCCCCCGCCAAGTGAACTTTGTGGTGGACAAACACCGTGCTCGTGGGTTTTCTCGGGGTTCTCCCGTTTCCTCCCACTTTCTTCATTCCACCATTTCACTCATCTCTCATCATCACCGTCTCCTTTAGCCTAACCGGCATAACCGTGGGACGTAAAACTTAAAGATTTCATTTTACACCAATATAGGATTCCTCATTTGTTTACTGTACGTACTGTACAGTTGAAGTGGTGATATCACCGTTGAACAGCAGATGCTATAACTGAGGGGGAGGGGGGAATTCTGGAAGTGCTATTTCAGTTGTAGATAGCTATTGTGGTTCCTATCAACAAGTTACAGTCTGAAGTGTTGTGATTGCTGTCGTAAGAAGTTAACGACATTCAAAGCGTTCAACAGTTCGAATGGGCCAGTTTAAAATGATCGTGACGTGTTTTGTGTATCAATCTTTTATTCTGTGTAGTCCTGTAATTGCACCATAATGGGAAAAGCAAAAGATCTTTCTCAGCGTAAAATGGAAGTTAACAAAATACTTCTGGTGGAAATAAGATATACACGGCAATACATTGCTAGTAGTGTTGGGATAGAACAAAAATCTGAGTAGAATCTCTGTTGAAATGAGCAAGAGCCAAAATAGGGTTGGGAAGTGTGGGCGAAAACCAAAGCTATCGCTAAGAGGTATCAGATAACTAAAAAGATTGGCTCTGGAAAACAGAAGTGCAACTTCTAATAGATAAAAATGACATAAAAATGGCTGAGTATGGCGCAGACATTTGGCTTGAAAGTGTTCGAAGGATTCTTTGTGCCGAGGGAATAAAAGCACACGGTCAAGAAGGAAAATAAAAATTAGAGTCTACCCCAACCATGGCAAAGAAGCGCCTCGAATGGGCACAAGGCCTAGAATATCGGACTGCTGACGATTGGAAAATAGTGTGTTTCAGTGATGAATCATGTATCTTTGTGTCTGATGAATGTTCACAATATGTGCGACGTTGACCTGGGAGGAATTCAAGTTGGAATGTCTTTAACAAACCGTGAAGCATCCTACTTCAGTCACGGTCTGGGGTGTGATCTCTGTCTTCGGGCCTGGAAGACTGTATATAGTAGAGAGGACAATGAAGTACGACTAATACCTACAAGTTCTTCAAGAACTGCTTTCCCAGACTGCACTCTGGTTTAATGACGTACAATTCATCTTTATGCATGATGGAGCCCCATTCCATCGGGCCAAAGCAGTGACAAAATTCTTCCACGACAACGAAATTAGTGTTCTTCCGTGGCCAGGCACTAGTCTTGATATGAACCCGATTGAAAACTTTTGGAGCTTCATGAAAGAAAAGCTAGAGAAGAAGAACAATAGAATCAAACTTCAATTGATCAAGGAGATCAACAATTTGTGATATCACGATGCTGAATTGAAGGCAAGATGTGCTAAACTCGTACATAGGATGCCACAAAGGATAAAAGACTTAACAAAGAATAAAGGATTTCATAAGAAATATTAATCTTTGTGTGAGATAATTTTCTTGTAAGTATTCCATTTCATTTTTTGTTTCCAATTTGGATATATACACTTCATAGTAATTATATTTGAATGTTACGTACGCATTTGTTTTATTGATATTGAAAAGCATATGCCACACCCACTAGAAATTAGGACATAGTTACAAAATAGTAATTTGGACTAAGTTCGAACGTATTTTCTCACGTAATATTGTAAGAACAGTAAAATATTCAGAAACTGAATGTTGAGTCTAATAATTTGAACAAGCCTGTACTGGTTATGCATGCTTACAAAACAGCAGAAGATAAATACTCGGTCAACGGAATAAGGACATTTTTCTTTTCTCTCTTTTTATCCAAGTTCTGAATTAAGATTTGGCAACGACGGATGCTTATAGTTAATTAATTATCTAATTAATACGCAAGTAAGTAAGTAAAAGTAAATTTTTTTAAAGAAACAAGACTTTCTTTGCACGTTCATAAATCGTAGTTGTATGTGAATTCATAAATGTAGTAATAATTGCGTAAATGAATACAGAATTTTTGAAATTGATTTTTCTCGTGCCTCCCATTCCTATGTAAATGAAGTGCGTCCTCGTTTGTTTTACATTTTTCTTTTCTTTTTTTTTTTTTTTTAATTACACTCTTACATTCATGTTTGATATCATAATTTACGAAGTATTTTATCAGTAAATTTTTGACAAATCTTGTGAAATTTTCCAAAATTATACTATACAATACTGATAACTCTAGTCAGGAAAGTTAAGAACAAAAGATTATTTAAAGGATCGTCTGTTATCTTCAATTTTGAAACTTCATTATATTAATATCAACAGTCCAAAGAAAAATTATTCTAATGAGATGTTGTGCTATTTTGATGGAGGAGAAAACTAAACATGTTTTAGAAAAAAAATAATATTTTGTTACGAATCTAATGATATAGACTTTTGATGAAGACTATATGTAATTATAGCTGAACTTATCCATTTTTCTCTCTTCTTATTCACTACATCCGAAATGGTCCAGTTTGAGAGAGAACATATGCCATACAGTTTACAGTGATTTTAAGACTTTCGATGATTTCTAAAAGCTGCTCATACCAATGTAAAAAAAAAAAAAAAAAAAAAAAAAAAAAAAAAAAAAAAAAAAACCGCTTGAATACATTTATAACTGATTTTTTAAATACTAATTTCAGAACGCTGAATCTAATGAAGCTTCTGTTAAACATATTCATTTATGGGAGTCACGAGAAAAATAATCATAAAACTAGGACTTAAATGTTCACTTATATCTCAGACACTATTAATCACAAAGAATAAATTCCTTACATAAACTAAAACTAAATAATATAATATAATGTAATAAACTATACTAGAAGTATTATTTAATCATAAACAAACACCTTTTCTTAATAAACTACCGGTTCCTTACTAAGATAATTACAAAAAATACATACATGTTTATAATTATCTCCCAGAAATATAATTGTACTGTCTCATCAACTTCTTCAGGTTATTATTTTTTAATTACTTTTTGGTCATTATATCTCTACTTGAAAAAAAAAAAAAAAAAAAAAACTATTGAAGCAGGAATTGTGTTTCAATGTTACACAGTATTTTGAAAAATAATAAATAACCTATTATTAATAATATCTGAAATATAAGTAAATTTATATCCCAATTTTGAGTTCATTTTTGTCGTGGCTCCATGGACGGATATGTTTCACAATAGTTACATTAGATTCGGCGTCCTCAAATCAGTATAAAAAATGCAACTAAAAATGTATCCAAGCGTGGGGATTTTTACCATTAGTACGAGCGATAATTCTTTCGAGGAGGGCAGAGTTTTAGATTCACATAAGATTTTATATTTAAGAATTTCCTATTCGCTGCCCCCTTCGTTGTTTAAAGAAAAAATATATTGTTGAAAATATAAGTAACCAACGACATACAAATTCACAAAAATATTCAACTGCAGAAGTATGACAAGCGTCTCTTCCGTGCCGCGTTTGTTCTTTAAGTACTGTAGATAAAGCGAATTACCAACTATTGTCCCAGAAGTTGTATAGAACACAAGTTCCTTACCTCCATGAGAAAAAAAATGAAATCTTTGAGTTTTACGTCCCACGATTATGCCGGTTAGGCTAAAGGAGACGGTGATGATGAGAGATGAGTGAAATGGTGGAATGAAGAAAGTGGGATGAAACGGGAGAACCCCGAGAAAACCCACGAGCACGGTGTTTGTCCACCACAAAGTTCACTTGGCGGGGCTGGGATCGAACCCGGGACCCCAAGCACCAGAGGTGAACGCTCTACCACTGAGCCACCGCGCCCCCCTTACCTCCATGAGAATACATTTAGATCAAGTATTTTCTACGCTTTGCTATTAGAGCTAGCAATTCGTCGAAGAAATCTGCAGCAGAGATGGGTCGATTTTAACATGGAGAGAGGTTACTGTACATTGATAACAAACATTTCAACACAGACATTCATATTTACCATAGCTACGAGAAGAAGACATAATTTATCCATTATTTTCTTCCAACTTTGCAAGTTGTTTGTTAAAAATGTCGTTCACTCTCAATATTTACAATCTATGAAGTAAAGACTGTGCGTCTACAAAAGGTTCACAAAGAAATTCTGGTAATGATTTCCCTGACATTCCATGACTGAGTAAATTTTTCCTGACCTGTGAAACTGTGATCACTCTCATTTATGGGCATGTTTAGAAAAAATATATAAATAATAATATTTTTTTTCCAGTCAGTCTTCACTGTACCAAAGCCGTCCAACGCTCTTCTTTTCATTCTTTAAATGCAATATAAGTTTACTTTCTTACTGTAAATACTTATTATAAATCAAACTTCTTGGGTTTGGAATATAACAAAATAATAGTATTTAACAATAATAATACATTAATGGCATATTCCCGGCAGGAGCTCATGTGGTTCGGATTCCACATTAATCAGTAGGTCCACGTTTCATATAGCCTCGCTGCTGAAAGGGACGTTAAAGACAATCAACACTAATGACATCGGTATTCTGAATACACTCCTAAACGTAAACAAGTAAACATATATTATAGTTGGGCCTATTTCTTTCCTTATCTACAACCGACAAAACTAACTTATTTTTTCTTCTGTAGTATTTGAATTTATTTTTTTTTCTTTAAAACTTAAAGTTTTAACACCTTTCGGTATTCCCTAAGCTTCTTTATTTCTAAAAATAATTTTATTTTTCAGGCTTTTTCTTATCTTCGTCTTTCTGAATCTGTCCTGATTCTTTGAAGTGTTTTGCATCCGTCGACAGGCAAAAAATAATTAAATATTTAAATAAAAACTAATAAAAATTAACATTTTTTAAAAAGACATACCAGACGGCATATTTTGAAGTATTTCCCTGACGTCTAAGATGAGTTATGAACCCTGCTGAAGATTAATTATAACATAATCTAATAGATACACTGAACATGGTTATCTCAATTTTAACAATACGGTAACGGAACTAAAAATGTTTTGGATTCCTGACCTAGAACCTAAATATACATTTTACTTAGATGTGCTTCGAAAAGAAAATCGAAATACATTTCGACATACCAGTTCTGTTCGCCGCCCGAAACTCGTAATTTGGCGTGTTTTCGGAAAAGAAGCAAAATATGTTTATAATATATATGGGTTTTGTTCACAAGGCTCAAAACCACAATTCAATGAGTCTATACAAGAGAATCAGAATACATTTTGACATCATAATTTCCAAACATTGTTAGCTCAAGATTATTACAAGCTAGAAACGATGTTGAACAAATGTAAAATAATAACGCGAGGGAACCACTAACAGTGGTTTTGTTACGAAATCTATTTCTTAGTTATCTGTAGTTCACTTTTTCTTCAATTTCAGTTTTATATATATAGATAAAATATATATAGATAAAATACCTAATCCGATTTCGGTTCCAAGGCCGAAGCTGTTTTTATCAGAATATCTTTTTCGGTTCCAGTTCTGAAATCGACACCCAATAGAACCCATGTTTTCTATTGGTCCCGTTACCATTTTTTTAAAAATGTTTGACATCTCAATTTAAAAAAAAAGAAAAAAAAGAAAAAAGTTCCATGTTGAGAATTGACCCTCTGCTGCTGTACTTCACTCCTAAGAGTATTGATGGGTCTCAATTTATATATATATATATATATATATATATATATATATATATATAATGTTTAATGTTTGTGTCAACATACGCGTTACTATCTTTAGGATAATAATTTCTCTATATCCATGCTGACATTTTAAAATGATCAGAAATACCTTTCTATAGACCGACTTCTAACAGATTATTTAATAAACTGCTTCAGTAAAAAGATTAAACACAAACTTTTTATCAACAACAAATTGGCTAAAATCAAGCTATATATTAAAACTCCATACAGAATAACAAATGTATATATATATATATATATATATATATATATATATATATATATATATATATATAAACAACTGAAGAACAATTATAACATATTGTTACGTTAAAAACAAGATTCCTATATAACTTTTTAAAAAGCTATTCCTTAAATAATAAATAAATAAATATATACTCAGTCTACTTCTGACCGAATGGAACGGTAACTGTTGATACATCCAAGTGAAAACGTATGTAACACCCAGAAAGAGTTTACAAATTTAATCCAAAGTTGGTACACAGCATGAAAATGGCGTTAACTGGTAATGATTCTAGCATGGTGCCCGTGAAACATCCCGAATATTTTTATAGCAGTTCGAAAAACATACAGTACTCACCTTAACAGCTCCATTCCGAGTAGCCACACAAGCGGCTGCTTGAGAAGGTAGCCGCTCGCGTAAATGCTTAATGTCTGTCTAAGATACCGCATCATATCTTACTATGCCCTCTGTAAATACTGACGTAGCTGGGTGGTCTTTGCTGGAGTCTACCTGGGTTTAAAGAGTGGTCGAAAGGGGTTAGGTCTGAAAACCTAGCAAGCCACAGTAAAAGATATATATCGAGTAGAATACATTGCGTTGTCCTGATAGTATAGGAACTCGAATTTACCCTGCTGAAACATAGGATCCAACAAACTGGTCAGATAAAATCGGAGGACAGGATCGTTGACGCACTAGCCATACTCACCTCAATGAAAGCAAGAGGCAACCGGATGTGCAGGCTATTGCCTTCTTTTCTAGCATGCCGGGTGCGGGTGCTCTGAATGGCGAATGCTAAAACACCCTAGAATTATTTTCCTTGGATGTTTATAGATATGCCCACGTTCATTACTGTGCATCAAAAAGAAACAATTCTTAGTGCTGAATAAAACAGTCCTAAGCCGCCTTGCCATTGCGGTATCTTCTAACATTACCCAAGACGTTCTCGTGATAACCAAGTGTCAGGGTAATCGTACAAGAGGAATTTTTTAAATAACCCTCCACCGATCCATGCGTTTGGATTTTCTAAACGACTTATCGACAGTATCTTCCGCCGCTGGTGTTTTTAAACTAGTCTCTCTTAAATTTAACAAGCAAAAAAAAAAAAAACAAACAATTTACGCACATATATTACATAAATAACAACTTTTACATTCTTTTATTTCGAATTCAGAGTCAATGCTTTCTTTTTTTCTTTCCTTTTCTTTATTTTATTTTTCTTGACTTCTCTGGTCGGGTTTCAGAATGAATAACAGTCGATATTCCGTTTTAATATATACATACTAATTTTCCAGCGCCAGAACACAGTCATCACAATATCATTATGATACTGTTCAAAGCTCACGACCTCACGAAAAATCAAAACCTTACCGAACAACTACTTGTGTGGCCACTCAGAATGACTACACATGCTATTAAGATGAATATTGTACTGTTTTTTGAATACTGACTCAGAGGTTCCAAACTGTTTCAACTCAATTTCAAGTTATTTTATTGAGACTTTCATTTATTTAATTCCGTTTGTGATTTTAGATTAACATATTGCGCCTGCCGGTAACAGTACTAGGAAGGCATTAAAATCGAAGCATGTCCAATGTACGTACTTCCCTGTGCATTCACTCGTACTACTACATATACCGAACATGCGGCGACTTAAATGCCTTCATATTAGTACGACCGTCGAGCGTAATCTATAAATAGGTTTGAATTGGGTGGGAGTATGGAGGGAAAGTGTACAGAACGGAAAGTGATCTTCTGTTTCTATTGATCCTCGGTATCTCTTCTTAAGAATTTCTGAAGTTCGATTATATATATATATATATCTTGTTTTGTACAACTCCTTCTTCTTTATTTATTATTATTTCCCATAAACTTGCATGAAATTGTATTCTCTTTAATTCATTGTATTGCTACTATAGATCCTACTGCATATTAGGATTAAATCGCTACAGTGTTTGCTGGAATTCTCCAAATGGACATGACTCCACTTCAACTAAACTCGTCTTTTTTAAGTGTGTTTTCTATGATACACATAGGTAATGAATGAAGCCCCTTCTAATGTGTAATTCTCCTATTCGCCGTCTTTCTTTAATATATAGGAAAACTTCAAATACCTTTCTGTCTTTTATTAGTCTTCTTTCCAGTCAACCTGCCATTTGTTTATCAGTATATTTATATTTTCTTCACCTTCTGTTCTACTTCTGTTAATCTCGTTCTTCTTTTGTACTAGAACATATATGCTCCTTTTATAATGTAGGATAACAATTTCATCAACATTCCTACTGATTATACCGTGTTTGACCTCGAAATTTATCTATGTAAAGTCACTAAGCAGACGTCAATTTTCCATCGTGGTGGGTGTAAAAAATCATTTTCTTAACTTTTGTTTATGGGCGATAGGTAACCTACTGTGAGAATCTGGCACTTATCTTTGGGTTCCGCTTATATTGTTTATTCGTTTGACAC
Source organism: Thermobia domestica (assembly GCF_964235325.1). NCBI lineage: Eukaryota > Metazoa > Arthropoda > Insecta > Zygentoma > Lepismatidae > Thermobia > Thermobia domestica. Next base: position 122,897,502 of record NC_137455.1, read on the forward strand.
TTTTTTTGTTATCCTATGTCTCTAGATGCCAGCCTCATAATTTATAGTTGATATTGACAATAACTGTTTACAAATTTCAGCTGTTTTCGGTGGCAAACCTAAATGTCGACTGACTTAGTATTTTATTCATATTTTTCTTCTTTTCAACTGGTTTTATTTATATATGTGTTATATTTTCTTTTATCATCCAAACATATCCCTAAATATTTCAATTCACGTACTTTTTTGTATTGTTGTATACTCAATTTAGATTATTAGAGTCGTTCATCGTTTCGTTTGCTGATAGTGATAATATGACTATAACATAATTAGTTCGTATTGTCCGATCTTTCGAATTCGTTTCTTGATTTACCACATATTACAATTACGATGTCACTACTCGCTCCATATGAGTCACCACTGTGTTATTGTCACATCCCATAATACGGCTTCACATGTGGAAGTAGGGTTGTCAATCCTGTAAGTTTACGTTTTTCTGGCACGTTTTACGTTTTTATTCTCCTCGCAACATGATTTCTTCCGTTTTTATATACTTCTGAACACTTTTAAAATAATTATATGAGTTAGTGTGTGAATATATATACATTAATTAGAGAAACTGATTCTCACATATTGTTAATAAATGAACTTAATGATGTAACTTAGTATTCAGAGAGAAAATGTAACATGTTGCGTTTTTATCTTCTACCTAACTTGCATCCCAATCTTGTGTTCAAGAATAATTAATTTAGTTTGAACACCTTAGCCTACGTCTGTTAACACCATTTTGATCATATCGCAGTTTCGATCAATTATGATATACTGATGTCAGAAAACGAAGCGATTTTAACTGATAAAAGCAGAACTTCCAGTTGTTGTTAATTTCGATATGTCCTGCACGGATGTTTTGAAAGTATAAAAAAAAAGAATGTGAAACAATTAAAATGACACAAAAATTTGTGTAATTTACTTGGTTGAATGGATTTGTGTTTAGCATCTCTTTCAGCATCGAGGTTATGTGAGACGAGAGTTACAGTTTATCCGAACCACATGGTATCCGAACCACAGAGCTTAAACCGCGAATTACAAATATACCTTTTTGTGTTTTATGATGGCAATTATTTTTATTTAAACTGACTCACAAGCAAAGGGTACGATATCAGGACTCGAGTTGCGTAATAAGAGTTATTTATCCTTAAAGAGCATGAAGTAGTTAGTTAATTACCAAATTATTAGCTGCAATCTGCCAATAGGGGAAAAGTGATTGGACTTCAAAGGTAACATGGTGGTCTATGGCAAACGCGAGAAAGAAAACGTTTCTTCCCTCTCTCCTATGTATTTGGGAAGGTGAAGATAACGATTCAAATGACATGTTCAAGCTACACAGTTGATGTGGAGAGTAGAAAGGATCGAATGATCCAAAGAAAAGCAGTTTGTACAATGTACACATCTTACAACAACGAAGAAAGACAACGAGCTTTTCGACAAATTTGTTCCTGCGAATGTCACAATCACAAAGAAATTGATCCTGGCTGGGTACACAGAACTAGTGCTAGAGCTAGACGTGTGCTTTATCCGTCCTTACAAGAAATTTGTCAAGTTCGTTACTGACACAATCATACTTTCCCAGGAAACGAACATCTGGCACCGTGACAACTTCTTGAATCTCCAATCGTTTACACTGTATCAGTTTTGTGCTTCCCTGTTCCGCAATATGGTTCAACTTGCTTTCTAAAAAATGGAATACCTGGATATCGAATCGAAAGCCTTTCAGACACCATTCAGTACTGCTTCGACTCCCTTACCACTGAATTGTGTTATCACTGCGAATCGATGTCCATTGTAAGATGTGCACATTGTATCATGCAACCTGTTTTTGTTTGGATCATGCAATCCTTTCTACTCTCCATATCAACTGTGTAGCTTGAACATGTCATTTGAATCGCTATCTCACCTTCCCAAATACACGGGAGAGACGGGAGAAACGCTTTCTTTCTTGTGTTTGCCCTAGACCGCTATGTTCCATTACTTTTTCCCTATTGGCGGACTGCAGCTAGTAACTTGGTAATTAACTAACTACTTGATGCCCTTTAAGTATATGTAACTCTTATTACGCAATTCGAGTCCTGATATCGTACCCTCTGCTTGTCAGATTCGAATTAAAATCATTATACGTTACTATGTGAAACATATATGTTTGTTTATATGTAAATTATATAAATTATATATCCTTTTTTTTTCCTAAAAATCGTAAGCTCTGGCAACCCTACGTGGAAGGAACGCGGGAACGTAAACCTCCCTCTAACAATCGACTGCTTAGTGTTTGTGTGCTCAAATAAGAGACCACGATGATTGAAATTACAATACCGATCGCCATTCTATCACTTTCGAGGAGCAGAAGCATGTCTGCTCTGCTGAGGGACCTTTATGCCTTTCATAGTGTTCATCACTAATGGATTATTAATGGGTCATTATTCACGTGAACTGACAGAATATGTTCAGTATGTTCTTATTTCTATATATAAATAATGAGTTTTGTAACAACAACGCGATTAGAACACTCCCTCAGATCTTACCTATGACATGAATGCCACCTGGATTTGCTGCTGAAAAATTCATAAGTTCCTCACCAATTGACTCAACTTGACGCCACATTGGGGCTAGACTGCTCCAACCTTCATATTGTTTACTTGCATGTATAACTGTTCCAGGATGCAGCTGATATTAAAGAAAGATATAAAAGTTAGTTAATTAATTTAAATACCAGGTGTCTATGAAATATACTAATTAATAAAATTATCCACTTTGTTGTGATGTAAAAAGAGGAATGTCACTTTATACGGCCCAGTGCTTATGAAAGAATCACATTTTGTTAAGGTTTCCCAATAATCAAGATGATTAGCAAGTTCAAGCAAAACAAGTAGTACTATTATTGTAGTCCTAACCATATTCACTAACTTACAAAACTAAGACAAAATGTAACAGAACCATCTAAGAAACTATATCTTGAGTATTATGTTAAACAAAAATGGATTTCAGAAAGCTATATATCGAACCTGGGTGAATAGGCTGGATAAACAATAGAACGACATACACGTACCTCTCAACTATTTCATGACACCTTATAAAGTATATTTGATGTCTGTTGTATTCCACTTAAGAACACCCTCACGAAACTACCTATCATTGTTTACTTGTAAAATAATCAGTAAAATAAAACTCAAAACAAATCACCAGAAAAAAAAAATAATAAAAGACGAAAGACGATCTCATCTTTCACCAATGAAATTTTAGTACGCTATAACAAGAAATCACAAGGAAAGTGAATAATACATATAAGAACTTTATATCAGTATCGGCTTCTTAATAATAAAATATAATCTATCCGAATTTTGCAGTTTGCCAAAAGCAAAACACGACATTTTAACTTCGGTTTATTTTCTTACAATAATAATGATAAAATTAAAAATAATGATGAAATCGCACACGCATTTGCTGACTACTTTCACCCCGTATATAACAAAATTAACAATAATAATCTAGATAATTCAACTGGACTAGAAAAAACGACGTGGATGTACTGAATATGGTACTTGACACAAGAAATGTAATTAAAAAACGAAAACGCCGATGGCAGATACATTCTCACAAAGAGACTCGCAGAAACGAATGAGCAAAAATAACACTTCTAAAAAGTGTAAGCTCAATGAAAAAAGAAAATAACATAACAAACTCTATAAAAGAACAGAGCTCGCAAAAAAGCCAAGAATAAATAAAACACAAAACATATAACAACAAAATGACTAAGAAAATACGAACAGTAATAAACAAACACGAAAAATCTTAATTTTTTTAAAAAAGGAAAAGCTTCAGAAAACGTTAGGTATTTAAATCCCTCGTATAAATGCAAGAATACAATTCCCAAAAAACAGTTATTATCCACAACCTGACTAATATTATTAGGGAGTCCTAAACATTCTCTGACTATTCCAGACACTTTACAAGAAAGTGCTGATTATTCATTGCGACGATTCATTCTTCACAATACGACGATTACTGCCACAAGCTAAATAGGAATATGCGAGATAGGAGTGTTGAATACGCAAGCGAGCTGGAACGCCGGTTGAAGCGCTGCGGCTCATTTAATCTCCGTAGTAATACGCGACGACACCTACCAATCGCCCACAGTAGGTTTTACTGAGTGGAGCTTATATTCGTTGATTTGGTTCCAATCCGCTTGCTAGTGACGGAATATGAATTGGAGGAAATAGCTTCTAACATTGGGGCAGTGCAGCCCCTGCCAAGGCGCCATTCTTGGCTGCCATATCGGCACTCTGTTTTCACGAATGCTGACACAGCCTTTAGCTGATGGTATCTCACTAGAATGTCTTGCATGAGAGCGCGTTTACTAAAGATATTTTAAAGCCTTTTAATAAAGCTTTGAGGGTCAATACACATAAACACACGACAAAGCTATTGTTGAAACGTATGATCAAGGGCAAGCTTAAGTGCTGTTAGTTCAACAGTGATAACGTTCAGTGCAAACATCGTGGAAAAGTTAAAGTAGAAATTCACACAGTACTCATGATTCACTGTTTCGTGTTTTTTTATTTTTATTTTTTATTTTTAAAGGAGACAAGGGTATAAATTGATGAATACAAACAGTTTCACTTTGACCTAAAATGGGAATGGGGTCCCACAAGCCACTAAATGGGGCCTCAGAGTTTTGTGCCTTTCGGGTGTGATTTCTAATTCATTCTAGTAGCAAATATGCAAAATATCGAATCTGTTACATTAATAGCCGTTATTTTGTAAACTGCCCTCTCATACGCGAAGTATAGTTGATTTTGGCTCATTTTGACCATGGGACAAACGAGGATAACTTTTGGAAAAATTAGTACCTGTTATTCCTAGGTTAAAAAGACATCTTCAAAATACCTTTTCATAATTTTACTTGAAGATTACAAAGATACAGGGGAGCTCAAAATATAGATTGGACGTTTTTGAGGGGTGGCTATGATGAGGGGAGTTTTTCGTTGTCAAGTTGTAACAAATCGATCAAGCCAATCCCGAGAAAAATTTAACAAAAAACAACCCTCTCATTTTTTTAACGATATACACAGCAACACCTGGCTCAGCACGCATAATTCTGTAAACAATAAAAATTTGTAACGGTAGTATCTGTTGGCATTATATGTACGTAATTGAGACTAGTAAATACAATGTATAAAGGTAACCAAGCCAAAAACTGTCGCTTTTTCATCCACCACCTTCGAACATCGATGTCACCTAAGACGTACCTAGTGATGGGCAGTGGGAATATTCCCGGTGGGAAGGAATTTATTTCCATTTCTCTACTTTATCTTCGAAATTATAAGAACCATATGACTAATTACTTTATTTTAATATATTATGATTTACTTCTAGGTTTTAAAGAATTTGGAGGTTAAAAAATTTAAATTATTTGACGGTACTTTATATAACTAATAATATGAGTTTTTAAGTTCCATTTCCATTTGCACTAAAAAGTAAGGTAATTGTTTAGTATGGGGAGGCCAAAACTAGCAAAAAGTAGGATGATTTATGGAAGAAATGAGTTGATAGTGATGTTCAAGTAGTCAAGAAAGTATCGAACACAATTTTTAGGGCAGTAGGGGATTTATACAAAACGGAAAGGTAAGTAGAAGTGATTTATGTGAGAAAAGAAAGTGAATTGTTGGTAACGAAGATAGAAAACAATGTGCCATGCGGGGCTCTAACCCGCTTTCATTCGCTAACGCTCGCTCTGCAATGCTGTCTGAATTTAATGTTGGTAACGTAATTTAACGTATGAAACCATAAAACAACCGCATTGGAATAGGATATCGCAAAAAAGTAGGTGCAAAAGCTGGCCCCCAATGCTAAAGAACAGCAAAAATTAGCAAAGTACTAATTTACAAATGATGAAAAGGAACCATTTTGTAAAGTAATTTAGATTATGTAGAAATAGAGATGAAGTACTATTAATAAACCCTGAACCACCATTAGTAATAGACGTCGGTCTGTCTCCTCTCTCTGACTCGAATTTCTGAAGAGGTACTCGGACTTCTTTTACATGTGAATTAACGTATGGAATTTCGAAAAATAGGTAGAATGAAAGGTCATGTATGACAATGTTACGTGCTAAAATATAAAGATAAGTAAGTATTTTGAAAATTTTGTGAACATAAATCTGTCTGCGCAAAGTTGATAAATTGGTGAGACATGTATCTTCCAGCATTTACCCAATCTAATTGGTTTATAACATTTATAAATTTAATGTGTTTATAATATCAGTAATAAAGTCAAGTTGATTAATTTCACTTACATATAAATTTAAACTGTTTAGTGGTTTAAAAGTATTAATTTTTTCACACATAATTAATTGATAGAACATATTGTAAATAAATATACATTTATGCGTACTCTCTAAATATAATAAAGTGTTAATAAAGTAACATAGTACTGTTCAGAATATACATTTTAAAGAACCTTCTGTGGACAACAGTGATAATATGCTGTGATATAAAAATTAGTTGTTGAGTTGATTTTAGTTTAGCGTCCCGTTCAGCAGCGAGGCTATATGAGACGTGGACCTACTGATTAACGTGGAATCCGAACCACATGAGCTCCCGCCGGGAACCGAACCCGGGTCTCCCACGCCAAAGGCGCGTATGCTAACCGCTTAGCCTCGAGGGAGCTCTGATATAAAAATTAATTCAACTTTGAAATCATAATATAGTAATAGAATGCAATTTTCTATCTGATAGTACATAAATTCCCGGATAAATTCCCATTTTGGGAATCTTCCCGGAAATATTCCCGAAAAATATCTTCCCGGGAATTTACCCATCACTAGACGTACCTGGAAGATCAAAAATAGCATCGACAACCTTCTGCCAACGTTCTGGAATTCCATGGATTCCATCGCGATAGAACTTGGCGGGCCGTCAAGCAAAGAAGCTATCTAGTGTATTTTGCACCTCTACTAGTGATTTCAACTGGTGTCCTCTACAGGGTTCCCACGAAAAAGTGAAGATGGATTTCCCTGACAAAAATCCTTGTTTTCCATGACATAAATTCTTGAATATAAATAAGAAGATATGGGGTAAACTCTATCATACACTTTTTTAACGGCCTCCTCCATCCCCATAGCCGTCCAACACAATCTTTAATTACCATTTACATATTTGTTATGTTCAGTATGAGTAACTGTCATTTACACACAATCTAACATGTAAGAATATAATAATATATGTATGATACGGTACCACATACATTGCAAATTAGACATTTTTTACTTGAAAAAGCAATATAACATGCTGTCAAGAATATATTGTCAAATATCCGAGAGACCTAATACTATCAGTCCTAAAATGAAATGAAATGAAATCTTTAAGTTTTACGTTCCACGGTTATGTCGGCTAGGCTAAAGGAGACGGTGATGATGAGAAATGAATGAAATGGTGGAATGAAGAAAGTGGGAGGACATGGGAGAATCCCGAGAAAACCCACACACATGGTGTTTGTCGACCACAAAGTTCACCTGGCGGAGTTGGGATCGAACCTAGGACCCCATCCACCAGAGGTGAACACTCTACCACTGAGCGACCACGGCCCACATACTGCCAACTCTGAGACATGTTAATCCTCACATTTACACTTTTAAACAGAATTTTGTTTTGCTTTGAATTTGTTTTACGAGAGCGTCTTGTTTTTGTTTGTAACCTAATTCCATTTGTTTCTTCTTTGCTTCCAATTTCTTAACTTCAGCATTTGGTTTTCCTTTTTCACCTTTGATTTTACTTTCCTCTGTACTTTTGATTCGTTTCTGTTTAAGGTATTCATTATAGCGTCTCCGAGCTGAACGAACTGACAGAAGCATTCTTCGATCAATAGGAACAGATTCCACAACTCCATAGTACATAACTGCATCATGCACCCGCCTCTGTGCTACTAGAGAATCTTCGATTTGGTTTCCTACAACTGCCTTATTGACTGAGAACCCGCCCTCCACTGAGGCATTGTCGTGGGATGAAATTAAACATTTCCACAACATATCACAAATCAGAATATTCTTGTTTCTTGGACATTACCTTTGCAAAGAAGTCATCTGACCTGATACTACCCATCTTCACTTCGTATTCTCTGAAGCCAAGACCCCTGAATTTCAGTACAGAAAGACAAATCGACACTTTGCTTTTTCAGCTACAGAATCATATATTCTGTTATGCTTATGCAGAGTTTGTAGGAAGCATTTCATCCTAGTCTGACTAAGTTCTGGATTGGTCTTTTGTAGCCCGGGGTCCAATGCTGACAGAGCAAGTACCAGTGGGCCTTATGCAGAGTTGTTCTGACGCGTGATTAGAGCCATACTTAAGAGTTCGACTAACATATTTTTCCTGCAGTAGTCAGACCTTTAGTATGACGCTAATCATACGTCAAAATGACTCTGCATAAGACGGAGTTTGCACTTTAGGAGGCTCCTTTCAACAATCTTCTTGATTGTGCCCAGCAAAGCTAGTTTATCTTTATCTGATGTTTTCAGTTCTTACAGTAGGTTTTCTGTCTTAAAACAGATGTCCACGAAGATGACAAGTCAAACTTCGATTTCTGCTTTTACATTATCAATTATCCCCCCCCCCCCACACACACACACATACATACATACACAGTACCTCACTTCCTCAGCACGAAATAGCAACACTGCATCACTGTCATCATTGGGAATGCTGTACCATTGTGGTCCTCTTCACATGTCAATCTGTACAACTGATAGAGAGGAAACAATGTTAGATTGAGAAAAGAATGTTACACTTGTACACTTACTTTCCCTGATTTTCCATGACTTTTACGCAAAGTGCATGATTTCCCTTATTTTCCCTGATTTTCCAGAAAGGTGGTTGTCTAAGGAATGGGATAGGTGATAATCGGATTGTGCAATGTCTGGGGAGTATGGCGGATGCAATAGTGTTTCCCATCCAAGGTGCAGAATGGTGTCCCGGGTCATCCTAGCCACCTGAGACTTAGCGTTGTCCCTAACAAGAGGACTCCTTTGCGATTGGTTCCAGAATTTTGAGATTTTCTTGAACACGGCTCAACAGCTAACAGTACACAGTTGCATTGATGCTCTGACCAGTTGGTTGTAGTTTCCGATGCACGATGCTGTAAGCAGTCCACCAAACACATAGGAGGATCTTCTTCTGGTGCAGTGCTGGTTTCGAATGTTTTGAAACCGATTCATTGCTGCTAACCAATGATGGCGGCGTGGAGATCCGTACAAGACGCACTTCTCATCACATGTCAACACCCTATCCAGAAATAGCTCCTTCCTCAGACGAGACAGCAAAGAAATACAGATGTCTGCTCGCGTTGTCTTCTGGCCAAAGTCAAATCATGTGGGACCCATCGATCCAACTTCTAGCGCTTCCCAGGTTGATGGAGGTGCTGCCGAATGGTTACTCCACTCATACTGAATTGTCGTCCCAGTTCCTCACATGTCTGAACACCGTTCACCTCAATTGCTGCCTGAAGATCTTCATTTTGTACGTGTGTTGGTCTTCCGGCGCGTGGTGCGTCTTCGTCACCGTCCTTAAACATGTTAAACCACCGCTGTACTGTCTGCGTAGTCACGACACCTTCACCAAAGGACTGGTATATCTTCCGCCATGCTGCTGTGACGTTTGACCCCAGTCTGAACTCGTACAGTATACACGCGTTATGACTCTCTGTGGAGGTACCATGTTCACTCTGTCGTTACGCAAGTTCACGGTTTAACTGAACTGCCACAACCAAGTAGTATGTTGGATAAACCCATAACAACAACTGGCCTTCGCCTTATCTCCATTCGCATTCAACTCACGGTGTGAGGATCAATTGAACACAGACCTCCACAAACTGCTTCTTGTCTTTGTATGACAAATTTTGGCCTTATATCTAATATATCCTATTACAATGTTGATCATTCCATTATTCTGAAAATTTGCTGATAATATATAAGAAATGTCCAAAAGTATCTGTATCGGTATCGGCCTCTTCAGTATCGGTGAAAAAGAGGTATCTGTACATCTCTATTCTTCAGGAATTGTATTTTTAGGTGCCTTCCATCTCAATTCAGGCAGAGCATGTACCATCACCATCTCAGATATTGTTGAAACTTTTTTTTATAGCAACTAGACATGTTTTTAAGAGACCCATATTTTTTTGTTTTGTCGAAAAAAATTTTCCCGCCAAGTAATGGGCCATCAGAGACGGGGAGTACAATTTATGAATTGTAAAAGACATGGAAAATGGTCAACTTCGGAGCCCCACCATTCAGCTATGGAGACAGGTAGAGATATAATTCTTGTTGTGGTATGTACATAGGGATATAAATAAACTATATTTTATTATACTTCGGTTTGCGCATACGTACCTTTTTGTACATAAATTAACAAATGAACGTTAATTTATCTGAAAAGTCGAAGTTTGCGAATTTTTTTCGAGCACTTCCGGTTCGAATTTTAAAATTCTGTTTTCACGGTTGGTAAGACCCAGTTACCCGCTTTCCGAAAAAAATTTTGTATCTCTTCTGTGTGCAACCGTTTTGTCGCAAAAAATTCGAGAAATTGTAAAATTCTCAAAAATCGCCATTTTCTCGAAAACACCATCTTTTAAAATTCTGAAATTTTGTCAGATGGTTTAGCTTTACATGAATAATAAACACACCAAATACCATTCTCGACCAATGCTTCATGAATTAACTACAGCCTTTTGAAGTTAGCGAAGTTTCGTTAACTTTGATGTTACCTTATACATCGTATAATGTAACATGGCCCGGAAGTTTTGGGCAACCAGTGTATATATGAATTTAATATTTATTAAAATTTTATTTTTAATATATAATTAATCAATGACTTGATTTGAAGTAGACCGCAAAATTTGCGTTAAGTTCCTTGAACTAATGATTTTAGTATATTTAGAGGGAAATATATGGTAATATATTTACATTGAATAATTATTCGTATATTTAGCTAAAATATAATATTATTTTAGGAAATAAGGTAATTTCTGGTCGTTTTTAATCCTTTCCAGTCAATTTTCATTCATATTTTTGGCTTTGGGGATCTTCGAAAGAATTCAAAATTTTTATTTCAAAAATCTTCTTTAAAATTTTATATTTGTAAAGTCAGCCATAGTAGCTTCTTGGAGCATCCCTTTGTTTAATCTAAATTATCTGTGATTGGATCTTCCGCAATCACAGGTGTGGTTGAGATTTTTCGGCTTCTTTGATCTTGATAGATACACCTATCATCGTATAGTTACGTCACAATGAACCTCCAATTAGGGATCTTCTTCCCATTGTCATTGTCTTTACCGGAAGCAGTGTTAAGTTATGGACGTACGATAATCTCCGTCCATAGGAAAAACGTGAAAGAGAATTAGTTAAAGGTTTCGACACAAAATAATTGATACCTTTGATATCTGTGGACATAATATGGAAGGCAGTGAGTAGGTTGCTGTGCTCAACGGACATAGGATTTTCTGCAGTGAGAGCAAATCTTTCACGTCAGAACCGAAAGTGGTTTGGGGGAAAAGCCATCTTCACTGTCGACTCATGGATGTCAGATCCGATGATTTGATTTTTTGTGCACCGAGGTAGGCTCTCCATCCTCGAGAGCTGGTGTAAAATAACAACAACCTTCAGACGTGGGAGAGAAGTATTCTATATTTTTCCCATGGAATCCAAGTAAGTTATAGAAGATAGCATCAAAATTTTCTGTTGTTTTGGCCACGTGAGAACATGCTAAATTTCTAACCTTTTTCGGATTGGAGTAAGTGTTATGTTATTGGCGTGGTGATGTCCACCAATATGATGTGCTAAACGCTGCGTAGTTTTCCCTAAGTTATACAATGTACAAAATCTATGATGTGACATAAAATACTCGTTCAATGGAGGGGGAAATATTGTTCTTTTGGAGTTTCAGTGTGGATGTTTGTTACCAACAGTCCATGAAATGTGTATACTTTCGAGTACATACATTTCACCCCCAAAATTATATTTTGAATATGTAATCTCGTATATTCTTTTTTTTAATTTATTATTTTTCCGTACTGCTATATTACATAATTAAATCCATTCTCTGGTTTGTGCTCACCTTCACTGTAGTTTGAATACGATGAGACAAAATGTATACAAAGTTTCGACTCACATCGATAACAAGGGTGCTTGCGTAGCTATTGGTAATGGGAGATACTCGTCAGTGACAACACGTTCGTTATGTATTTTAAATTCCTTTCACCAGAAACCAGAAATTCGAATTTTTAAGCACATAGTTTAAGACTTTTTTTTTTTGTTTTAACAACATACAAAAGTAGAGCTGAATGGTCGACGTCCCATACGTCCTCGGTAAGAAGCAGGGTGTGTGCTATATTATTAATCTGTTGAATAAAGTGATGTTATATGTTTTAGTTTAAGTTAGTTAGATAGTTAGGCTAGGGACTAGGTTAAGTGTACTTTCTTTTCATGTAGATGTATCTAGTGTATGTGTTATCTCAAAGGAAAATGTTTTTGTTGTGGGAATCAAAGTGGATTAGGTCTGAGCTCATACAAGGGAGGTCACCTTGTCGGTATAAATCCTCCGCGCTGACCCCACCTCCACAACGGTATCTGAAGAGAGAATACTAAGAAAAGAAAGTAAAGCATGTAGCACACAGCCGTAATAAGTGATACCTGTGTAGTACAAGGCTCATGTGGTTATAGTAGTAAATGTCTTTATTTTCAAATTGTTTTTGACTAAACTAAACGTATGTAGAATTGTTCATGATATGTGCAGAGAGTATGTAATGCAATGATGGACTTACCCATTCAGCTATGTCTAGAATTTTCCTCAATTTCCAACCTTTACGACATTTTTTTTTTTAAATGTATTCTCCTGTTATCTCTTATCATACAGAAAGTTAGTGTAAATAAAGCGTGCGAGTCGAAACAAAATCTTTCATTGTCCAGTGCAGAGCTAATTATTTTAAAAAAACGATGTAGTATAGTAACTTCAATAGTATTGTTGGTACTCAGAAAGTGAAGTGTTTAAAGCAGTACGTAACGAAAGTAAATATAGCGTCTTGAAAACTCACAGAATCGATTTCACTTAGTGTGACCGGGGTTGGAATCACAGACCTGCCAGAAAATTTCACTTCGTTAATAAGATCAGCTAAATTCACTTTGGCATTCAGTTTTTTTTTCCGAAATTCCATCCCGTTGCGCGATTTAGATTTGATTCGAGAATTTTTTTTTTATCTGGGTTAGTAAACACAAACATTTAGATTTTCGAAGCATTCACCGTCAGTTTCACTCTTGGGTCAGTGTCTTGTTCTGTCGGGTTGTGGTTTGTAATCTTATCTCTTGATGGGATGCAGGCTATGACCTGCGGATCGGGATGCTGGACTGCGAGTGAGAATGAGGGAGGCTTAGAAATCTTCACATTTTGGGACGATTTGAGTTCTACTTTCCGGAGATGATTGGTGTAGTGGATGGGTCAGTGAGTGTTGACAGCTTGCCCGTCTGGGCCCGGTGGGTTCGCGTTCAGCAATCAGTGACACATTCACGCAATCATAGTCTTAAGGAAAGTGAACGTCATACAGAAACACAATATCAGTATCATCATCATTATTTTATTTTATTTATTTACATTTTTATTTTTTTTACATTTTTATTTTACATTTTTATTTACTTTTATATGACTTTTTTTTTTTTGTAAAATTGGCGTTTCACAGCCAGGATCTGTTATTTCAATCTTTCGCGAGTGCTAAGTGAATCGTATTGAAAGAGCAGTGTAATGTAATGGGGACTGTTGTGACAAACGACTCCTTGAACGATGTGTAGTCACTCTTGAGTTTGTATATGTGTAACTTGGGGAAAACAATTTATATGAAATGGAGATGTCTGCTGGTAGCAGGTCGAGTACTGAATCCCGTAGTCCGGATGAATATGTATGTTGTAGTGAAGAAATACAGGGTTTCAGTGTGTATTGTGACGGTTGCTCTGGATGGGTGCATGCACAGTGCTATGGTATAACCGACGAGCAGGTAGAAGAATTGAATAAGTGTAGTGAGCCCTGGTTTTGTAAAACGTGTGTGGCCAAACAGCTGACTGTGCAATCGCTTTCCAAGTCACAGGAAAGTGGAAGTGAACGGAACACCGCGACGCACGACACGGGAGAGAAACTCTTACACAACGGTGGAGAGAGTGTCGGAACTGCAGGTTCCCCTGCATCCGTGACAGACCTTGCAAAAATGTTAGAACGTTTTAGTCAAACTTTAACTTTAACTTTGGACCAAAAATTTGAAAAGGTTGACAGTATTATGAACCAAAGATTTGAAAAGGTAGATAATAATTTGTACGCGATGAATCAAAAATTTGATTTGTTAAAGTCGGAAATGATGCAAATTGTAAACGAAAAAGTCGATAATGTAAACAAGGACGTATCGGACCTCCGTAACGAAGTTCGCGATTTATACACTTCGGTGGGGGAATTTCAGGATACGATAACAACGCGGGTAGACACCGTTGAGGAGAATCTCCGGTTGTCAGTAGAAAAGCGAAATCGCAGATGTGATCAGCTCGCAAAAGAACTATCGCATCTCGAGTCGAGCACCCAGAAATCTTATGACGTACTCGAGGCTAAGATCCAAACTTTGGTGAAGGATCAGGAGCAAAGTAAACCAGGTCGTGTCGGTCGCAAGCGGTCACGTGACTTTGTTGGTTGTGAGGGGGTTGACTCTGACGGAACAGACTCTGACACCCGAGTGGATGTACCAGTCTCTTCGGTTGGGGAGACTCGTACGGTCCCAACGGTGACAGTCTCTGTCTGTCAGCCGACCAGAGTTCACACTAAGAATGTCTGGCCGTTTGACTTAAATTCGCATTCGTTGGTCACGAACAATTCCAGTCCCACCTGTGGGGATATCATGAGTGGTCAGGTTGCCTCTAGGACTTTAAACCCATTATTGACGTGGTCTCAGGCTTCGGTCTCGACTTCCAATGTATGTAGCTTAAGTCATGTAGTGTCCAGTAGTGCCGCAGACAGGACTCCTTCGTTTGTTGGAATTCCGGAGGGAGTATGTAGTCACACAGTGGTATCGATGCCAAGCAACTTACCTTTTGGACCAAATTATACTTCTTATTCGAATTTTGGACAAAATCATAATAATGCAAAGAGCCCTGTGATTGGCTGCAACTCTCCCCTGAATTCCAGCAGATATGAGGGATGTTCTGGAAATAGGGCGTTAAATTTAAGGCTGTCGGAGCTAAATCACTTACCAAACTTCACTGGAGAATATGGTTTGGCCAGGTCTTTTCTTGAAAGTTTAGAACAGGCGTTTAAGATAATCTCTGCGTCGGAATACGAACGCATGGTTTTGGTACCGTGTTGTTTGTCGGCTGGGGCCAAGACTTGGTACCAAACGGTCTGCAAAGACATCAGCAGTTATGCGGACTTTGTGCGTCTATTTAAGGAACACTACTTCTCGGCCAGGATGGAACGCCTGCAGAAGAAATTCATACAAGGAATGAAATTTGACCGGTCCAAGTATAACCGGCTAACTGACTTTGCCTGGAAGGTCATAGCCGAATACTATGCTGTGGCACAACATCCAGATGAGACAGAACTCATTGAAATTGTCCTAGATTGTCTGCCAGCTGGAGATGCTAGATTGTTGCGAGCCGTGGAGCCCAAGAATATCCAGCATCTGATTGTTAAGATAGCCGAAATAGAAGGTCATCCGGAACCTATGGAACCAGTAACAGATAAGAAATTTAAGCGTCTGCACATTCGGCAGGCCAAGATTGGGAAAAAGACCGAAAAGAACGGGAAGTCTCAACAGACAAAAGACACTTCGTCGCAGACGGAGGAGGACGAAGAAAAGAAGAATGGTGATGCCAAGAAAAATGGAAATGGCAATCAATTCTTGGGGAACCGAGGTCGAAGAAGAAATTTTCAGGCCAGAAGACCCTGGTTCAACAACCGAAGGCAAAATTGGGGGAACGGAAACCAGAATGTTCCATATGTTTCCAATCCTAATTACCAATCGGGAGCAATGAACTTTGGATGTCATCGAGGTGCATCCCAACAGTGCGCGCCGAGTTCGAACCACATACCGGGAGCGCAAGCCTATCCGGGATACATGCCGAATTTGCCTCCTGGAGGAGGAGTGGCAACTCCCACATCCACTCCTTCCCCAGCGGTGAACATGGCTATGTCCACTGGTTGGCCTCCGCCGTACACGATGTTCATGCCGCCGATGACGCAGCCACCGGAAGTGAATAGGAATAGTTCAGAGAATGCATGTCGCTGCTCTCACTAAGGGAAATTGAGGACTGCGATATGGATTCCTTGAACAGAAACAAAACATAGTCGAGAAAAAAAAAGAAAGAGAATCGTAGGTTAAATTTAGATTAAGGTAATTTTTGTTTGTTTTGAGTCTATTTTTGTGTCCAATTTTCTTTTCGTTCGTTTAGTGTAGTTATAAATTCTTTGTTAGGATTAAGGTCTCTGAAAAATTTTCAAAACATTTCCTATATTGATTGCATTGCATTAGTGTATTTTATAAATAAAATGTTAGGTTAGAGAGAAAAAAAAAAAAAGGAGCTTAACTTAGGACTTCTAAGTTAGATTTTTTTTTTTCCGAAGCTCCCGGAGGATGTTACCTTATACATCGTATAATGTAACATGGCCCGGAAGTTTTGGGCAACCAGTGTATATATGAATTTAATATTTATTAAAATTTTATTTTTAATATATAATTAATCAATGACTTGATTTGAAGTAGACCGCAAAATTTGCGTTAAGTTCCTTGAACTAATGATTTTAGTATATTTAGAGGGAAATATATGGTAATATATTTACATTGAATAATTATTCGTATATTTAGCTAAAATATAATATTATTTTAGGAAATAAGGTAATTTCTGGTCGTTTTTAATCCTTTCCAGTCAATTTTCATTCATATTTTTGGCTTTGGGGATCTTCGAAAGAATTCAAAATTTTTATTTCAAAAATCTTCTTTAAAATTTTATATTTGTAAAGTCAGCCATAGTAGCTTCTTGGAGCATCCCTTTGTTTAATCTAAATTATCTGTGATTGGATCTTCCGCAATCACAGGTGTGGTTGAGATTTTTCGGCTTCTTTGATCTTGATAGATACACCTATCATCGTATAGTTACGTCACAATGAACCTCCAATTAGGGATCTTCTTCCCATTGTCATTGTCTTTACCGGAAGCAGTGTTAAGTTATGGACGTACGATAATCTCCGTCCATAGGAAAAACGTGAAAGAGAATTAGTTAAAGGTTTCGACACAAAATAATTGATACCTTTGATATCTGTGGACATAATATGGAAGGCAGTGAGTAGGTTGCTGTGCTCAACGGACATAGGATTTTCTGCAGTGAGAGCAAATCTTTCACGTCAGAACCGAAAGTGGTTTGGGGGAAAAGCCATCTTCACTGTCGACTCATGGATGTCAGATCCGATGATTTGATTTTTTGTGCACCGAGGTAGGCTCTCCATCCTCGAGAGCTGGTGTAAAATAACAACAACCTTCAGACGTGGGAGAGAAGTATTCTATATTTTTCCCATGGAATCCAAGTAAGTTATAGAAGATAGCATCAAAATTTTCTGTTGTTTTGGCCACGTGAGAACATGCTAAATTTCTAACCTTTTTCGGATTGGAGTAAGTGTTATGTTATTGGCGTGGTGATGTCCACCAATATGATGTGCTAAACGCTGCGTAGTTTTCCCTAAGTTATACAATGTACAAAATCTATGATGTGACATAAAATACTCGTTCAATGGAGGGGGAAATATTGTTCTTTTGGAGTTTCAGTGTGGATGTTTGTTACCAACAGTCCATGAAATGTGTATACTTTCGAGTACATACATTTCACCCCCAAAATTATATTTTGAATATGTAATCTCGTATATTCTTTTTTTTAATTTATTATTTTTCCGTACTGCTATATTACATAATTAAATCCATTCTCTGGTTTGTGCTCACCTTCACTGTAGTTTGAATACGATGAGACAAAATGTATACAAAGTTTCGACTCACATCGATAACAAGGGTGCTTGCGTAGCTATTGGTAATGGGAGATACTCGTCAGTGACAACACGTTCGTTATGTATTTTAAATTCCTTTCACCAGAAACCAGAAATTCGAATTTTTAAGCACATAGTTTAAGACTTTTTTTTTTTGTTTTAACAACATACAAAAGTAGAGCTGAATGGTCGACGTCCCATACGTCCTCGGTAAGAAGCAGGGTGTGTGCTATATTATTAATCTGTTGAATAAAGTGATGTTATATGTTTTAGTTTAAGTTAGTTAGATAGTTAGGCTAGGGACTAGGTTAAGTGTACTTTCTTTTCATGTAGATGTATCTAGTGTATGTGTTATCTCAAAGGAAAATGTTTTTGTTGTGGGAATCAAAGTGGATTAGGTCTGAGCTCATACAAGGGAGGTCACCTTGTCGGTATAAATCCTCCGCGCTGACCCCACCTCCACAACGGTATCTGAAGAGAGAATACTAAGAAAAGAAAGTAAAGCATGTAGCACACAGCCGTAATAAGTGATACCTGTGTAGTACAAGGCTCATGTGGTTATAGTAGTAAATGTCTTTATTTTCAAATTGTTTTTGACTAAACTAAACGTATGTAGAATTGTTCATGATATGTGCAGAGAGTATGTAATGCAATGATGGACTTACCCATTCAGCTATGTCTAGAATTTTCCTCAATTTCCAACCTTTACGACATTTTTTTTTTTAAATGTATTCTCCTGTTATCTCTTATCATACAGAAAGTTAGTGTAAATAAAGCGTGCGAGTCGAAACAAAATCTTTCATTGTCCAGTGCAGAGCTAATTATTTTAAAAAAACGATGTAGTATAGTAACTTCAATAGTATTGTTGGTACTCAGAAAGTGAAGTGTTTAAAGCAGTACGTAACGAAAGTAAATATAGCGTCTTGAAAACTCACAGAATCGATTTCACTTAGTGTGACCGGGGTTGGAATCACAGACCTGCCAGAAAATTTCACTTCGTTAATAAGATCAGCTAAATTCACTTTGGCATTCAGTTTTTTTTTCCGAAATTCCATCCCGTTGCGCGATTTAGATTTGATTCGAGAATTTTTTTTTTATCTGGGTTAGTAAACACAAACATTTAGATTTTCGAAGCATTCACCGTCAGTTTCACTCTTGGGTCAGTGTCTTGTTCTGTCGGGTTGTGGTTTGTAATCTTATCTCTTGATGGGATGCAGGCTATGACCTGCGGATCGGGATGCTGGACTGCGAGTGAGAATGAGGGAGGCTTAGAAATCTTCACATTTTGGGACGATTTGAGTTCTACTTTCCGGAGATGATTGGTGTAGTGGATGGGTCAGTGAGTGTTGACAGCTTGCCCGTCTGGGCCCGGTGGGTTCGCGTTCAGCAATCAGTGACACATTCACGCAATCATAGTCTTAAGGAAAGTGAACGTCATACAGAAACACAATATCAGTATCATCATCATTATTTTATTTTATTTATTTACATTTTTATTTTTTTTACATTTTTATTTTACATTTTTATTTACTTTTATATGACTTTTTTTTTTTTGTAAAATTGATGTCACAGTTAGCAACACTGGAAACAATAAAAGTGCAATGATTTGATGATGTTTGTGGTTCACATTAATTAAATGAAGAATAAAAGGTTTTCCTGACTGATTTTTATTATTTTGATCAAAAAAGCTCTCTGGAATAGTAAAACGAGCCCGCCCCTTACTCGTCCGTTTTTTTAAATCGAAGTCATCTGAAATGGAAATTACGATTACGAAACACACAAATTTTAAGTTTACTTAAAATGGCCATCCAATAAATTCTGACAATCTATAAAAAGCCTGCACTATTACCTCAGTGATGACTTGGAATGATCCAGACAAAGTCTCAATTAAGTGCGATGACATTACAGTGATCGAAAAAGGACAAAAAGTTTAAAAAAAAAATCGAAACAATCTCTTACGCGTTCCATCAAAGAAATTTACGTACTTTCTTTTAAACAGAACAATCTCAGCATAAGAATGGGTCACTCGGAATTTTATAGTATTCGACTAAAGTGGGTCAGTCCGCAACCTGCTAGGGAAGTGTGTGTGTGTGTATTGTGCAAATTTTAAGTTATCTGCTACTGCGTTGCAACAAATCAAAGGTGCAACCTGTATTGAAGCAGTCATGAGTGACCTATTTCCTTTAGTAGTATGATCCGCTGAAAAAGACAGCTGTCTTCTTCAAGAATGTAGTGAATGTCCTGAAATGAAAGGAATAAGTGTGGAGTCTTTGATCCTGCTGAAAATGAAAGTGTTACGTATGCCATATGGGAAAACAATGATCTCGTTAAACAAAAAACTGTGCCACTTCCCGTTTTCGTATCGTACATGGCTGGTTTAACTGTAAGACTTGTAATTCATGACTACATCAAGAAAATCCAAAGAGAATTAATTGCTACCGAAAGCACCGTATAAAATTTTAAGATACAAATTCTATTTTACTTCATGTGGACTTCGTTGAAAACTGGACTGTTATTCTGCAAAGTGAAATTCAGTTATATCGCCGGAATATGGAACAACTGACAGTTTTGTTGTAATAAGCGACGACAAAACACACGATTCGGCTCATGTACTCATAGCCATAGACAAGATTCTAAAAATACTCGAAGAAAACCGAAAATATAGGTTATGGAAAAAGGTTCGAATACGTGGAAATAAGTGTCTACAATTTCCCAAACCGTGTCAGTGATTTATGATGGTGCTGCATCCCACTTTAAAAATCGCTTTTGATGTTCGAGATGCAGACAGGTCCGATAAAGCAGTGGTTTTGCAGTGAAACCGGCCATGCTAGGGTCTCTGCGACAGTATTGGGGAGGGGGGGGGGGGGAGTGTAAAGAACGCGACATAACCTTAGGCAAAAACAGGTACAAAGTATTAAAACCGCAGAAGAATTCGTGAGTATAGTGCAAGTATAAACTCCGGGTATTACTCTCGTTTTGTTGCCTGGAACTGAATTCGACAACTTCCGGAAGAAAGAAAGAAAGAAAAAAAAAAGCAAGAATGGGAAAGTATGTAACTGGTATTCAACGAAGTCACCTTTGGCTTTCGGAAAATGGCGAAGTTTTTATGGCAGTAACGGGTCAACATAAACTAACTTCATGCTTCAAAGTGTAGATTTAAGAAGTCTGCAAAAAGGAACTTTTGTTACATACATATGCTCAAAGGCGCCGATTTCTCTGTAGATTGAGGGGGAGGGGATTGAGATGCAGAAGGTATATATATATATATGAGGATTTTAAGACAAATTGCATTCAAATTAGGTCAAATATTGTATATTCATAAATATAATAGAGGGCTCACATCAGCTTTGTGGGCTCCGGTCCCCCCCCCCCAGGATCGACGCCCTTGCATATACTTATGATAATCAGTGGTGCGTAGCAGAATTATGAATAAATCATGAATTACGTACAGTTGAAGTGCTGTTTGTGCTTCCACATGGATTTTCAGCAGGGTACAGGTTTCCAGAAGAGCATAACAGACGTGAAAATAAGTGTTTTGTGATTATCGACAATGTGCTACGCAGGAGCGGATCCAGGACGAACTTCTGGGGGGGGGGGGAAATGAAATACTGCTACTTAGAGCTACTTTTAAGAGCTCCAAACTCTGGAATGGGTTTTATTTATATATAAAATAAGAAAGTTTCTTCTGGGAGGGCGATCGACTCCTTGGATCCACCTCTGGACGAGTTGTAAGTGTACTACTGCTATTAGCGAAGAAGACACCAAGCAAGCAAATGATTGGTCCATGTGAAAAAAAAATCAGTGAAATTTTGCTTCCGAAGACCATTTTAAGTAAGTGAACTTAAAATTTGTGTTTCGTAATCGTAATTTCCATTTCAGATGACTTCGGTTTAAAAAAACGGACGAGTAAGGGGGGAGGGGGCTCGTTTTACTATTCCAGAGAGCTTTTTTGATCAAAATAATAAAAACCAGTCAGGAAAACCTTTTATTCTTCATTTAACTAATGTGAACCACAAACATCATCAAATCATTGCACTTTTATTGTTTCCAGTGTTGCTAACTGTGACATCAAAGTTAACGAAACTTCGCTAACTTCAAAAGGCTGTAGTTAATTCATGAAGCATTGGTCGAGAATGGTATTTGGTGTGTTTATTACTCATGTAAAGCTAAACCATCTGACAAAATTTCAGAATTTTAAAAGATGGTGTTTTCGAGAAAATGGCGATTTTTGAGAATTTTACAATTTCTCGAATTTTTTGCGACAAAACGGTTGCACACAGAAGAGATACAAAATTTTTTTCGGAAAGCGGGTAACTGGGTCTTACCAACCGTGAAAGCAGAATTTTAAAATTCGAACCGAAAGTGCTCGAAAAAAATTCGCAAACTTCGACTTTTCAGATAAATTAACGTTCATTTGTTAATTTATGTACAACAAGGTACGTATGCGCAAACCGAAGTACAATAAAATATAGGTTATTTATATCCCTATATACATACCACAACAAAAATTATATCTCTACCTGTCTCCATAGCTGAATGGTGGGGCTCCGAAGTTGACCATTTTCCATGTCTTTTACAATTCATAAATTGTACTCCCCGTCTTTGATGGCCCATTACTTGGCGGGAAAATTTTTTTCGACAAAACAAAAAAATATGGGTCTCTTAAAAACATGTCTAGTTGCTATAAAAAAAGTTTCAACAATATCTGAGATGGTACTTTTTTTTTTTTTTTTGCCTGAGTTGAAATGGAAGGCACCTTTAGTAACTTTAAACATTGTTTTTTGTAAAGGTGGAGTTGCAACTCTTGGGTACAGATTTACTTAAGAAGCCCTTAACCGTTATTGGTACGTCAGCGTTTTTCCGGTACGGCTTAAAACCGACAGTTAGAAAAACATAAGTCAACTTGTGCTGCGTGGCCACTAAAATAAGAAGTGTATCTAACTATAGTACTGGAAGGACAAAGTTGGAAGATACGTGCGGTAGCACTGGGATGTATCCCTAGGGAGCAGCGCATTAGTGGCGGTGGGTATGCGCGTAAACGAAAAAAAATCAATAAAATATTACTTTATTTATTTTTTTAAGTTTATTTATTTATTTATTATTATTAAATCAATAAAATATTACTTTATTTATTTATTTAAGTTTATTTATTTATTATTATTATTTTTTGTAAAATTTAAAAATCTACGGTCGTACACAACAAAAACAAATGACTTACTCTGTACTTTTATATGGCATAATTTTGGATTTGGGAGATCTGAATTTTTTGGTTCAAATTCATACTTTCTCGCTATATTTTCTGTATTTTTGTTTGCTCAGGTCTCGTTAGGTTAACTCAGTACTTACCTTTACGGCTTTCTCGGTATATTTTCTATATATTTTGAATGCAACTCGTCTCCTAAGAAACTTCATAATTTAGTTGGACTCAATTTCGTGAAAAATGAAATACAAAAGTAAGAAGGTTACGTATGCACATCTAAAAATAGGATATTTTGTAGTGCTGGTTTACTTTTGGCACATCACATTTTGGAAGATTTACAGGTAAAATTCAATACTTTGCATGAAAAGACGGTGTATTTCTGCACAGTGTGCAGAAGCTGTATTTTATGTTTAAAAGTAGAGTGCTAATAGTATGAAACCACCACCGAGTGCTATTGAATCGAACCATTGCCAAAATCCACTTGTTTTTAGTACCCTTCCTTACCCGTGTATACATCGTCGCACGTGTCAGCTCCCCTTCGGACGCACTCACGCGCTATCGTGCGCTCCCAACTTTCTTCGCCCTACCCCGACTCGGTTAGATCTCATTCGTGCTTTTCAATGGCCACCTAGCACAGATTGATGTTTTCTTTAACCTTTTCTTGTACTGTAGTTTTTAAACGCCGTATTTAAACGCAAATCGTAAAAGAGTTGTAATTTTTCAACAATTATTTCTGATGGCCAACTTAAATTTTATAGATGCCAAGTGAGATGTTTTCATCTCGACCAACGCAAATCATGTAAGGGACAATAAGAAGAAAATTAGTCAAAGAATTATAATTTTTGGATTGAGTATAGCCCGCTCCTTCCAGTGATTTTTAACGAATCATAGTGATTCTAACGATTCATATTAATTCATAATGAATCGGAATCGTATGTTATAAAGACTTAAGATGTAAATCTTGTGGTAAGGAAGCTAATATATTAAACTATTAAACATTGTAAACTAACATATTAATTAAGTAAAATGTTATATGTTTCTTTTTGAAGTAATATATTTTGCTCGTAACCTTCGTAATGGCCACCGCATTGTTTAACTGTGCCATAAAAAATGACATACCTGTTGAATTCTTTCTCCCATTAAAGACATTCCCGGTGCTCCATCCATTACACCATGTATTATGAATACGGGCTTATATGAAACACAATACTGAATTTCAGATATCATAAGTACGAAGCACAAATACAAATATTGCAATATCACTTGTAAGATCTTTGAGGAAGAATATTTCATATTGACTGTTAAAAATCTTTCAAAAAAAGAAAAAAACTTATAGTTTTTGTTTACTTTAGTCCTGTAATTATCAACATTCAAACAGCTGATCGATCCTATGTTAAAAATAAATCTATGCAGATTTATGCTTTTGTCTTTCGTCCCAGAGAACAAGATTCTTATATCTGTACTGTATTGCCTCAGACAATTCGGTGTAGGTCAATGGGGATTTCCCCTTTTTTTATTATTTATCTGAATTTAAAAGAACAGCATGCGTAATAAATATATTTCTTTCTTTTATATATATGCAATATTAACGATTTAAATGGATTTGAAAAGTCCCTTAAGCTTCGCCCACTGAAAACTACATAGCTCTATGTTTATCCGGAAATAATCTTAAGTCGTGCCCAAGTCTATCGGAAGTCTAGGGCGTTATTTGGATATAGAGCAAATAGATGGAGAAAGGATTTTTTAAAGATATAATGACATACTGTAAAACTTCACGAATATTAATTTTACATTCTACATTAAAGCAAAGTCAATCGCTTTAAAGCTCAATCGCTGCCGTAAAAAAATTAATTACATCACACATGATGAATTGGGTGGTTTGATGTGATAAACTATGTTATCTAAATTATACAATTACAGAAACCTGTTTAAATTATGTTATTGTACCACGTAATTTTTGAATCTCCTCACTGTATGCAATATTCAATTATTTCAGATACAAACTGTAAAAGTGTCGAGCAAATTTATCAGAATGAATTGTTATCAAATTAGCTTTGCGTACCACAAATAATTTATATTAACTTCCATTTTAAGATCCTATTTCATGAACTATAATTTAAAATCATCATCATCATCATTACAGATATTCTGAAATTATTTTTGCAATTAAAAAGCTCCATGCTCCACAGTCTTCAGCTAACCTCTTCGTCTTCAAGGAAGATTTTGCTATTTGGATATCATCCATTAATACTAGTGTCATTTGCCCCTCCCTCTCTTTCCTGATATAGTTTCTTCTTAGCCAATGTCCGAACCAGTTTCTCTTCCTCTACATAATAATATTTAAAAAATGTCTTTTTTCTCCATCATTTCTCAAACACATATAAACTCTACTAGAGCATGATATGAAGGTTATGTTGACTGTGCCAAATAACTGTGGGAGGCAGGAGAAAACATATGTATTTAAAGACATATGTATGAGATGATCGGTAATTTCCTTTTGTAATAAAAAGATTTCTAATATATATATAGGGCGTAACGGGAGGTAATACAAATACTGCGGTAGGTGATTCTTGACATCAAAAGAAAACAAAAAGTCCTCTTGCATATTGTCGAATTCTGCGCGTGTAAGAGGGATAGGGTTGCCAGCTTGAATCGAAAATCGAGTAGAAAGATGTACACATATTTCTGGAGCTGATTTGTCATATCAAAGAAAAGCAAAATGGCCTTTTGCATGGTGGATTGATTTGCAAAACTTTCTATTTCATTCCAATTGTAGTGATTCGAGCTTCAAGTTGGCACCCCTGTCACTTGTACATAATGTGGAATTCGATAATATGTAACGGGACTTCTTGTCTTCTTTTGATATGACGAATCACATCTAGAAGTATGTGAACATCTTTCCGTTCCGTTTCAATTGTCACTATTTGATTTTCAATTCCATACTGGCAGTCATACACGACGCGGAATTCGACAACATGCAAGAGCACTTTTTATCTTCCTTTTATGTCACGAATCACCTACTGCAGTATTTCCATTACCTCCCTTCACACCCTATACTATATATATATATATATATATATATATATATATATATATCTGTGTGTGTGTGTGTGTGTGTGTGTGTGTATGTATGTATATGATACACATGTGACCAACTGTTCGTAGGACAATGTATGTACTCTATTATGAGTAATAATTTACCTTACGGTCAACCTTAAACGTGAATAACATCTTGCCTTGATAAGAAGTAGGTAATCACGCGTTTATTATCACTGTGCAAGAGTGAATTTACAGAAGAGTGAATTTCATCCTTTATTGATTTTGGGCGCTGAACACGAAATTGACGATAAAAATGTTCTCCTGGCTAAGATTTACTTGTAATTATACAATTTACATGTTACCTATAACGCTATAATAATGAAATTGTAAAGGTAAAGGTCACAAAACATTGAAAGGATTACGGAAATAAAAATAGCTGTTCTTTTATTATTTCTTGGACACTGAACAACAAAATGACAATGATAATATTCTCCTAGCTCAGATTTAGTGAAAACTGCATAATTTGCCTTTCGCATATAACGCTATTATAATGAAATTGTAAAGGTAAATGTCACCAAACTTTGAAATGATTACATAAATAGAAATATCCGTCCCTTATAATAAATCCAATAGCCCAAGAAGGACAAGCATGTTTCTGTATAGTCTAATGACGAATCGCCGAACATGTTCAATTGTAACAAAGACAGATTTTTCAGCGGTACACCGAATTAAAAAGGAAAAGAGTTTATTTAGGTGAAGATGGAATAATAATAACCAGAACCAATTACCACTGTACTCAAAGGTTTCCAGCAGAAGTGTAATGCTTTTGAGAATGAGTGATATCAAGCATCTTTCACGCTTCTCAGGTGAATGTAACGCTCCCTTGGTATCTTAATTTTTAAGCAAGAAGCCAAGGCTATGAATATGTCCCATGTCCAGTTACTAAGTATCATCCCATTAGTACTAGATGAATCGGCACAGTCGTGGTTCAAACTACAACCCAAGCCATTTAAGACTTACCAAGAATTCAAAATGACTCTTTTAGATACCTTTCAATCAGCTCAGGTGATATCAAGTAAGTTAGCAACTTATAACAACACTAAGTTTGACCCAAGGGTGAATCAGTCAGTGAAGCAGTTCCCAAAGTTGCATGAACTATATCCTACGTTATCGGAAACGTCTCTCTTATTAGACGTCGCAGCGTTACTACCATGGAAATACCGTGAGGTGTTTGTGATTAAATCGGCGCAACCATTCCCCGATTTTTATCTACTATTGACCATGTAGATTCCCTACGAAATTGTGAGATGAAGTACCGGCAAGATAAGAGTTACCATAAAGCGAATTTTAAACCTAGTGTGCATCAAGTGGTGAAGAGCAAGTCTAGCAAGCGAACTACACAAAGTGACGAAGAAGGAGGCTACCAACAGCAGAAGAAATTGACGCAGGGCAAAAAACGCAAGGGTAAACGATGTCAGCGCAGAACATACAGAAATGACGGATCTGCATCCGAAGAAGGAATGAACGAGGAGGAGACCAGGAACCAATCTGAAGTAAGGTCTAGACAAAGAGATATCCGCGGCTAATAATCTGTCAAGAGACTGTAGCAATTTAACCCCTCATGCACAATAGAATGAGACGGAACACGTCAGAGGTAATAACGGCAACCAGCCGGGAAATGCATCGACCGTGGGTTTGTAGGCCTGTAACCCACGTCCACAGAAATACTCAGGACCCCTCAGCAGAGATATCTAGTGTGCTTTTCACATGTTAGGAGTAACCCCGAAGAACGAAGTGATGTTGAAGATGATTATAGTAAAGAACTGGTAGAAGAGGTGGTACACTTAAGTTCAAAGATTAGGGTTAAGGTGAACGGAGTGAACTTAGTCTCTCTCTTAGACATCGGAAGTGAAGTTTCACTAATGACTCAAGAAGCGTGGCAAAAGGTGAGTGGTTATGTGTCTCATCCTCGGTTATTTTTTGCATCGAATATCACTTTAGTAGATTATACGGGTAAAGGTAGAAAAGTTCTTGGTCAAATTGAAATCTTGGTGAACATCGAAGATATTTAAATGAATATACGAGTATTTGTTGTGAAAAAGATGAGCCAGGACCTGCTGTTAGGATTACATACACCCGTAGGTGAGGACAATATGCAGTCAGTAACAAGAGAATAAAACTGACCTGGTAAAAAGGAGAAGATGAGGAAGAAAATGATAGGTTTCTGCCGAGTAATGGGTATAAGAAAACTAAAATATTGAGCTTCTCCTTGTTAAACTAAGACTGGATCTATTGTGGAAAGTAAATATAGACAGTGTAGATTGGGTGAGATATGCAGTCTGTCAAATATATAATAGCGTGAAGATTACATGAGTAAAAATTTGTAACAGTGGGAAGAGCGTGCAGGTGGTCCATGACAAGTACACTTGTGTAAACTAGGTTAATGCGTAATTACAATAAATCAAATATGTATCGGAATTTACATAATTTATTGCAACGAACACATACATTAATTTATAATACGGTAAATGGTGTTCCTGTACTAAACTGGCATAACAGATTATCACACGTTAATCACGCGCGAAAGGCAAATATAATAGCATGTACCTGCTGCAATCGTTTCTTACATTCATTTACTCAGGCTGTAGCACGTGATCCTCACCGGCTGTAACCTTCATCTACCGACGGCGATAGGTATGAGTAATTCATACAGAGATCTAGAATTGTAGCGATTGGGCTCCCTAGCATATTTTTGCCACTCCACAAATTTTATTTAGAGTTTATTAAGAGTTCTGGAATTTATAACTCTCTTCGGAATAGTTACGTATTGCTGATTGCAGTAGTATTGTGTCGCACAAGTAACTAATTTTGGCATCGCCACGCTACTCTACGCTACTGATCATGAGATAAATATGTGTCGTCTATGTATCTAGCGAATCCTTCACCAAATTTTTCCGTTCTCAGTATTCTTTAGAGTGCCGTAGCCAGCGCTACTGTTCCATTGATGTATCCTACGACACAACAGTAAATTCCCATTGTTTACCTACAAAAAGTAAATACTGTGATTGTCACGAATCAGGATGTAATTGTATTGCATGGTAACTCTGAACCAAATCCAATTCTGACTAAATCTTGAGATACCAAATTTTACTATATATGTCATCAATCGGTTCTTCCTTCAATTTCTTAGTCGGACATGTTTATTCATTTCTCTCAGATCCAAATATATTCTGATATTGCCCGTACCCTTTTTAGGAAGGACTAATATGGGGTTAGAATATGCAAATACACTTGCTTGTAAAATTCAGTCTTCACATATGCCTGGATCTCTTCTCTAACTTGAGGTCTATACTTAAGTGGAAGACGATATTGCTTTCATGCTATGGGATCTTGTGTATTCACCTCTACCTTGTATGTAAACTTATTACATCGTCCAGGATGATCTCGGAACATTTCGCTGAATTCCTCCAGTAACCCCTTCAACACTTCTTTCTGCGTATGATTTAAGGAATCAGCTGATTCAACACATTCATGTATTTCTTTCTCTCAGTAAAACGATTCGTCCACTCGATTCTGTTGTCTGCCCTTAAGTATTGTACCACGTAAGTCTTCCATACTTTCTCCAGTAGTTTCTTCTTCTGGAATAAGAGGAAACGTACGACTATTTTACGCACTTCTTGTCCTGGAATTCTAACAGTTCGATGATTAAAATCCAACATGGCCTAATTTCTCCAATGCATCAATGCCCAATAAAATCTCTACACTCAGCGAATGTATGACAATTGCCCTGACGTTAGTTCGACCATCAGGCACTGAAACCATTATCTCAATCTGACCTAACACTCGCTTCACCCTCCCTGCAGAATCGAGCAATGACACGTAACTGGCAAGTAACAATTGACGGTGAATAACATCATGACTAGCGCGCCTCCATGCATCCCGAAACATAAAAGACACTTCACTGTCGCTGTCCAATAAACATTGGTACTGAACTCCACTTCTGGAAATAATATTGCCTGTCGAATGGGTACTTGAATTATCCATAACATCTTGACTTCTTTATCTTCCACATCACTGCGATAATCGTTTCTTCCTCTGCGGTGCGGGCAGAACAAATCAGTTACATATGTCTTGCGGTCCTATCCTCTTCCACATGCTCTAGATATGAACCACTATCGATGCGTGTTAATAGTTTTCCGATCGACGGTCAAGACAGGTCATTACCTTGTGTAGTCGTCGTCGTTGGATGTTTAAAATGGTGTGCGACTCCGGGACTGTTATTTGAGTTTACATCACAGGGTTGGGTTGAAAGTGTTTCAGGCTTTCAGTTGCGCAATCTTATTTTCTTTTTCTATCTTTCTTCCTACCATTCCATGAAGATCGTCCTTTTTGTTGTCTTGATTAGGGATGTAAAATACCTGGGTATTTATATCAGCGGGTAAATACCCTGGGTAAATACCCGGGTATTTACTCAAAACGGGTATTTTAGTGGGCATTTTATGTTTTAATTATCCATAAACGGATTTTATCGATGTCAATGAAAAATATAATGGTCACTTGTATCACATGCAAGGTGAATACTAAATAACCAACTAACTAATCATTTTTTTTAGTAACTAAAGAATGAATTTGATATTTATTAAGTAACACATTTCGGATTTCCTAGCTACTTACCATTATTTTTCTTTCTACTTACACTAAATTTCCTTCTCCTACCCTTGATGGAAAATAAATGTCCATTCTACCTGTGAATTCTTACCTTAGTATGCCTCTGAGGCGTCCAATCAGCTACGCGGTAGAATTCGATAGTGGATCAAACCAAGAGGAAAATATAAAATTTGTGACAGAACATAACTTGACTAACGAAAGTGGTCAGTTGTCACCACACCAATCATACACTATTATGAAGTATTCTGCCTGTCAGCAGCTCCAGGTATTAATGACACGGAATTTAAGTTCTTAAGTTCGCGTTTGATGAAACTGTTTTCTTCATTTTTCTCATCTGGCGTATCTTCTTTCATCTTACAATACTTTCTCCTTTTTTTCAAGTCACTGATGAGCACACTAACTAAACTATTTAAATAACAGCAGGATTTCTGTTATTGAAATGAATAACCACGTTTTCTTTTAGTTTACCAAAGTTATTAATGGCGGAAAATGAATTATTTAATAATTACTTTCCCATTTTAAGAATCTAAAGTTTACTACAATTTTATACTTTAAAAAATTTAATAGTACTGATGAAAAACTACTTTTATTTGATAATTAAAAAAAACTGAACTGCTATTCCAGATACAGCTGTTTACTTTCTTCACGCAAAATAATATTATTTTTAGTATTTTATCTATAGGCAATGAGATGTACTGAATTGTCAATTATGCAAAGAATTGGACCAATAAATTTCTTATGTTTTACTCCTGGTTTACTGAATTAATAAATTCAATCTGTTTAAGAAATTAGGTTGTTGATATATCAAAGTAAAGAAACTCGGCTTTAGTATGTAATAACCTAAAAAATACTTAGAAACTAAACAAATTACACATTTACGGAATTTGCCATTCTGTAAAAGTAATTGCTTGATTACGAAAGTTGCAGAATAATCAAAGTAAGTAAATTTAATAAATCGGTTGATCAAATTATTTATTAATATGCCGTTGAAAGAAATTTATCCACAAAATAAGGAATAACACTTAGTAAAACACTTAAATAATTAATTCCTGATTTTTAGAAGTGTTCACTAAATTGAGTTTAACGCTAGCACTAATGCTTTAAGTACTTATTGGAATAGCATATTTAAAATAATAATGTGATAAACAACGTTAAGCCGTATAGTAACTCAGTGAAGCTAATATTTATACTTTAAATTATTCAGTATAGAATAGCAATTAACCTCTACCATATTTGGGGTACTATAAAATGACCACAAATTTTACCATTTTATTCTGAATGAACCCTAAGATCACAGTCGAAATCATCACACAGTTCGGAATTATCGCAAACTTTACATTTAAAACTGGGACTGTCTCCCAGAGATTCAGCAAATAGGGTTTATATACGATTTCTATGTATACAACCTAATCACCTAATCTAAGCCTCGAAGTCATACTATGATTTCTTCATTTTTTTAGGTTTTGATGAAACTAATCCAAGTTTAAAAGCCGTTCAGACCTTAGTGAAGAAAGGGCGTAGGTGGATAAATGTAATAAAATGGCCCCAGATCAGTCTTGAGACGACAAGTGAGTCTCCCTGTAGGTACCCCCAGAAGACATTAATCTCTCATGCTTCAACTCTGACTCTGATTCACAACTCTGACTTTTTCGTGAGCAATGACGTAAAATCGGAAAAGTGGTATGAATTATTTCTCAAGATTGGCTTGATCGATGTTGTTCAAACTTAGATGTGGTATAGGTGTTCACGAGTGCTTCGTCTGAAAAATGAAGCAGCTAACCCCCACAATTTCCCTCCTTCCAAATATTTGATTCAATATTTTGATCTCCTCTATGACGTTCTTTAAGAAAAATTATGAAAAATAATAGGTTTTGGATGTCGCTTCAACCCTAGAATAACTTATAATATCCACAATTTTATCGTGGATGCGCTATGGTCGATGCTGCCTGCAAACCTACACCGCACTGAACGGGATCAATTGGTTATTATTTTGGATTTTTACTCGTGAATGAATAAGAAATCACGCTCGAAAGACCACAAAATCGCCAAGGCTCCATTTGGTGGACTATGGCACTCCCACCTCCATTTTGGGTCAAAGTGAAACTGTTGATATTGGTGTCTATTTCGTATGAATATGAGATCCATATCTTCAGTATGAATATGAGATCCAAATTGCCATTAGTTTCCCATAAGTACCGCATTTGATGGTACCTAAAGCTTCAATGTGAGCTGTTATGTAATAAAATGAATGTTATCTATCAAGTATACTTATAGTGCCCAATCGAGGTAGAATCACCTCAGCTGTGAAGAGAATAAACATCAATAAGAATGTAATGTAATGTAATATTTGTTGTGGTGTCCGTAGCGGTATAGAACCGTTTGCATTACATTTTCTTATATTTCTTGGATGAAATGTTTCTTTTCGATTTCATTGAAAGGTTTTATTATATTACATTGTTGTTCATGGTTGTTCTCTTCCCAGCTGAGGTGCTATCACCTCGATTGGACACTGCCCTGTAGGTATATGTAATTTTTTATATGACAGCTTACACTGAAGTTCCAGCCACTCTCAAATGCATGCCTTACCAACGGGGAGAGGGGTTCATGAACCCACTCCTATTTGTAGGGTTCTGCATGGTAAACCAATAGCCACTGAGGTAGAAATGCAGTTGAATTCTGTTCTTAACATTCTTTCTGACAATGCTGAATTTTCTGCTCGGGTAGAGAAGCAAAAGTCAGACTTCAATTGGTTGTGGGTTCGACGAACATCCGCTTGGTACCGTAAGGGTTAATATCCACCTTACTAAATTAAGCTATACTAAACTGTTTGCAGTTTACGTTTGTGACTGCATCAATGTGGTTCACAAATGGTGACAAAGAACCCAATGATTTACTTGAATAAGAACTAGTAGTTACATTTGTACATGAACCCAGCGATAGAGTTGCAGGGCTTTCTTTTGACACAAACATCAGAGATGTATATTTCTAATAATTCAGCTATTTCTTTCGCAGATGACGTACTTGCAACGATATTCGAAAAAGTACTGCATAATGTTGGTTCTTGAAGCCGTTTCATATGAGCTGCGGACTTGAAACACTTTTTCAAATAATTTGTCATTTTACTGATATTCCTAATTTTATATTTTTTATTACAGAACTTACAAACAACATCTTTGTTTTTGGCTTAAAAGAACTGCCACACACGACCTTTCTTCTTCCATGTGTTATGCATTTTAGTGTAAAATATTGGTAGTGTAATACTTGTAACAATTTCAGTAACTAATAAAATACAGAAGAAACGTCATCGGTATGGTTAACAATTCTTAAAACTTCATAATAATTGAATTTTCGTAAAATATCCATTTTTTGGGTAGGTAAATACAAAATGGGTAAATACCCAGGTAAATACCCATTTTTTATTTACCTACCCACTGGATATTTACCCGACCCACATCTCTAGTCTTGATACAACATATGTCTCCTGAGGCGCTACGCCATGCTGAAGAGTCACTCGATTTACCTTATTGTTGTACAGTAATTGACTGATATATATTTTTTTCATTTTTATCAAATCTCCTAACTCCACCATTCATTAGATACTCTACTCGCTCAATCTTAGCTAAGAAATCTGAAAAGGAATATACCCGTGACAAGACTAATACCTCCATGTATTTCCAAAGTTAGGTCGGCAAGATGTCCTTTAGAATGTATAAGGTTCATGTGTATTCGGACATAATTCTTGTAATAGCTCTAATTTGTGTTTGGCAAATTCCTTAACATTGGATACTTGCGAAGATCAAAGCTCTCATTTCTACATGCAGTCAATACACTTCCCACAACATGGGAAGATTGAAACGTCTCTATCAATTCATTCGTAACTCCTGATACGATGAAAAAGGCTTCCTTTGTAATTTGAACCACCTCTTCGCCGAGTCATCAAATAATAAAGGCATTACTCGAAGTAACTGTTGATGGGACGAGTTCGTAATGGCAGCTTCTTCCTCAATTCTTGCAAAGAATGTTGACACTAAGGGGCACAAATTTGGGTTGTCATTTAAATTTTGCAAAGTGCTTTATTTCTGTCAAGTTAACTGGTATCGGCTTTCCTTCCTATGATGACTTTTATCATTGAGTACAGTATGACGTCTGTGTCACTTGGTGTTCCATAATACATTTAATCTGTTTTCTTCTCTTCCTGGATCTCCCATATGATACAAACTAGAGTTATGTACATTATTTTTCTTCTTTCTTTCCTGTTGACCATGGCGAGCTTCTTTAATACAGGTGCTGTATATCACGATTGGGAATTTCATTATACATGACATCACTGTCTGAATTCGTTTTGACAGCATATATTGTTCTACTTCTTAACAAAATGATACAGGTATAAACAGCAATATATCAAATGACTCGTGTAGAGGAATCACTCCTTCAGTTTTCTTGTTGTTAAGTAAGACTTCTCACCTGCCATGTAGGTATTCAACGATACTTCTATACAACACTCAGGTAAATGCACTCGCTATCGTCCTAAAGTACTTCTTTCTCTCTTAATATTCTCTCAGATATACTTCCATACTTGGTAACCTATCAAGGTAAATAACTTCACTTTGTGTTCATGGATTATTTACTGTATGAGTCTCAAAATCTTTATAATATATATGCGACCAACTGTTCTTAGGACAGTATATGTCTTCAATTATGAGGAATCACTTACCTTATTGTCAACTTTAAACGTGAATAATATCTTACCTTGGTAAGCAGTAGGTAATCACGCGATTATTATAAATCCTATTTGACTAAAGTGAAGATAATGTCATTGACTGTATACCTTATGCATTTAATATGATTAATACAATAAAATATAATCTTTATATTCTTTATTGACTAATATAACTACTATCTTTTAATAAAGATGATATAATATTTTTTGTATTATTTAGGATTCTACGCTTATTAATTATAAAGCACTCAGATGAATAAAACAGTAAAGAATACGCACATGACTCAAATGCAATATTAATAGCATCATAGGCACTTACTTGATATATTACTGTTAGGAGTTTAGGATTAAGATTTCTGGGCTTACGGCATCTATGGCCATTCAGCCCGTCACGTATGAGGGATGACGATCCTCGGCGAGCTCACTATCCTGGGAAAGGGAAGGAAACTCGCGGCCTGGGACCTATGTTAGGTACCACCGCGGCATTTGCTTGATGTAAATGAAGAAAAATCAGGGAAACCTCATTCAAGGTGGCTGATCTGAAAAAGCGTTTTACACTTTTTGATCTAGTGCCCCCGAATCGAACACTTTTTTGAACGTGAATCGAACACGGGACCGCTCGAACCGGGGGCGAGAGCGTTAGTGATTGCTCTACGCGAGTCATTTGATATATTGCTGTTTATACCTCACTTTCACTACTGGATGACTTTAATACCCTCGCATTTCTTTATGTGTATTAATGGCTAAATCAATTCTCATTTATAAATTGGCAATTATTAATATGAGCAAATATCAGCATATACATTATCACTTTTACACTAATATTCCAGATATATAACATGTAGGACGTTCACTTTATATCTGAACACTTCTCATTCATTAATACTAACGGATGACTATTATACTTTGAGACTTTCTTAATACCACTACGTTGAGTTCCACTTCTCTTACTAAACAAACAATGCACCTCCTAATTATTCGAATATTTATTTCTCACATTTGGTACCGGATCAATAAACACTAGGTTATAAAACCCACTATTAGTTGTAACCTAAACGTAAAAATGTTTTCTGACATTAACAGATGATGCGTATATACTTAGATTTTTCTACAACTATACTTAATCTGACTTCTGACCATGTTTCCTCCTTTGTTCTGTTTCCAGCATGGAAAATTCTCCCTTGTCAGAGTTGGATCTTCCATCATTCCCTATTATCCGTGTTTTCAACGTTAATATTATTATTATTGCCCATTTGACTGCCAATATATACCTTTAATCAAATTGACATGACTAGAAACCCAAACATGAAGTGGGTACTTGAAGAAATCATTCAAAGTGGTTAGACGTTTTCCTGATCAGAGAAAGTATGAACTCGATACAAATTACAGTCATTCTGATATTTTATCTTTCATCTCTACCCTCGCCATCTGATAATGAGAATGCACTTGGATTTAAACGCCATTAGGAGGGTCACTTTTCATTTCAGTATCCCCTAAACCCATCAATTATACACTATCAGTCATTTTTACTTGTCGCTCCTTCCGACTCCCAGCTGTTGGGATCTGTTACACCCATAGTATTTTTACAGATCGGAAGCTATATGCTACTCCAGACGTTCTGGAGTTGCACTGAAATATATATTCAAACACATACATCCGAATATATATATGGATGTAAGGGCAGTGCACTAGTCTAAAATTTTCGGAGGGTATTCAATTTGAGTTGAGTTGAATTTCAGTTTAGCGTCCCTTTCAGCAGCGAGGCTATGTGAGACGTGGACCTACTGATTAACGTGGAATCCAAACCACATGAGCTTCCGTCGGAAATCGAATTCGGGTCTCCCGCGCCAAAGGCGCGTACGCTAACCGCTTAGCCATGGAGGAGCTCTATACGCTGTTTTATGAATATCTATAATTGTGATAAAGACCATTGAAGGTATTTTTAATGAGCAATGTAAAACGCATGTATTAATTCATTCAATTAAAATGTAAAGGATACATTACTGTTTTGTAGTCTAAAAGGATTCCATGCTATTTTTTGATTATACTTCTTACTTAAATCACACCATTAATAAAATAAGTGCTGTAGGTATAGAGAAGGGAATTCACTCCGTGGAGGAAAAGAAAAAATCGCGCTTTATGTGACAGAAGTAAGAAAATTATGCCTAAATTTAACTCTATAGAATCATTCAGAAACGATGTTTTTCAATTAATAGGTTCTGTATTTCAAAAGTTATGTATTAACATTGGCGTTATATTCATGATATTCATACCTTAATTTTAAAATTTCGAACAAATTTGTTTTTCTTCAGCGGAGAATAAGATTTTAAGCAATTGAAATATTACAGGCATCGAAGTTCAAAACGCTTGCATATCCTCTAAGAACAAGAATGGATGATTTTTCATCGATCTATTCCCTCATCCTAAAACTAACATTTTTTTTATTTCTGCCTGTATTTAATATAGTATCCTCAATTAACGCAATTAAATTATCTCGTGGAATGTTATCTGGAATATTCATTTTATTATATGAACTTTATGAGATTATCATAAAAACACTTACAAATTAAACTAATCTAATAAATATATAATTGATTACATTTCCCCAATATTTTTCTTTATTTGCATTGTATTCAAAGTTTTCTTGCTAATCATAACAACATAACAAATCGTTATATCTGGAACACCACTTTCAAAATTAACAGTCAATTTCAAATTAGTTCTATCACTTACAGTTACTGATTTATATTTACTTGTATTATTTACAAACATCGGTCTATTTTCTAAAACTCTTTTGGATTGTAGTACATCTCAATGTTTCCAATTGTAACACTCTTATATGTTGTATGCATTTGGTAAGCTTTCAGATATTTATATTTTTACAAATCCATGTTCAAAGACTCTAAAGGAAAATATTCATTTCTAGAATTACGAAAATGGATATAATAGACTTTACAATGATCAAAATAGCTTGAATCTCTTTCTTAATTATCATTCCTATCACTTTGGAGAAAGGCACTTACGAAATTAGGCATATCAAATTCAGTTGAGTTAAATTGTGTGGTTAAATCGAATCCTAAATATTTGCCTGTAACTGTTTTCTTTAAACATAGATATGAAGGAAATAGGAATCTTACCATCTTTTAAGATGTTAGATCTTAGCAAGGTAGCACAGTTAGGTTCATAATTAACAACATGAATTCTTAACTCCACATTTGTAATCTTAACTTTGCCTGGATGTAGTTGATCATCTCATATGTCCCATCTTCTTTGTTTTCCAAATAGCAAATGCATTATCAACAAAACCACTTCTTTTAAATGTATATTTTTAAATCCTTCTTTCCAGATAATATCTTTATAATCAGAACAAAATCCTGGCAAAATTTTAGCAAAAACACTATTTCTTCATCTGTTCTTCAAGTAATTCCTTCCCATTTATATTCGTCATAATGATTTGCTTCTAGTTTTGAAGTTGAACATGTATTTACAGCTGTCGAAGTTAAACCAGGATAATCTATAATATATAATATCTGCCCATGCTCACTAACTTGTATTTGAGAAAACGAATGTGGAAAGAAATTATTAATAATTAGGCCAGAAGGGTTCTCTCCATCAGAGTCTCTCTTATTTATTTCAAAAGTTACATACATATCAGCATAATAAGGACGTATAAAATCATCACCTACATCAATATCAAACTCAGCAGACAAGTTTGGCTCATTTACATTTTCGATTCTCTTTTGATTTGGCTTAAAATGTTGTAATTCATATGATTCTATCTTATCCATATTTACTATAAGAAAAACTTATTTCTAGGGACTCTCATTAAACTTAAATATACTCTCTCCAAACATCTTTATTTCTATTTAATTCGCTAATAATTTCTGGAAAACTATATCCATCTGCAAACATTTTTACATAAATGTACTGTGACTACGTCGTTAAAATGTTGTATACAATTGTTACTGTACTCTATATTATCATGACCAAGATATTTTACGTGTTTTTTGTGGATTACCTCCGAATGAATCAAATACGTATCTTTTATTTCCTTTCTTCCAATAACAAATCCAATGTGTTCCTACATTTCTAGACGTATCAAAATTAACAATAGCACACTGATTCTTCTTTAGCTTTTTAGGTAATTCATTCCTCATAAATACACCTCTAAAGTTGATTATTTTAAGCTATTTAAGATGTATGAGATCCAAGCTACTTAAAGGTATAATTTCTTCTTTTGTTTACTCTTTTGGGCTTTACGTTTTTTTGGAAGCACACCACCTGGTTTTTCATTGCTAACTTGTCTCTTTTGTTCTTGTAATTTCTTTTTACTTTTTTCACATCATCTACCGTTTGTCTACAGCAACAGCTCCACCAACAGCAGAACCAAATGCACCTATTAAAGCTAAAATGGTTGGCATAGTAAACCTCCGTAATGAACATTTGTCTTTATTTCTTTGTTTATTTTCTTAACCTGTGTTGTAGAAAGAGATAAAGAATACATTGTCCTTTACCTAGTTTCCCTTCCTTCAGTTTGATTTGTTTCCTGGTTAAAATGTGATCAATATTTAATTGTTCAAGTTTCTCGTTAGAAATAATACGTGTAAAACCTTTCAATTTCATACTTATATTTATTACAAAATTTAAAAAGTCAAAAAATTAATCACAACTCATATTTAAAAAACTAAAATACTTATAAACCTAAACCAAACCTTACTTTTGTATTCATCGCTAATGCAGTCCCTAAAGCTGGTAAATGTTGTGTTATCAGTTTTCATCTTTAGGAAAAGCTCTTTTCCATGCTTTATTTTCTAATTCTTTGTCTGCAATATGCCTAGAAATTTATCTTGATTATCTCTGTAGTAGATATGTTCTTTACAAGCTTCGAATAAAGGATCTATACCCTTATCTTCTCTTTCTAACTTTTCTTGTTGCTTCGTAAAATGTCCACAGTAACTATATCCTGGAATATGTAAATCTAGTATTCCCTTCATGTTTAAAATCCTATTTATTAATCGTTTCCCATACTTCTCACTATTCCAAAATTTTGGTGGTAGCGTACTCAATATCTAAGAAATTACCTATACCCTATGAATCATTAGGAATAAATTGTGAGAGTTTAGAAATAATCGTTTCCATAATACCTACCTGTTCATTATAAAAGTTACTATTACCAGCTTTTTCTTCTCCATCGATAACAATCAATCGATCAATTAGTTTTCTCACATCATCCATCCATATGTATTTTTCGGAAATTAGTTATATATCCTGATTCTCTCTCCTGTTTTCTTGTTGGTGTTGGAGCAAAAGTTGGTTTTATATATTTATCCCAAATAGGTTTGATAATTTCTATATATTTTTCGCTTTTACTGGATCGTTGTTTCCTTGCATTTATTCTGTTATGAAATGCCACATTAGAATCAATTACTATTTGTGTATATTTTTAAATCATCATTATAGTTTGTTGGATTATGTTTTGTTAATAATTCCCATAAACCTTCTGTTCCTGTGTAATGTAGATTATTAATGACTAAATCATCACCATGGATTTTAACTTCCGTATCCCCATCATATGTATGATTTTCCCATCGTTATCGTATGGTTGTATTCCAAAACTTTAGCATCTCCAGTTGCATAATATCTTGAGGCAATTTTACCAAAATGAGTAGTTGCTAAAGACTCTATTCTCTCTACTTTAACTTAATTTGCTTTTTCATGTTTTATTTCCTCTGTTATAAGTGTATCACTTTCACTTGTTGAACTATCATACATAGGAGGTGTCACTAACAAGCTTGGGTCTACTTTCGCACTTTATGTACAACTGGAACTAACTCTTGATTAGATTTTTATTTTCTTCTGCTACTTTTGATATATCTTGTTCTACATCTTTAATTGCATCGATAACAGGCAGATCTTGTTCTTTATATTTCCCGTATTTACTTCGATTAGCCTGCTTAATTTCCTTAAATCTCTACAAGTTCTTCTATTAACTTAATAAATTTCTTAGCTCTATTAACATCCATTTATTATATAAAGAAAATAAAAAACCATAACGCAACATCCATGTTCATCAACGTTCACCTACGTTTAATTTATACTTTTAGAAATTCTTTAATTTTAATATATCACAACGTAACACAACAAAACATTCATGTTCACCTACGTTCCTCTGCGTTCACCTACGTTTCAATTACAATTTTAGAAACTAATTTTATTCCTATATTTACCATTATTCACTTTTCTAGCCATATCTATTGTTAAGAAACCACTCTCTTCACTCCAACACTTATTGCATAAGGATTGTAATTTCCCAAACAACACATCAGATCCAACAAATTCATCATATATGTGTTTTAAATTTACATTGTCCTGTCTAAAGATACAAAGAAATTTAAGTTATATCTGATTAATTATCTTGGTACTTTAGAATAGGTTTGACCGAGATAAAAACTGTTTAAAATTTTATGAGGATTTCGAGTAAAGTAAATCATCAACCACTACTACAGAATCATTCTGACATTCATCTAGTGGAATAATCTCTTCGTTATTTCCTGTTAAGCTTCCTATTGTATCTTTAATATCACGTTCTATATCTCGAAAAAGTTGTATTAGTTGTTGGTATTTATGTTGATTGAGACCTTTAGAATATATATAAGCATTTGCATATTTAACCAGTCAGGTGCCAACAAGAAATTATCAATCATTAACCTCGTTTTCCCGCACCCACTAGGCCCCACTATTAAACATCTTATATCCTCAGGAAGTAATACACCATTCTTTTTTCTCTTCGTTGTTTGTTCTGTTAACCTTAATTTAATATCCCAATTATCAATTTTATTTTTATTATGTAATAAATGAAAGTATTTAATTTAAATTGTTACTTATCTGTACTAAGCATGTCTCTGCACTATCCATTTCAAAAACAATTTAGAAATAGATCTTGCAGGATTTTATAAAACATACTTCACACCAAACATTACAGAAAAAATAATAAATTTACATTTGGTAGAGAGCATTATCGCCCGGGTCCTATTACTAAAAAAATTGTATCTTTTTCCAGCAAATCACAGTTCCACCTGGTGAAAATATAATTTAAAAGAGTTAGAAAAATATATTGGTTCAATTAGAGAGCGTATCAATATTTTTGGAAATGGAGTTCAATTTACCAAAGACAGAAATAAAAATAAAATTAAAATATTAAGCGAAAAATATGACAAAGTTAGATACCATTAATACTTTATTAGGTTTTAGTGAAAAGAATTTATCTGCTAGAAAAGAATATTATGTTGGAGATAAGCCACCGAAGTTTCATCTATTTGATTCTGTAAATATTCACTGTGATTTAGCAGAAAGTATGTTTTTAAAACACAACACAACACAACGAAACAGATTTAATGGCAATTTTTGGAACAAATACAGAGTTTAGAGAACCAGTCATATATGAGCCCAAAGAAAATATATTTTCCCCAATACATCACAATAAATTTAACAGTATTAAAGTTTCAATTCGAGATGAGAATGGTGATTTAATTGAATTTGGTGGAGTTCTTATCACTGTTGTTCTTGCTATTAAATGATCTGAATTTTTATATATAACAAATATGAATATCTTTGGTAATATTAAAAGTAAGGCTGTCATTAGTGAAGAGCAAATAAAACTATTAGAGAATTTAAGTAAGAAAGAAGAGCTTAGAAACCTTAGTGATCTAGATAAAGTTTTTACATCAAATAATACAACATGGGTTGATTTTAAAATCAACGCTTGTTAATGTAGATAATGCAGTTGATCAATAAGATGTAGTAACTTTAGAATAACTTGAATCAATAAATAGTCAATTAGAAAGTGATGGAAAGAAGTTTGAAGATGTATTAAAAACATTATAAGACCCACACTTAAAGAAAGATTAAGTAAATATAAGATCAGAATTATCAAATAAATTAAACATTTTGATAAGAGACGCATTTCTACACATTGGAAGTAGACGATCATGTCTTTTGAGTGATGCAATTACAGATTCCGATGC
This sequence comes from Thermobia domestica, assembly GCF_964235325.1. NCBI lineage: Eukaryota > Metazoa > Arthropoda > Insecta > Zygentoma > Lepismatidae > Thermobia > Thermobia domestica. Next base: position 122,941,224 of record NC_137455.1, read on the forward strand.
TGTAAGATTACATCAACAACTCAAAATTAGATAATTTTGTAACAAAAAGGAAGATTTTCAAACATCAAAGAAGCAAATATGTTTATTATGAAGAAGGAAACTACATTTATTATGTCGATTGAGAACCAAAAATGTTAAAGATCCAATCTTTAGAATATTTAATTTATCGAATGGTTATAAGTTCCTTTATAATGGGAAAATAATGCATATGGAATTAAATCGGGATAGATACTTTCTACATATATTTTTAAACAATACTCTAGTTGAAACTTTTCCTTTAGACAATAAAAAGCTGATATAATAATGTTTCAAGCAGATAAAAATTCAGCTTTCGAAGAAGGACAATCGCTATTTGTTATTATGTACATAGAAAGAGAACTTTCATAATTTTCTATATAATAAATAGGATGTATTGTGTTAAGTGTAAGAAATCGGCAGATACAAAGAAAGATACCATTCGAAAAGAGTTAACAAAGAATAGAAGATATATCAAGAAAAGTGTTTGTTCTGTATATAGTGTTACTAATTATCAATTGGTAAAAAGAAAGATTCACTAGTAAAAGGGGAAGGTGTTAGAGAAAATATTATAGAAGAAATTCACAAGCCTATAAGAAAAACTATGCTAGGCTGTGCTGTTATAAAACGTATCGATGATCTTTGGCAAGCTGATCTTGTAGAAATGGATAGTGAGGTACTAAAAAGTGTTTCCAAGTTAAACAAAGACTATAAGTATTTACTAATGATTATTAATGTGCCCTCGAAATAAGCGTTTGCAGTTCCTGTTAAAGATAAGAGCGAGAAGAATGTCGCAGAGCCGTTTGTATCACTATTAAAAATTAGAAAACCTAGTAACTTACAAATTGATAAAAGTAAAGAATTTTATAACAAAAATTTTAAAGAGTTGATGAAGGAATATATCAATTAATTATACTCAACTAACAGTGGTAAAAAGGCTTCCATCGTTGAAAGCTTCAACAAAACTCTGAAACAAAACATGTGGAAAAAGTTTACTACGCAAGAAAATTATAAATGGACAGAGATGTTACCAACATTAGTTAGCGAGTATAATAATAAAGCACATAGAAAAATTAGTATAAAGCCTGTAGAAGTTAATAAAAAGAACGAGCAAATAATACTAGAGAAATTCTATAAGAAAGAATATAAGCGTGTTAAACCTAAATATAAAATTGATGATTATGTTCGTATAAGTAAATCTAAAGGTTTGTTTGAGAAAGGATATACACCTAACTGGTCAACAGAAGGGTTTGTATTTGTTATTAAAGAGGTTATTCCGTCAATTCCGCCAACATACAGAATAAAAGATTTGGATAACGAGGATGTACAAGGAAGGCTCTTTGAGCAAGAATTATTAAAAACTAAAGATAAAGATGAGTACCTTGTTGAAGAACTATTGCGTAAGAAAGGTAATAAAGTATATATTAAATGGCTAGGGTTTGATGATTTTCATAATAGCTGGATAGATATAGATAATGTTGTAATGTAGATTTAATATGTTTTGTCTTTTTATGGATATTACCCATAAAAGGATCCTGAGGGGACTACTAAGTTATGCCAAAGTGGTAGTAAAAGGTTTGGTCATTGGTTAGAAAATAAGCAATCTAAAGAGTTAATTGCTTGTTTCTAGAACCGATATTCCGGGCACAGAAATTTAAAAAGTAATTCATGGAGGTATATTGATGTTAAGACGCAGATAAAATCAATTTCCTAATAAAAATGAAAGCTTTCATGAATTATCTCATAAAAGTGAATATCTCATTATACCTCTCAAGGTTTTTTGTCTAAATGAATATAGTATTGTTCCTAGAGTTATGATAAAAGATTCTGCTGGTTACAATCTCTATTTCTGAAACTGTAAGAATAAAACCTAGGCATGCTTATTTACTTAGAATTGGAATTAAAGTAGACCTACCAAAAGGATCCTTTGGGAAAATCTTTTCTAGATCAAGTTTGAGTTTAAGAAAAGATAAAGATGCATGTGCAGGTGTTATAGACAGTAGATATCATGGAGAAGTTATGGTGGTAATTAAGAAATGAACGTCGGTAATAAGTCTATTTCTGAACTATTTGGAGTTAACACATGCTTAGATTTTTAACTTCCTTCCTTATGGTGAAACTATTCTTAAAAGATTTCCGCGGATTGTACAGATAGTTTTAAAAAACATGAATCATTACCAATTGAAATACAGAATTTGATAACGAAAGCGAAAGAGGTTCTGGAGGTTCCGGATCATCGGACATCTTCTAAGAGAAAAGAATCGTAAAACATTTGATGAACCCATAAAATTATTTTCTTCCTGAAAAATATGAATACTTTGGATAATTCTTATAGTTTAAACGATATTTGCTACGAACAGTTTAAAGATAACTATTGGTATGGTTTATTCGGTGATTTTAAATTGATCATAGTTAAAACTACTGGATACTTTAACGCTACTAAGTTATGTCAGAGAGCAGGTTGAAAGTTTGATCACTGGTTAGAAAATAAGCAATCTAAAGAGTTAATCGATTATGTTTCTAGAATCAGTATTCCGGGCGCAGAAATTAAAACGTAATTTATGGAGGTCTTCCCAGAAGGCTGCAAAAAGCATCTTTTTATGTAAAACCAATTGGAAGATCAGACTCGTACAAATGAAATAAAACTACTTTCTTCATGAAAAATATGAGTACTATGGATAATTCTTATAGTTTAAGCGATATTTGCTACGAACAAATTAAAGATAACTATTGATATGGTTTATTTGGTGATTTTAAATTGATCATAGATAGGAGACGGGTACTTCAACGCTACTAAGTTGTGCCATGATGGTGGAAAGAGATTTAAACATTGGTTAGAAAATAAGCAATCAAAAGAATTATTAGAGTATTATAATGAATGACGGTCAGCTACATTCGTTATATTATATAAAGCCAAAAGGTACAAACGAGAAAGACCTATTAGTTTCTGGGACATATGTATACAAGAAAATATTTCTCTCTGTTGCTTTATGGATATCTCAAAACTTTCGTGATAAATGTTATGATATTATAAATTATTTCACTAAAGACTTTAAACAATATCAGAAGACATTGAAAAGTTACAATCACGAATAGAAGAAATCGAACAATCAATAGATAAATCAAAAATTCTAAATGTAGAGTTAAAGGAAGTAGCAGCACCACATACTAATAACAGTTCAAAAGATAATTGTTTAATCATATACAGGAAGAACAAAGTAAATGATCCTTTCCCTCATTATTCTATCAGATGTCAGAAGAAGAGTTTATAAAACCTTTTAATGAAGCTTACGAAAACTATCGAAAGCATGAGATCATTTACGAAAAATTTAGAAACCCTAACACTGTTAAGCTGTTTAATCTAATGCAACAAGAACTAGAATTTCGTAAGGGTAAAGAAATGAATTTTGGACACCAGTATCAGAAGAACATTTGATTAAAGAAATTGATAATTTGTGTGATTGGTTGTTATGTGTTTAAATCTCTTTACATAGCATAGATTTGTATATAACTTTTATGAATATTAATTATAAGTCTCTGTTAATCGAAATAGTGGCTAAATAAAAATAGAAACTCGTTAGAAATCTTATCTTTAAATTCTAAAATAAGTTTGAAATTCATATTCAATGTCTCCTATCCTGCCTCATGAAATTCCTATCCAATATACTCTATCAGCATAATTTATTATAAAGTTCTCAGATAAAGTTTGAAACCATGATATATCATCCCAATTAAATTTATCAGCAAACTCTAATAAAATCTTCAGATAATTTTTTGTTTGATATAATACCCCAATCAACCTCATCAGCAAACTCTCTTATGAAATATTCTGATAAGTCATTGCATGTTATAGCCAGCCGGCTAACTCTATCTGCAAGCTCTCTTATGAAATCTTCTGATAAGTCATTGTACGTTAAGTCTTTTCAATTAATCTTATCCTTATATTTACGTATAAAGTTTTCTGTAACATTTTCAGTAAAACGCATATAAGATCATAGCTCATCTCTTAGTGTATCTAATATTTCACATGAAAAAATTCATAATATACTTCTCAAGAATATTTTGTATAAGGCGTTCGTTATTTTCCTTAACAGCTTTTTCAAATAACTGTCTAACATACCAATAGCAATACAAAACTCTTTTATCATCATCTAAATTGTTATAATCATCTGGGTTATAATAAATATCATCTGGATCATACTCAGCATATTAAGAGATCATCTTCATCATCATCTAAGTAATAACACACACAATTGAATAAAGGTGTAAGAGATCATACTTGTTTAGCAAGTGACATGTTCGATTACGATTGTCTGTATATAAATATGAGTAATTTCATTTTTCCAAAGTTATAAAAAATGAAACTATTTTTTAGTTTACAATCTTTTTCAAAAACCATGAAAACTATATCACAATCGAAACGTTTAAGAAAAGATGAACTGATAGAAAATATATGCTTAAAATATAAATCACAACAACTCAGTGAAGAAAACAAAAGCTACAAATCTCTGGTAAATAAGCTGTTTGAAATAACTCCATTGCATGAGTTGATTAAAATGTATAGAGATAACGATTTGAGGCAAGATATAGCTCGGTTTTTGCATATTTAGAAGGTGAATTGGGATAATGTAAGCAAATACCAAAAATTATCAGAAGACTATAAGAGAGTTTAAAGATAAAGTAAATTGGAATGAAATATCATGTAATCAAAAATTATCAGAAGACTTCGTAAAAGAGTTTGAAATTAGAGTTGGTTGGATGGAAGTTTCATCTAGGCAAAATTATCAGAAGACTTTATAAGAGAATTTAAGGACAACGTACATTGGTATTACATTGCAAGTGAACAAAAATTATCCGAAGACTTTTTAAGAGAATTACAATATAAGTTCAGTGATGATCTTTGGACACAATTGATGGTTTTTCAGAAATTGCCAGAAGGTTTTATTAGAGAAATTTGTGGTAAATTTAAAGACAGCGATTGTTCGAACATTTTAGCAATTAAACGTAAGTTGAGTGAACAGTTCATTAGAAAGTTTAAACACAACTTTTCTTCGTTTATCATATCACGTGACAAAGTGTTATCTGAAGATTTCATTCTAGAGTTTTGGGTTCTAGTCTATTGGTGTGAGATTGTAAGATGTCAAAAACTCTCTTCTGATTTTAAATTTAAACTTATCAATGGATTTTATGATAATATAGAGCTAGCTGATAATATCAATTGTTCTATTTGTCTTCGGAATAATATTTACAAAGTTAAAACCATATGCAATCGTATTTTTTGTAAGAGGTGTTTCAGAAAGTGATTGTGTTTAAATGATGACTGTCCATTATGTAAAAAAGAGTCTTAAAATTGATCACGAAATCATTAAAAGTAGTGATATACTTTATGATGATATAGAATTTTATGATGCAATTAAAACTTTTATGGCAATGTATAATATCATGGAAATAGAAAGAGGAGATGAGACTGAAAGTGAAAATGAGTCCAGTAATGAAAATCAAAATTCAAATAGACGAAGAAGGACGACATAGACGAAGAACAAGAGGAGTATAAAAATGAAATTTTAAAAATAAATCTTATAAGAGTTGTAGTATTTGTTTAAAACATGTCAACCTATTACTAAACTGAAAAATCTAACCACAAAAAATTCAACCTGTTAAACTTGCAGATCTATATAAGTCTAAGTTCTATGAAATTACAGCTTGGGATCTTATCAACAAGAAGAAAGGTTCAAAAGTATTAGTACATTTAAATTATACACTGAAATCTATATTACCAAATTGATATAACGAAGACAATGAGCGAGTACGGAGTGATTTGAAAAAGATGAGAATATTTATGTGATATGATGGTTTATAAAAATGGATTTACAAAGCATATGCTTATTTTTAAATCATAACCTAGAAACTAGATTAAATGTGTAACTTTATTAAACTAGATTAAGTATTTAACACTTTTATGATGGTAATCACCCTTGTAATGTGGGTTCCTGTCACCACAGCATGGCGCGTCCTCAGGTCGTGAATCGAGGGGAATGCCTCTAGATATAGGAGTTAGCTGCGAATATACTGAATAAACAGTCGCGGACACACGGCAAGGAGCATGGAATATTAGAAGTCTTTCTAGTAAGTTCATGTAGTCAGGATGGAAGACTTAGGTGTGTGGATCGTGTGGTTAAGAATGAAGGACAGTAGAGACCTCCGGGATTCCTTACACCATGATAGTAATCATATGAAATTTGAAAAACATTTACTTCTTGTAATAAACATAAATTATAGTAGACATACTGTTAACCAGTTGAAACAACTTTGCAGAGAAAGGAGTATTAAAGGTTATTCTCGACTAATCTAATGGCTTCCACAATAAACTATATACTGTTGTTCCCTCTCTAAAATACTTTTCAGTGGCGTATTTAATAGAAGGTATGGAGCAATGCATTAGAGAAAACGGCTACAAACTTATGCATACGCTATGGTCAATGGTGTATTTAATAAAAGGACATTAGCAATGCAGTGGTATACTTAATAAAACATGTTGAGCAATTTATTTTTTGCATTAGCGATATCAGTGGTGTGGATGCTGTATGACTTAAGTACTGGGATAAATAATATTGGCCAGTGATGAGTGTGCGAAAAGTTATACGAGCGCTATGGTCAGTGAGGGTCGAGGGGACGGGTGGCCCCGTAGTGAGGTTTGTATTCTACTTTTGCTCACACTTAATTTACTAACAAATGAACAAATACTACATTCAGGTTTACTATTTTCAGTAACACAAAGCCAAACATACTTCCCTTTGAACTCAATCCACTAACAAGTTGTATTGATAGTAGCGTTGCGCAATCAAACAATGTGCAATCGATAGAGGAGTGAAGAAAAGTGAGGAATCCAAAGTTTTACGGGCCGACACGCAGAAACACGGGAGATACAGAGGAAAGAAGAATCTAGAATCATGTGAAGATAGCAATGTTAAAGATACACTGACACAGAAAAAACTTCAAAATAATTAAAATAATCAAAATGACATTTACGCAACAGTATACTAAGCAAACATTGTACCCACAGACATACTCAATAACATCATATGTAATGCAGTGTTGCCAACTGAGCACAAAATGAAGTTTCGTTAAATGGCACGGAACACAAATTATAACATGTAGAAAATCTAATTATGATTAGAACCTCGTAAAGAGTGTTTTCGTGCAGAAGTGGAGCGAAACGCTGGCTGACGAAATGACAAAAGGGAGTCTTTGGATACTTGTACTCACAGTACTTCTTGTTTGTACGATACACGCGTAAAACTATATACAGCCATTTGAAAAAATATACGTATATCAGAGGCGCTGATGAGAAGATAAAGGTGGGGGACTTAGTTAATCTTATAATTAACTCAAATAAGGATTGTGTATAAACAAGTTTCCTTAGTTCAAATAACTACCCCTGTATACATATCCGCGTATCAAATAATATAGGGATAGATTATGCAGTATATATGATAGATTATTTTTTAACTAACTCAAAGCTTTGCGCTGAGTTTTGAAACTATTAACAGTAGTTCTACCTGCAAATCAATTAAAAGTATGGATGGATCATTTAGGGGGAAGAACCCAATCCCCAAAGAAAATTTTGGAGGTCTACCAGGGCGTGAGCTCCTAGGTTCCGGCGCTACTGATTCATACTTAATACTACTTCGAAAGAAGAAATTGTTGATTTCATTATTCGTTAAAAGACTTTTGAAAATGCTAAATATTGTTATGCAGTAATTTATTTGTAAAAATTAAAAATGCAAAATTCGATAACACTCAAACGAGTTGGAGAACTTATCCGTATTAAAGTAGGCCTATTTCCCGTTAGCTTGCAAATATAACTGAGGGTTCATGATTTGTATAATATTTGTGATATTTTACACATTGAGACAAAGAGAAAAGGGGAGAATATAGTGTCAATAAGAACAACTTAAAAATGTACGAAATTAACGGATAATATTAAATATAGAACCATTGATAGAATTAACTCTGTAACTCGTTTTCTCCATTCATTTTCTTCCTTTATTTTCAGGATCACATAAATCATTGAATTTTTCCACTGGAGTTTATCTTTCATTTAGCAGCATCCAACTGGAGCTCAGCCTTGTAAATGAAACATTTTAAAAAGTGCAAACGGCGAGAGCGAGAATCGAACACAGATTGCTGGATTACGAAACTACCACGCTAACCACTCACCTAAAGCGTTACTTCTTCCGGCTCGCCTAAATAAAGAGCCTTTTCTGTTCGCTCAAAACAGTAGCTTGTTAATAGTCAGATTGATTGGCAAAACACAGGAATATGTAATTGAGGACTCGGAGGGCATTATATCACTGTATTTTTTAAAAACAAAATACAAAACTCCTTTATTTTGAATCAAATACGGCGCGTGTATTATACTCGTACACAAACTAAAGACAAGTCAATTGCTGCGTAATAACCGTGGTTAAGTGGTCAAGGCGCTCGACCAGTAATCTGAAGATACTCGAATCAAATCAGATCCAAGAACGACCAGTACTCTTTTTACTTTAGAACTTCTGGTGCGATTGACGATGACTTCGGCGATGACACGCGTTTTATCTTCTTCTGATATTTGGAATATTCGGATGTTTCAATACTAGGGATGGTACCGAGACCGAGACGGCCTTTTATCTACCGAGACGGAGCTCTATAAATCGAGACGAGACCGAGACGAGACTGAGGTCAGTCTCGAAAGTCTCGGTCTCGTCTCGAATATTGATATAGACAACTATTAAGATTGGCCTTTATTCAAAATTTCTTTCGTTGCTGTATTAGGTAACATGGGAACGGTTGACTAATGTTCAGTGGCGTATTTAGGGGACGGCTATCGGACTGAAGCCCCTCCCGAAATAGAATTGTGATCATTTTTTCGCATTGCACGTACAACACAAATATTTCTTACTGGTTGTCAAGCCTCTCCCGAAACAAAATCCACTGTTGATGTGTATAGTCATCTCTGTCTCTCTCTCCCTCTCTCAACACACACACACACACGTATATATATATATATATATATATATATATATATATATATATATATATATATATATATATATATATATATATATATACCAGCGGATCCAGGATATGATCGAGGGAGGGGCTAAACCATAGTTTGACATTTTATCCAGTAGAGATGCGCACGAGACGAGTCGAGACAGGATTTTCCGGACAAAATTCGGGTCGAAACAGGATTTTCTGGACAAAATTCGGGTCGAGACACGGCTCTTCCAATAGAGAAATGTACATTTTTCGAGTCGAGACATCACTTTTACAGCACATTTTCGAGACGAGACAGCCACAAATCTTGTCTCGTGCGCATCCCTATTATCCAGTGTAAAGAAAGAAGTAGGATTGAAGCCCAATTTATACAGTGTGTAGCTGAGCGTCAAGGGGAGGTATAACCCCTTTAACACTCCCCTTGGATCCTCTCCTGTATATCATATCTAATATAAGTAAAAGGAAGAGTTTGTTTGTGTGTCTGCGTGACTGTCTTTCTGATTGCCTGTTTGCGGCCTGGGGACCAGACGAGAGTACAAGAGTTATGAAATTTGGGTGACAAGTATCATGTTCCAGGCCTCAGACCAAGAAGAAGCGTTTTTTTTTTTTTTTTTTTTAATTTTGAATCAGGAGGAGCGTTTACCGGGACATGTAAAAGTAGTAGAAAATGACCGGTATTAGTGTCGAATACATAGTTTTCGCAGTCGCTGAGATCAATGATGATACTTCCATTAGCGATGACTTTCAAAGTCAGCTAAAAGTGCATGCGGGCCGTGGTTCACTTGCGGGGGAGGGGAGTACCGAGACGTAAAAATAATACAAAATGACCGATATTAGTGTCAAATAGTTTTCGCGTTTTCTGAGATCAATGGTGAAACTCCGATCGCATTAACCACCAAATTCACCCCATTCAGCTGCGGGCCGGAGTTCACAGGAGGGATACCGAGACATGTAAATGTAATCCAAAATGGCCGATATTAGTGTCAAATGTATAATTTTTGTGGTCGCTGAGATCAATGGTGTCACTTCCATTAGCGATGACTTTCAAATTCAGTTACCAGTGCATGCGGGCCGGGGTTCATCTGCTGGGGAGAGGGTACCGAGACATGTAAAAATAATACAAAATGACCTATATTAGTGTCAAATACATAGTTTTCGCGGTTGCTGAGATAGTGATACTCCCACAGGCCTTGACTTCCAAATACTGGTCCCATGCGAAAAATGGGTATTTCATCTAGTTATATATAATAGTCATATATATTAAAAATGCTGATTTTTTTAACATGCTGTGTGAAATATGGAAGGGGAAATTCTTCTAGATACTCTGCAATACCACTAGATAAACAAGCAATGTTGCGAACGCAACATAAAGTTGTAATTTCTCAAATTTCACTACGTTTGATATTACATATTTCTGTTCAGTTAATTTAGTTTAGTGCATGGGTTTTCTCGAGGTTCTCCCGTTTCCTCCCACTTTCTTCATTCCTCCATTTCATTCATCGCTCATCATCACAGTCTCCTTTAGCCTAACCGGCGTAACGGTGGGACGTAAAACTCAAAAAATTCATTTCATTTTTTGAGTTTAACGCCTCTTTCAGCAGCGAGGTTATATGAGATTGAACCTACTGATTAACGTTGAATCTAAACCACATGAGCTCCCGCCGGGAATCTAACCCGGGTCTCTCACGCCATAGGCTAACTGCTTAGCCACGAAAGAGCTCTACATATTTCTAATTTAGATATTAAATTAAACCACAAAAGCACATATATTATTCAGTGTAACAAAGGACAATACATATCACTAACATCAACATTTTAGAGATTTCTAATAACTCAAATGGCAGGAACATTAAAACATTAGTGTTCAGTAGTTTTAATTACAAGTCGCAGTTACATTATTTTAAGCAGTGTTGCGAACTTAAACAAATTGCTAAATATTATTATAAATATAGTGCAAATAACGTAGCTAAAGTGCAAAATATTTTAAAATTACTCTAATTTGTTTTATGGTGCAAGAATGTTTTCAAAACACGATGTTATTCATAGTCTTTGGGCTACTTATAACGTTAATGTCAAAGTTTTCGTTCCAGAGTACATGTAAAAGCAAATTGTAATTGAAATTAAACATAATTGACAACTTTTCAGTAGCACTAGTTGTTCTCCCTAAGCCTTAGGCCTGGTGTATTTTTTAGATTAAAACACTGCTTTATTAAAATTTTAATTACACCCTAACTGCATTTCATTTGTTATAGTTTGACCACCGACCACCGCAAACTCGATCCATACCATATAGCTATATGCAATTATTCAAAGACTTACTGTTAGTAATACACATTGTCTTGATTTTCGGTTTGTTTTGTTTTAGTTTAACGTCTCACGATTATGCTAGGGCGGCTAAAGGAGACGTGGAGTTACTGATCATAGTGGAATCCGAAAAACTTCGGTCGTTGAACATTATCACCACCGAGAATCGAACTCGGGACCATGTGAACCAAAATCAAGTGTACTAGCCATTACAGCAAATGGGGGTTCTTACATTGTGTTGATTTAAATAATTGAGTCAGTGTTGCCAGATCCGAAGATCAAAAAGTAGTGTGTCTGTGCTCCAAAAGTAGAGGATATGAACTATTTGTAGCCCAAATATATAGAAATGAATTATTTGGCAACTAATGACTGGTACTAATGAAATAATGTTTAAAATAGACCGGAAAATGTGATGGACATATTGCAAGACGAAATTATGATCGATAGACGAAAACAATTTTAGATTGGATACCAGGTGACAAAAACAGCCTAGGAAATGTCCGCATACAAGAAATTGTGACAAAATCAGGAACCACTTGGGAGTAACCTGGAAAAGAATTACCGAAGATATATAGTTGTGGAGAAAACTCGGGAAAACTTCATCCAGCAGTGGATTGAAAATGCTTGATTATGATGATGATGATGATTTTATATCGAGACCTCAGAGGTAAACTAAACCAAGTCGTAATTTCGTAATTTTACAGGAGAAGCGAAAAACCGGTTCCTTAACTAAGATTTATAATACTGTTTTTCAAACTATACTAAGTAGTTACAAAGTAATAAGATGGCTTTAGACTTACATTATTACATCACTAGAAAGAACATAGTCTATTTTTTAAAAAAAGTATTCTAACTCAATTTGACCAAAACGTGACTTAACATAGTCTACCACTAATGTTCAGATATATATATATATATATATATATATATATATATATATATATATATATATATATATATATATATATATAGGGTGGTCCAAAAAATTCATTTTTGTGCTACAACCTGGGGCACCCCCTAAGTTTTTTTACATTCATACATAGTAACTTTAGGGTAAAATTTTGGATTTCTAAATCAAAGGGAAGATGGTGCTCAACGAACCCATAAAAGATCACATTTTTTCCATTATTTTGTTTGGTTATATATAGCATTTTTTAAAGCATATCATAAACGTGAGACAATCCTTATTTCTTCTATTACAAGATATACACATACAATTACTGAGACATGGCTAAGGTTATGGGTTTTTACTCAAGTGTTCAATATTTAAGTAGAAGCTTTATTATTAGTAATTATTAAATGAGTTATAGTAAGTTAAACTGAGTTCGGGACAAAACTGTAAATACGATTCAACCTAGGTTTCGAAGTGATTTTTTTCTGAACTTGTCACAAAATGGCATCAACTTGCTCGAGTAACGAAGTTTTCCTGTTTGGTGTTCGTGACTTACTGCCGCTATTAAGGTTGAAACAGCTCCAAACTACGAAGCATTTCTTACCATGGCTTCATTATCACCTAAAGGTATCACACAATAATTCGGTGCGAAATGCGAGCCAGGTGACAACCGAGTAATTGATGATTTTGTGGTCTAAGGCTGCAATTCCTACAACTCTGAGGAAATATAAAGGTAAAAATAGAAAAATCTATTGCAATTGGTTGATGCTGAAAAAACAAAGGGCGCACTTCTGAAGCCCAGTGCAGTTGGGAGTTGGAGTTTGTAAAGTTATTGGAACCACTCTTTGATATCGCCCACGCTGATGCCTTGACGGTTATTAAAATAAAGTAAGCTTGCGATTTTCTCCTAGACCAAAAGGGGAATTGTAATATGTTTCTGGCTGCAGTAGACAAGGCTCTTGTACAAAAGCAGGAGAGACCTCTTCAGCGACGAAACAAAGAAGAAGAACGCAGACAAAGAGCAATTGCTTCAATATCGTCATCAGCAGTAGCTTCCAATGTTTGCTTTACAGATGAAGAAGAAAACTCCGAAAATTCTTCCAGTTCGGATGAGGAATTGGAACCAGCTGGATGTCTAAGCCGGAAACGACAGAAACGGAAGGAAAAGGTCACAACACCTGGATTGAAACAAAACATCTGATCGCCAAGCAGTCCGGTTAATGGTCCCGATGGCAACAGCTCTCGGTTGCGACAATAGATCCCTTCCACTTTCACGAAGCACAGTCCGCAGGGAGCAAGAGAAATTCAGAGAAAAGAGAGCGGATTCCCTGAAGATAGAATTTTCTCCGGAATATCCTCTCGTGATTAACTGGGATGGGAAAATTCTACCTGAAATTTTCGGTGGGGGAAGAGTTGACCGTCTGACAGTACTTGTTTCTGGCAATGGTCACGAGAAGCTTCTTGGTGTGCCAAAATTGTATTCAGGGACAGGGCAAAATCAAGACAAGATCGTTTATGATCTTATCACACATTTTAACTTAATCGACAGAAGTGCAGGCCATGAGTTTCGACACCATCCCTGTGAACACAGGTCATATAAATTGGGTGTGCGTTCTTCTTGAACACAGGATTGGCCGAGAGTTTCTGTGGTTAGCCTGTCGTCACCAGGTGAAGGAATTGATTTTGGAAAAAGTCTTCACCCTATGCTATGGTTGCTTGAGTTCACCTGATATTCCTATCTTCAAGAGATTGAAGGCGGTTTGGTGCCGGGTTCAGAGAGAGAATTTTCGGCCATTGGAAATCAAGAAGGAAAGTGAAATTTGCATGAGCTCAACTGTAGACTTCCTGAAGAAAACTATCGAAAGGGAATTGCAACGCAGAGACGATTATCAAGAACTCATCGAGCTGACGATGCTTGTTCTAGGATCTTCCTCCAACAAGATTCATTGAAGAGCTCCAGGGCCAGTTCACCACGCTCGGTGGATGGAGAAGTTAATCTACGTAATGAAAATCTTCCTTTTTCAAGATCAGCGTGATGTGTTCAAGCTGCCGAAGGAGGAGGAAACCCAATTTGTGCGTTTCGTGCTGTTCGGAGCCCTTCTCTACACTAAGGTACGGATACAAGCTCCACTAGCAGCTGAAGCTTTTGGTGGAGATACGAACTTCTGGATTCAGTTGCAGAAATAGCAAGATATCAATTATGAGATCAGCATCGCCACAAGAAAAGTCCTCGAACGTAATTTATGGTACCGTACCTTTCCGATGAATTGGTAGGTCTTGCCTTGTTCTCAGACAAAGTTACGGCAGAAGAGAAAAAAAAATGTCCAAGGAATGACACCTGAGTCCAGAGAGAGCAATGTAAGAGATGATGCAACCTTACTTAAAGAAGGAGTAAGTCTCGGAGATTTTGCAACCAGTCTAACGGCAAAGCTTCTGTTCAGTCACAGATTGGAGATGAATTTCTTAACCTTCGGCCGGGTAAATGGAAGAAGAACCATGAATTTCTGGAAGGCAGAGAACGAGTGAAACAACTTCGAGTCGTGAATGACACCGCAAAAAGAGGGATCAAGCTTTTCGTGGAGTTTAATAATCTCTTAACAAACGAAGAAGAAGATAAACAGTTTCTCCTGCAAGTTGTTGAGGTAAATCGGAAAGCACTTTCGACACAGACAACTAAAAAGTCCGCCATAGGTGCCTTGCAATTGTGAATTGGACACTGTGGAACTGTTAAGCATTCACTGTTTTAACAGGATAAGATAGAGATAAAATATTTGTTTTAGTTTTCTTTGTCGTTTATTACTTTGCGCATTTATTTTTATTTTGCACTTTTGAGTTCATTCTATCGACCTTGTCTTTATGTACCGTAATACACTATACATCATTTGTGTTTGCTATACTTTCCATGTGTGTATACACCAACATAAATGTATCTAAATATAGTATGTAAATTGTACAAATGTAATTGTGTGTACAATGTACATGCTTCTCTAATTTATGTCGTTTCTAAATAAAAAAATATAGCATGAAAACTTTAACTTTTTTACAATTAAAATTTCTATATACCTATAAAAATACAGTAAAACCTCGATTATCCGACAGTTTCCAGGCTATTTCTCAGCTTCTATCCAACCGATATATTTTACATTTTAAAGAACAAAACCAAATAGCAATAGAAGCTAGCCCTCCAAATTTGGTGCAAATCGGTTGAATAGGCGCTGAGAAATAGCCCGAAAACTATTAAATAGTCGAGGTCCAATTGTATTTCTAAGGAAAAGGGTGGTTGAGTACCATCTTCCAGTGGGACCAGGAAGCTGAAATTCTACCAAAATAATACTAACATTGAAAGTAAAAAAATTAGAGGGTGCCGCGGTACCCTGCACAAATTTAGTTTTTGGCCATATGTTTCTGGACAACCCTTATATATATAAGGGTAAAATTGGATCCAAAATTTAACGAAAGTCATACAGCGAAGAAAAATATATTTTTGACTATTTAATACTTCATGTTGCTGCAAAACTACGAAAATGAGTACAAAAGAAAACTAGAAAGTTAAGAATTACTTGTTTTGGCGAGAGAGAGAAAATAGATACAGCTAGCTCGAATTACCTATATAGTTATATAATATGTACGTTCATGTTTGGCAAGTAATTTTCAATCAATATAAAATTTCAACGTAATGAACGCACGATTGGTTTTCTCGAATAAAGATCACATGCACCGCTAAGAGCTCAGGAATAAGCTTAATCTATGTTACGGCACTGGATATATGTATGCGTATGTAATGCATTACAACTTTAGGAACTAGTATAAGAAACAGAATGTACTTAAATTTAGACGCGAACTATGCGAAACATCTGACTTTGAATCTAACTTGTTTCGTGATGCAACCCGAGGCCACAGATAGCAAAGATGAGTGCCGTAGCTCCCACCACAAAGTTCAGGAATTTCGTGTTATAAGGTGTCAATTAAACACGTAGATGTGAAACGGTAATAAAGCATTTGATCAATTTTAAACAAAGTATATTGTAGTAATAATTTACCCTATTTGTTCAGATAATGAACGTTATATTATGTTTTTAAAATGACAGTCAAAACAGAATGTATTGGATAATAAATGAGAAATTGTAAAATTTCAATTTCGGTACGATTAAATACATCCATGCTGCTATGTGTTGCGTTATTCGTTAGAATGTATTGAACAATTCTTATTCTAAGGAAGGAAATAAACTACTGTATAGTACTGAAGTTAATTTAATAGAGTTTAATTGTATAGGCAGTACTGAAGCCATATGAGAAAGTCTTTTGCTGAAAGTGAAATATGGGTTACTATTAGAATTTTATCCCAGATATGATATACCCACTGATGATTGAAACTGGAACACACGCATGGAAGGCATCAGCGCTAGCAAATTAGCTCTGAAGAAGTACACCATACTATAATTTTAAGTGAAGAATAAGGCAAAAAATAAGAACCAGATACGACAGACTTTACAATAATAATACTTTTACAATTTTAATTTCATCTATTTATTTCGAGACTTTCGAGACGAGACCGAGACCGAGACGGCGATTTTTGACTCGAGACGAGACCGAGACAGCTATTTTCAAACTGAGACGAGACCGAGACTGTACAAAGTCTCGTCTCGTCTCGTCTCGATACCATCCCTATTCAATACGTGAACTATCAAATCTTCAGGAATAATAATAGTAATAATAAACTAATAATAATTATTATCTCATAGAAGATTAAAAGTTAGGAGCTCATTATCGCTCAGGGGAAAACATTACAACCAGAAATGTAACGTTTGGCAAGAATATTTCGGTTTTGTTTAGTACTGCTCACGAGAAGAGGAATTTCTAATCTCGTTTCGGAAACAAAACAATCAAAATTGAGGCGAGAGTTAACATTTTGCATTCAAGACGGGACAAGGCTAACTCAAATTATCGTCTCGCTTTGGAGATGGAAATCGAGACGAGAGGAAAAGTATCGTAAATATTTCTCGTTTTATCTCGATACTCGAAATAGTGTATGTCCATTCTTTAAGTAACAATTGCTTTGTAGAATGAATCTTATACGCTATTTTCTTACTTTGTGTTTCGGAGCTCATTGAATTTATTATGGTCTGTGTAGGTATTTTTGTACCAAAGCCTTTATAATTACTTCTGCACTTCCTAATGCCTTACTGTTCAGAGATATTCAGTTATTTTATTACAGTTATTTTCCTCAAAATGTACAGTATAATACTTTCTACATGAAAGTTTAGTAGAAAGCTTTGGTTTAAAACTTTGGTAGTTGCAGAGGTGTGTCCTGGATTCCCAGATACCCTCCCGAAATCCCGACTTATCTGTACGTTTCGCCTTAGTTTAGGGCAACTTTGAATATTTTAATGGCATTATTATTATTATTATTATTATTATTATTATTATTATTATTATTATTATTATTATTATTATTATTATTATTATTATTATTATTATTAGTATTATTATTATTATTATTATTACTGATAATTTAAGACCTCAATATTACGACCTATTGCATTGTAAATAAGCATACTGAAGATGATAGGAAAAGAAAAAGGAAGAATAAGAAATACTTTCGAGGGATTAGTAAATGAAAGCTTTGAGTTTTACGTTCCACGGTTATGCCGGTTAGACTAAAGGAGACGGTCGAGAGATTAGTGTCCGGAAGGAAACGAGAGGAGAGAAAGAAGGTGTCACCTCCTGGACAATATTAATATCGAAACTTCGGATGCCTAAACAGAAACTAAGTAGAATTTGTCTTCACTACGATACACAGTGACACGCTTTCTTTGGATAAAACCTTGGATTATTTATGCGTTATATTGATATTTTAACAAAATATACCACACTGACCCACAACCCACAATGACCCACTCTGACCCATCACCCACCGACCCGGTCGGACCCACCACCTATCAAACACATCGTTATCAACTCTGACACATGATACGCAGCCTCTCCTCTTCTAAATAAAGAGTTTATACTTGTAATAATGAAACCAGGTTGTGAAATTCTAACTAATCGGAGTTTGAATTTTTACGATCACTCGATCAAGCATCGGTCTTCTACAATAACGGTGGATCTGACCTTTACGATGTAAAATGGTAAAGTGTTTGTCATGGGCCAAATTTCGATGAATTTCAATTAAATTATCATGGTATAATTATTTCCTTGTTGAACTATTGATACTTTTCAGTGGAAAAACGCATGAAATTTGAAAGTCTCAAATGAAGGTTGATTCCATCCTAAATGGCGCGGGTTCACATTTCGTGTCCATGAACTCCGTTGCCACCCAGTGTATCTTCGAAACGACTGCGAATATGAGAAAACACATTAGTCATTATTTTAAGGGATAGAAATTATGTGCTATAAAAGGTCCACCCCAGAACTTCCAAATAGGGGTCCAGGAGTAAACTTGAGGACTTGAAATGTCAAAGGGGTTTCGAGTAGTTTGAACGGGCCCGACAAATGAACTTTTTGGTGTAAGTTCTGAACTTGCTAGTTTGCCGAAATCTAAAATGTCGGTGAAATCAAATTTCAGGTTGAAGGCCTTTGATGACTTAGATATCTATGACTTGTGAATGTGGTGCTTCTAAGTTTTTGTTTTTCTTTTTTAAATTTATTTTTTAGGCAGTGTGTAAGTATCGTAAAAAAATTAGTAACACGAGAAAATGATAATTTATTGGGTTGAGACTTGGATTCTGTGCACCTTGCCCCAGGTTTTTCAAACGGAGGCGCATGTTGGTGTTGTATTGTCATTAGAGTAAGGTTTTAAGGAATGGTTACTTCAAAAGTAGGAATAAAGTTGCGAAAATATGGACATCAGAAAGAGGGATCAGTACAAGCACAGTATAGAGAAGTAGTAATCATTAGGGATGGCCATAAAGTTGGGGTTCCGGCGGAGCCTGTTCCTTGGAGATCCGGTTTTAAGAATTGTTTCCGGAAACGGTTCCAGACCCGGATCCGAAAACTCGCTTCCAGAGCTGGATCTTAGGAACCGTTTCAGACCTGGATCCGAAAACACGGATTCAGAACCGGATCTTAGAAACCGGTTCTAGACCTGGATCCGACAGCCCCCGAAGACCAGTAAATGAGGCACAAAGTTCATTTTCAAAACACTGCAAAGAAGACCACGTGCTTGTGTCCTCCCCGTCCAGACCCCCTTGTGCCCCTCAGAAAAAATTTTTGGTCTACCAGTATGTGTTTAGCCAAATAAGTTTACCTGTATGCTTGTTTAACCAATGAGTTTGCCGGTTATCCAATTTGTTTAGCCAAATGAGATGAGCGGGATGATTTTATCTAGCACACTGTTCATTGTCTGCCAGCAGCTCGGGTTTAGCTTAGTGATGCCACAAATTTCTGGTTCCTGCAGAACCGGTTCCGCGAGGAACCGGTTCTTGGAAATCTGGTTTTCAGAACCGGTTCCAGAATTGGATCCGAAAACCCGGTTCTGGAACCAGATCTTGGGAACCGGTTCCAGATCTGGATCCGAAAACCGGTTCCGGTACCGGTTCCAGATCTGGTTCCGAAAACCGGTTCCGAACCGGATCTTCTAGAACAGAATCCGTCACAGCCAAAAACCGGTTCCACCAGGAACCGGTTCTGGCCATCCCTAGTAATTACTAGGTTGTAGACATGTAGAACTACGTAGTTTCGCTGATTGACAATTAAACAACCCTCATACACAGTCCCGAATTACCTTGTAATTAGTTACATTGGCTTGAATCAACCTTTGCATAAAGATCTTACTGTGTCACTTGTTCGTTCTGAGATTTGCCTCTAGGCCCACCAGTCGAAGCAGTGTTGACTACACCGGTTGAGTGTTCGGCCAAACAAGTTATCCATTTGACAGAGTTGAGTTGAGTTGATTTTGAGGTTAGCGTCCCTTTAAGCAGCGAGGCTACATAAGACGGTACCTACTGATAAACGCGGAATCCGAACCACTTGAGCTCCGGCCGGGAATCGAACCCGGGTCTCCCACGCAAAAAGGCGTGCACCCATTCGACAGAGATAGGCTTAAGACCAGGAGAAATTAGGCTCACGCAAGCAATTAAAAGTACAATTGCCTGTCCTATTCGGACATTTGGATGTTATTTTGCGTATCAAATTCTACACTTCTCATATACTATCATGTGGCTACTAGAAGATTTAAGAAATTGTATCCCGATTTTATAGCACATAATATCAATTCCTTAAAATAATGAAGAATGTGTTTTTCCGTATTCTCATATCCACAGTTGTTTCGCAGATACACGAGGTGACAACGGACTTCATGGACACGAAATGTAAATCACCGCCATTTTAGATGGGGTGAACATAGTGACTTGAAACTTTCGGCAAAATATTTCTCTTGTCGAGATCTTTCCAACGATATATCAATCAACCCCTTTGTCATGTAACCCTATATGAGGGTGTCTGGGGTGGACCTTCTATAGCTCAAAATTCAAGCCCCTTAAAATAATGATGGACATGTTTTTACGTTTTCTCATATTCGCAGTCATTTCGAACTACAGGGGTGGCAAATTTTAAATGCACCTCCCTGTATATTACTTTACTTTTCTAGGTTTGAATGATTCTCTAAGACATCCTGCACTGTTATTTACCTTCTTCGTTCCCGAATATTTGTATATGGATGAATAATATGAGTACAAAGTTAAACTGGAATCAGTCAAAAACACTCACCTTTCAACTTTGTGTCACACCGCTATTGTGCATCTGAACAAATATTATTTTGCTACTGACCAATGATTTTATAATCCGTTTGTGAAAGATTAACTTTCTTCTAGACCCATTTTAGAATTTAATCAAATCAAATGTTTTATTAAACATGTCTAACGTCGTAATAGGTCCCATGTCTAAGGAGAATAGACTTGCCTGCATTAATGTTAGCAGTGTTGAAATCATATTCAAACATTTTGATCGTAAGACGTAACAAAATACAAAATTATTTTTATTCCTGTCTTTTCTAAAATGCATATTCGAATTTTATTTATTCGTATTGTTCGTATTATTTTTCTTAGTTCGAAAACACTGATTATATACTTCTGTAGACAAGGACGCCCATGTTGTGGTTTCCAAAGGGGGCAAGTATAAGCGACGTTTCAAAAATAGTTTCAAATTTTGCTGTAACTAACGTAAAAATTCTATTGGATTTTCGATATTGAGAAATACAATTTCCTCTAGGGAGGGCAAGCGCCCCACCTTGCCTCCCCCCCTAATGGTCGCCCTTGCCTGTAGGTACATCCTGCGCATAAATATCCTCGGTGCCATTTCAAATGACGCTTATCTGCATAAATTCGAAATAGCAATCCCGGCACGTTTTCTCATTAGAATAATTTCGTCGGTCTTCCCAATCCCTTCGTAGGTCTTCCCAGTGAAGACATCTGTTAAATCACAATCGATGATCAAATTCAAAAATGAAATTTTTGCGAGAGAAAATTGCGTTGCGTATGTCTATTATTACAGTACAACCTAAAAATCAATTTTTTGTGATTCGTTACTTGTGATTCGTTACTGAAAAAGCCCCCTTCTGGATATTTTATGAAATGAAAAGCCTTTCCGTAAAGTTTTTTCATAAATATGTCAGTATTGAATTAACTGGTAAAATGCGATTCGATCCGAGCTGTGTTATTCAATGTAAAAGCACAAATGTTTTGTCACTCTATTTAGTGAAATTCCTTGCTAATCAAATTTGATATATGCTGCACCGAAATCTCATATTGGGTGCACTGCGTTTCTCAAATAAATGAATCTGAGGAGATAGAGTGTTTCGTGATCTGAGGAGCTAGAGTTTTTTTCTAGGCAGCCATAAGGTGTAACTAAGAAAAAAAAATAATAAAGAGAAGTGAAATAGCAAGCGAATTGAGAAAGACCTAAAAGGATATGACCTTGTAAATTCGTAGTGATTGTCGTTCTGTTTATTTTGTGACAATGTGATAACGTTGGATTATATTTGAACTTTTTTTTGTGTGTTTTTTTTAATGCATCAGTTAACTCGATTCAGATAACTGCAGGTATGTAATTTTTGTGTAAATTGCAAACAGTGAAGATCGAGAATGATGTGATGTTGGAAGAAAGGTGTCAGTTTTGTTTTGACACTATAATTTACTTCGTTTTTATTGCATTGTTGAGAATACCTTAGTATTAAAGGTTTCATTGAAATTCTAAATTCTACTACGTGGTCGAGCTTTCATTAGTGAACATACAAAGAAGAATGTAATGTCACCATTTTTCATTTTGTTGCAATTTTCTTTCTGGAGTACGGTAAGGAGAATACTATTGTAAAGTATTGTACAGTGTGTAAAGGGGAGTATTAGCTATATTGTTATCAACGCTGCTCTTTGTTTTAGCAAGAAGTGCTAAATATAGAAGAGACTTCTTCTTAGTTATATTTTTTACTGATTGTACAAGTGTAGGGTACAAAGACACTGTTACTATGTTATTTTGATTGATACAACATTTAATATCCGTTTACAAATTGACGGTAGTAACGTGTTGCAGTTTTTAATGAAGTTACCTCATTTTAAAAGTAGAAATGGTTGAGTTTGAATAAACTACTACAAGAAAACAAAATGTCAGATTGTGCGAACAAAAGCCAGCATTTGGCATGGACAGTGCGTGCTGTGCAGATTGATTGGATGGATCCATCTAAATTCATTGAAGAAGTGCGTCTTTCTCAGTGAATCAACTGTCTACCTTTTGTGCCGCAGAATTGATCCATTATTTTCAAGCTTAAAAACCTTAAGGGTCCATGTTCCGTTAAGGGGGTCCAAAACTAACCTAACCTAACATGACGTTATATTTTGCCGTGCACATTCACTTTTAAAGGACTTCACCGTTTTGCGTATAAATTTTGTGTCCGGAAATACTTGATAAAAATTACAGTGTATAAACCGCAAACCAGCCTCTGCTAGGTTGCCACTAAAAAGCACGAATGCTATCTAACAGAGTCAAGGCCGGAGCGCAGTAGGGAGCAGGCGCGTCAGGAATCGTGAATATGCTCATACGCGAGTATGTCGCTAAAAACATGTTAGTTTTTTTTTGTTTTTAACAGATTCACTGCGATTATTTATCTTTACGTCGTGAGGGAGGATTGGAATAAATACTATGATAAATACTTACCATATGCTCACTTTTTTCAACTATTAACACGATGTTCACGTTGCTTTCATAATACATTAACTGTAATCACATTCATATCACTACGATATTTATATTTAAATATGTTTTAAGGTTTCTCCATTTCTAATTTTGTGGTCGTCCTGCATTTATCATACTTTCCGTTCAATGTAAATAATTCGTGCCTCTTCACGAAACCTAATAATTTCTGTTCCTCACAACCTACTTAGTTATAAAACTGAAAATCGAAATATTACGTTATAGGGAAGCCAGTAAGAGATGGTCTCTAACGTTTCTTACCACGTGCAATTGGAAACCGCAGCCCCTAGTTTGACACTACTGTTGCCAACCACGGTCAATTTATTTCACTTCCTATATATATATATATATATATATATACCGGGTGCGTCATTTATAATGTCAAACCTTGATGACGGAGAAACCAAAATAGAGAGAGGGAAGCGAAACTTACTTTGCACGAAGCAACTATGCAAAGGGGCACATTGGTAAACGTATTGTTTGGCATCACCGGAAGAACAGTGTTGCCAACCCAATATAAAGTTACGATTTTTTAAATGGAACGACCGAAATCTTATTTCATAATTGAATTCAACACTAAAAATGAAGACGAAAGATATGCCACCCGCAGGTCAGTGTTGGAAACTTCTCGAGAAATAACGTTAAATATGTGTCACATTTAAACGCCTTTTGCACACACAGGGAGTGAGGTACACACCAGTTTTGCACAATAATTTAAATATTGGCCAGAACGGTTTAAATTGACACCAAGTTTAGATGGGTCCGTTAAACACTGTTGACATAACATAAAAGACAAAAGTCGAGTTTGGATATTGTTCAGTAACTCGAAAAAGGCCATAAGTACATTACGGTTTAAAATTTATAGGACTATTTGGTATGTCATAAGAAGCATTCTCACGTTTATTTGAAGTCGATAAGTCAAGTACTTACCGAGATATTCGGAATTTTGTAAAAGCTGAGAATTTTGCGCTGTAGAAGTTGGTAACGCTGTCTCAAATTCCCACTTTTTTCCCTCAACGTTGAGGAATTCGTAAAGAAGTGGTTGTAACAAAATATAAATATTAATAAACACACATACGATGAAAAAGAAACTTTTTTCCAGTACTTGAAATGACTAATTAAGCGTAATTTACTGGATATGAAAATGGAAAATAACGTAAGGAAGTAATAGGACTTCATATGACAAGATAATACAAAGACGTAGAAGACATGTAGGTAGCAGTAGCTACTTTCGTACGATGAAAATATTTATCCTCTTAAAATTTTGGGACACCAATATCAAAACAACCCAATACTCACTGTGTACATTACCAGTATGGTACCAATTCCTGTTAAAAACACGACTGATTGAAATAATTAGACTGTTTGCTTCAAGAGAAGCAGCACAAGAAAGTGCTCTGCCAAGGTGGTCAAAGCTCTCGCTTGTTATACGTGAGGTTGCCAGCCTGGTAACTGAAATAGTGTTATTGTAACTTTTGGCAATTTAATATGGCCTCGTTCGGAGGGATGATTTATAGTCTGATGTCTAATCCATGAAATTATGTTTTTTGCGCAGTGTTTGCTTTTTCGGGTACAAACAAAACAATAACAAGAATGTGTGATAGATGGCAGCAGAAGTAAGCAGTGCCAGGAATGACCAATGGACGGCACAAATAGTATCCGCTATCCTTTAGGAGTCGCTAATCGTGGGCAAACGAAGTAGTGTGCGTGTGTTCAGGAACGTCATTCAATTGAAGAGGATTGGTATGGTGGGAGTTGTAAGTGTTGCATCTAGTTCTGTGTTGAAGTGAGTTATGTTGTCATTGCTTTTTCTTCAGGTGTAAAATTGTCAGTTTTACAATGGCTTAAAAAATTGATATCGTCTTCATTTACGGGGAGGTACAGAAAAATGCTAGCAATGCTCGAATATTGTATGCAAATCGGTATCCAGACAGGGAACAACCTAGTTTGAATGCTTTTTATCAAATAGTGAAAACGTTCTCGGAAACAGGGAGTGTGCACCCAAAACCGAAGCAACGACGAAGGACTGTAACAAATGAAGATGCGAAATTGTTGTGTTAGCGGTAGTGGCTGCAAATCGCCATAATTGTTCATGCGAAATTGCACGAGGTGCAGCAATATCTGAAAGTAGTGTTTTGCGCATACTGCATCGCTTTAAATTCCACCCATTTCATGTATCATTACATCAAGAGCTACATGAGGACGACTTTCAAAATCGCGTCAACTTTTGTGAGTGGGCATTACACCAAATACAAAATGATCCCACGTTCTTTTCACGTATACTGATCTCAATTTGAAGCAACGTTTACAAACCATGGGCAAGTTAATAGGCATAATATGCATTATTGGTCCATAGAGAATCCCCACTGGCTACGGATGGTGGAACATCAGCGCCCATGGAGTGTCAATGTTTGGTGCGGAATTATTGGTGACCAATTAATAGGACCGTATTTCATAGATGGTGCATGGAACGGAGCCAAGTACAGAGACTTTCTGAATGGAATATTATCTGAATTGATAGAAGCGATACCATTGCAAACACGCCTACGTATGTGGTATTAACATAATGGCTGTCCGGCTCATAATTTTCATGAAGCACGCGTCATTCTAAACAAAGTTCCCCAATCGGTGGATTGGACGTCGTGGCCAGCTCGTTTGCCAGATTTGTCACCTCTAGACTTCTCTCTGTGGGGTGTACTCAAAGATGAATGTTCTCGAGAACTCCCCACAACACCAGTAAATATGCGAATGCGAATTAGACGTGCGTGTGCAAGGATTTCTCCTTAAACATTGGCTTACACTCAGTTGAGTTTTAGAACTCGCATTGAAAAGTGTATTAAAGTGAACCATTTTGAATATTTGCCCCACTAAACGATACGACAGGTCGAGCTGCTTTGCTGTGACAAATCTGAATTGAGCTACGAAGATATGTATCATATGTTTGAAAGATCTGCACATACTGATATGTAGGGTTAGCAGACGTGCTCTTATGAGTACATGTACTGTTTTTCAAGCAGGGTTGGCAAAAACCATGGTTTTTATTAAAAAAAAAAAAAAAAAAACGGTTTTTTTGGTTTAAACCAGGTTTTTATGGTTTAAATAATTTGCTCTATATATTCATATCATATATGGACAGAAATAAGTTTGTTTCGCCTTGATGTTATTATGCAACAACCGGGTTATGCTGGAAGGGGTCACATAAGCTTAAAGCGGAATAAAAACCGCTTCTCGAGTTACATCCGAGAGAAATTGTCCTCCATTTGA
Organism: Thermobia domestica; assembly: GCF_964235325.1. Classification (NCBI taxonomy): domain Eukaryota; kingdom Metazoa; phylum Arthropoda; class Insecta; order Zygentoma; family Lepismatidae; genus Thermobia; species Thermobia domestica. The sequence goes on from NC_137455.1 coordinate 122,967,922, forward strand.
ACTCGGAACCAGGACTAATTGGCCACAAATGCGATACGTCTGCCGACTCACTCAAGAAGGAATCCTGATAAAAAAAAACGTTGTACTGATCTTTACATGCTTCTTAATATAACTGTCAAGACTAATTTCAGAAGGGCAAAAAGATAAACAGTTGCACAAGTGAAACCAATATACAGAATTACATATGAACAATTTCAAAGTACTACGGAGTACAGAAGAACTTATTTAGTTCAAGTTAGTTAACAACGACTTTGATTGGTCCAAATTAAAGAAATACGACAACTTAATCTGCATATCAATAAGAAAAGTGAATAAAGATACGAATTTTTTGAGTCCACTTTGGCTCAGACTCATTTATACATAAATAGATACCAAAGATACTTATTTCACTAAATGCCTCTCGTGGGGTCTGTATGACCCCCCCCCCACACACACACACACAAAGCACGGCATTTTCGATGTATTTTATCAATAGTAAACATTGAAACGAAACAATATTTAGAATTTTTCTTCGATTGCAATTACATAACAATAATAACAACTACAAAAAAATCAGAAAATAAACATTTATAAACTTTTGCTTTTGTAGTATAATCTTTTTGAGTAATGAATGGGAAATTTAGGTCTGAATATAATACGAATAATACACGGGAGTGAAACGCGATAACCCACAAATGTGTGTTCATCAAGATTTTACAAACACTTACACTTTTACGAACATTTTTTTGTTTTTTGGTTTAAACCAGTTGGTTTTTTTTGAAAAAACCAGCTGGTTTAAACCAGCCAACCCTGTTTTCAAGGTATTCACTTTTCTACCCTCTCATTTTTAAGTGGAATATTCTTTTGTACTTTTTTTTTTTAATAATGTGTGACTCCTGACACGCTGAATACTTTTTCCATGTATCTGTTAACAGGAATTGGTAACATGCTGGTAATGTACACAGTGCGTATTGGATTGTTTTGATTCTGGTGTCCCAAACTTATAAGAGGATAAATATTTTCATCGTGCGAAAGTAGCTACTAGGTACCTACATGTCTTCTACGTCTTTGTATTATCTTGTCATACGAAGTCCTATTACTTCCTTACGTTTTTTTTTTTTTTTTTTTTTTTTTTCATATCCAGTAAATTACGCTTAATTAGTCATTTCAAGTACTGAAAAAAGTTTCTTTTTCATCGTATGTTTATTAATATTTATATTTTGTTTCAACCACTTCTTTACGAATTCCTCAGTGTTGAGGGAAAAAAGTGGGAATTTGAGACAGCGTTACCAACTTCTACAGCGCAAAATTCTCAGCTTTTACAAAATTCCGAATATCTCGGTAATTACTTGACTTATCGACTTCAAATAAACGTGAGAATGCTTCTTATGACATACCAAATAGTCCTATAAATTTTAAACCGTAATGTACTTATGGCCTTTTTCGAGTTATTGCACCATATCCAAACTCGACTTTTGTCTTTTCTGTTATGTCAACAGTGTTTAACGGACCCATCTAAACTTGGTGTCAATTTAAACCGTTCTGGCCAATATTTAAATTATTGTGCAAAACTAGTGTGTACCTCACTCCCTGTGTGTGTGCAAAAGGCGTTTAAATGTGACACATATTTAACGTTATTTCTCGAGAAGTTTGCAATACTGACCTGCGGGTGGCATATCATTCGTCTTCCTTTTTAGTGTTGAATTCAATTATGAAATACAATTTCGGTCGTTCCATTTAAAAAATCGTAACTTTATATTGGGTTGGCAACACTGTTCATCCAGTGATGTCAAATAATACGTCTACCAATGTGCCCCTTTGTATAGTTGCTTCGTGCAAAGTTTCGCTTCTCTCTCTCTCTTGGTTTCTCCGTCATCAAGGTTTGACATTATAAATGACGCACCCGGTATATATATAACCTGCTACTGTAGATGAAGCGAAAAGGAAGACTTTTCTTCCCTAATTTGTTTATTGTTTCTTTATATGTCTTTTGTTACTGTTTTAACAATTTCTTATTTTCCTTTCTTTTCATCATCTAGGTTCTTTCCACCATCCAGAACCTGGGTGATTAAAAATACGTTTTTCAGAGAAAGTTTTCTCCTGATGGCTACAAAACGTATTACATAGATCAGTTCCACCATGTTTTTATTTTCCATACTATAACACAATCAGTGGAAGCTTTTATTAGCTATAGAAAACAAAAATACTGCCCATAGTGTATAATTTAGCATTATATATGTATACATGAAATAGGGTCACAATTCCACAAGGGACCTAAATATTTCTCCACTTAAGTATTATTTTCTTTTGACACTAACAACTGGAGGAAAAAACCTCGGGGATGATGTTCCCATTGTCTTTTTATTACACTAGTGAAAAATTTAGGATTATAGTTTCGTTTTTAAGTGTTAAACTATAAGTCCGCGGATCACATTCACAATACACACTTCATCTGTACATCAATAAGTATAACTGCTTTAAGAGAGTATAGTAGGGTAGGGAAGTTTGGACCCATTTTGTTAAGTGTATCGAGCGTAATTTCTCGTGTCTGCATAAAGATAGGCCTACCAGTTGGAGCGGGAGTTGACCCAAGTTCGAATAACATGATTGATGATGATGGGGAAATGATGGGTTGACTTTGCTAAGTTCAGTAGTTATTTAAAAGTATTAACTCTTAACGTTACCATCGCTATTATTGGACACAAATATATGCGGTAATACAAGAGATCGTTTATTACAAATAATATAATATTTTCTGTCGTTTCTGTTTACGGATTATTTATTACGTATAAATAGATGCGCTCTAAAGATTCTCATATACAGTAATAATCAGTGTGAATTCATTTTTGTGGCGTAAAGTTGACGGATGAGTTTCTACCAATTTGATGGGGGGAGAGGGACGATATGTAGAAATTTTTCAATCTACTACATTCCCTATATTGTTGTATAGTAACCATCATGATCTTACCAGAAATATACGTATTTCCGTCTATAATAAGTGTTTTTGGGTTCTTGCTAAATACACATGTTACAATATTGTATTACCGCGTAAGGATTGTGCACCTTAACCAGGGTTTGAAAAAACCTAACCCACCTGGTCCCATATGGGTTTTTCGGGTTTAATTTTTTTTTTTTCGAAATATTTCAATGTCTTTGGGGTAAAAGTGTTAAAATGTGATTTATATTTCAAGATTGTCATTGTTGCAACTTGCAACAATTTTCTGTTCACTACTGTTTTGAAAAAATGGCCCTCATTTTGAAATTTTAGATTGGATCGCTGAGAAAATCTACCCAGCAAATTTAGAATGTCTCTTGCTTCTACCCTCTATATTTCCACTTAAAAGTCCTAAAATTGCCCCCTGTAGCGTGGATACCCACTATGGCCGCCATTTTGAAATTTTACGCTGGATCGCCGCCAAAATATATATACAGCTAATTTAGTGTGTCTCGTGCTTCTCCTCTGAAAATTTATATTTAAAAGACCGAAAGTTGTACTCTGTAATGTGTATGTGGTACAGGCAAACGAACAAATGTAGAGCGAGTCATCCTAGGAGACAGTAACATTTGCCGAATATAAATACCAAATATATTAATTTAAAACAAAGATATAATTCATGTATTATGAAGAAAATGTTTCAAAATGTCTTAAATGGCAAATATTTTCCAGCGTAAAATAAATGTTTTTTATTGTTGTTGTTGTTGTTGAAGTTCACTTCCGATACTTTGCGCGTTCAATTACGGGAATATCCCTAGCACTAGCAAGACGGTTCTTTCCCGAAAATGAATTTAAACCAATTAACGAAGAGATAATTCATATTTTATAAAGTAAATGTTTTAAAATGTCTTAAATGAAGTTAAATATGTTCCAGCTTAAAATAAATAGTTTTATTGTTGAAGTATTCATTTCCAATGCCTTGTGTGTTCAATTGCGGGAATTTCCCGAGCACTTCTTTCACGACGGGTTTTCCCCGAAAATACAACTTTCTTTGCTGGGCGATTCTCTGGCAAGTTGGCCATTGTCAGTAAATTTTCAAAATTAATTTGAAACTATGATGTTTATGTCTTTCTATTAAGAAATAGTGTAACTATATACTGACACGTTTAAAATCTTTTTTAAAATATATTTACTAGGTTTTGACCACATAAACTTTATCTGTTCTACACCGTGTTCATTGCTGTCCATATATCCAAATTTTCAAATATTTTTTAAACAATTCTAAATCTGTAATTATGTGAACAATAGCAAAAAATATGAAGTGGACCTTTGGCAAAAATTTGACAATTTTGTTTTAATTAATGTTTTATTCTTGTAAGCAAAAATCGTAGTTTTCTCACGTTATGTTTGGCTGTCCCGTGCGTAACGGAAAACATGTATTTTTCGTCTTTCCTTTGTAATTGTAGGAGATAAAGTATTGCAATCTTTTGCTCCAAAGTAGAATTATTATTAGCTTGTTAGTGGTACTTACTAAATTTGTTTATTATCCTCCTTATTTATTTCATGATGTATAGAAATGTTGTCCCGTGCGTAACGTTACACACGGGACATTTACAAATTTATGCAAGGAAGTGAATAAAATTAAGTTATTAAGATTTCAATACGTGTTTATTGTTACTGAGATTAAACAATGAAGAATAAACTTTTATATTAATCAAAGAAACATGAATTTGCTGAGAGAAACTAAATCGAACACAACTAAACATTACTAAAAACGTCTACGTTTATATAGAAACATTTACCATGAGGCTTAAAAAGAAATTATCGTGATAAATCACACATTTTTCTTTTCATTAGAAAAGTAGGTATGTAAGTTGGTTTGACAGTCTTGTAGGGGGCGAATGGATTCGCTTCAAAACTCTTTAGTTAGCTGTACAAAAACGGCTATTGGTTCTGGAACTCTATACTATATTCTTTCACCCTTTATCAGCAAATTAGGTGCTTGAAGTATATTTAAAACTTGATCTAATGAGACATAAGATCTGTTTTTTTCATCAAAACAAAACTTGTCCATGTATTTCAGATTTGTTACTTACTCTAATGTCCCCATCTTCTTCTACATCACTTTCAGACACACATACCGGAATTTAATCCTATCTCTGGAAGAACCACAATCAAATTTCAGTAGGAGAAATACACGTGCTCTAATATTGTCCATCTGAGCCCGTCATTTAAAGGGTTCAAATATCATTATGAACATCGTTTTCAAAGTTGTATTTTGAATTAATGTCGCTCTCATCACTTGACAAATATATCATTCTGTACACTGGCACTCTTTTCCTTTTCCTTGAACCAACCTAACTTGAATTATCTTGTTCTTCTTTACATTTACGAGTGTTTTCCTCTTCTAAATGGCCAACAACGAAACAATGAGAAATGATTTTCGCAAAAGGAACGTGAGAGGGAAGAGTTAATCTTTTAACTTGCCTATAATGTTGCATTCTCGCTTTATTTTTCAGTCGTGCTCATGGGTTACCTCGGTGTTCTCCCGTTTAGTCCCACTTCCTTCATTCCACCATTTCACTCATTTCTCATAATCCCCGTCTCCTTTAGCCTAACTGGCATAACCGTAGGACGTAACACTCAAAGATTTCATTTCATTTTCATTTATTTTTCAGTCTCACATTGTTCCTATGTTTTAAGTGTATATTTTCTAGCCCTTTCAGCACCACTCATTGCTTTTGTTGATTGATTCAGTTCATCACTGACAATATTCCTTAGAACAGAATTAGTTGCCTGTGAATCCACATTACTTATTTAAAAAACTCACACTGAAGCAAATCTTTACTGTAAAGTAACAATCATACCAAAAACCAACTGTTTCTCTTCAGTTCACTTTCCCGCATTTCACCTGACAATGGCAGCGTTCAAACGATTCAACATTTGGTAGGTAGCACAGAGGATCGAGCAGCTCAACAGTTGAACAACATTATGTGGTTTGAACGCCACCAGTGAGCACTCAGATAAGTACTCCAAAGACATGGTAATAGTACTAAGCGAGTTGCCTAGCAAAGTTCAACTTTGATGCTTTGGAATGTATTTTAATTCATTTAAATTAAATTATGGATGCAAAGTTTCTATGCTTGTTAATGTCCAAATGTTAATGTTAAAATATCAATCTCTTTAGTAAGGATATTGATAATTGCAGTCTGTGAACAACCAAACAATTGCATGGTTACTTTTCTATCCCGTGCGTAACGGCAAGTCAAAAAAGGAAACATAATCTGACGCTAATTAAATTCTATTTTTCAATTTAAAAACATAATGCACAGTAAGGAGAACGAACGTAGAACGTAAGTGATGGCATATAAAATGAAAATGATGCCATAAATCGCAGAAAATATCCAATGAATTTGAAGTTGTCAAATGAGCTTTTCGTCTGAGTCCCATGCGTAACGCTTAATTTTGGCTTATAACTCAAATTTGCAATTGTTTTAAGTGTTTCATTTTATTTAATTATGCACTAGTAGTTTTCCCCCTAATTTTCACATAGTTTTTATTTTATTTATTTGAAAATACATTTTTGTGCAAAAAGGCAGTTTTTGTGTACAAATGTTCCATGCGTAACGCCGAGAATCGCCCTACTAGACATCGATATTTCCACTAGTACGGAAGTTTAAATTCAGTATTTGAAATAGTAGGGTTACATAGTCTTCGGAACTCCGAGCATTAAGCTTCTTAAATTTGACATTTTTTTTTTTTTTTCTGTTTTCTACAGAATGCTATTTGAAGAGTAGCAACAAATGATTGAACTATACTACTGTTGCTGGAAAACATAATTTTACTGAAGAATACTTGTGTAACCGTCATACTAATAGTTTTACTAATTTATTTACATATTTACAGGTGATACAGGTACCTATGTCCTTGAACTCGTCAAACGTATGAGGGATAACGTCCCCCGGCGTCGCTGAGCACACTGTTCACGGAAAATATTTTCTAAAATATAAAATTGGACATTTTACTTCAAATAGGTTATAAACAGAATCCATACATTAACTTTTTTGTAATTATTTCAAGCTAAGATAAGCTTTTTTTTATTCATTCAGTGCATTCAGAACTTTATAGATCTAACGTTGAATGTTGTTGTATACTTTAACATGAAAAAGTCTAATTCGCTCAAGGGAAGTCTAAAATCTGATAAAAATCACTTTCAATGTGATCATCTTAGTTGTAACAATAATATACTAACAGAAAGCTCAAAAACCCAGGTGGATTTTAAAGTGTTTTTTTTCAGGTGGGTCCATCCGGGTTTTTTCGGGCTGGGCCCACTTGGGCAAACCCTGACCATAACTAAGTGTTTCTAACGTATACCACTAAAAATTACATACATATATTGAGTGTGAAATTGCTATAAGTGATTGCCTTACCTTTATAATGTTGTTAGGGAGGATATAATTTCGAAAATAGTAACAAAACACTATAAAGAACGCTAACTTTATAACCGATTTTGTATCACACATCAATTCCTGTATACATACGAAATCAATTATATGATATACAAACCAAAACCCTTCATGCAGTGAATTATCATTGTCAGGAAGGGAGGTGGAACTGGAATGGCAGCTTCATTTCTCTTATTTGATCATTCTTCATTTCATGTTCTTTGCCCTCCTCTCAGTTACGAACATCACTGCAGGATTCACGGGTTTAGCGTTGGAGTTTCAGAAGAGAATGATCAGTGGAAATCTCTCCTTTTCTAAAGTGGATGTGCACCATCCCTCCCTGCTTTGCTCGAATCCAGATATATATATATATTTGTATAGAAGAGCTAAATGTAAAAAAAAGTTATTTGAGTATCTAGTGGATCTGGCTTTGGTGCATGTCGTTCGATTCTCGGTGGGAGCACACAAATGACTTAATTTCACTAAAAATTACAATTATTATAACAAAATGACCATATCTCGAAATCCGTTGAGGTCAAAAACGCGAAATTTGATATTTAGAATTTTCATTTAAAATAAAGACATGTTCTGGCGTTTTTTTTACGATTTTTTCCCCTAGAAGAGAAGAAAAGGGGTAGGATCTGCAATTGTTATAAAAAGATGGCCATATCTCGAAAGCATTTTAAGGCCAGACATGTTAGGGATATGAGAAGTGCGAGGTCGTAGGCGAGCAAATGCAGAGATTTGGAGGCGAACTCCCTAGCTTGTCAAAGGCTAGTTAAAAATTATTATTGTGATGAATGTACAAGTAGTGGATCAAAGCGTCTGTGTTCGATTAAGAGCTTATTCCATTTTGTAACTAACGAAGTAATAACGCACACTGCCGTACAAGTTAAAGACATTAGAAAATTGAGAAATGGCACATTGTTGGTAGAAAAGAGTAGTGAAAAGGAAACTGAGAAACTGTTTAAATTAGACTTCACTGGTCCACTTCACGTCATTGTACAACTGCACTGTCTGTTGAAAGTTAGCTGTGAACTGATTATCGTAGGTGCCAAGTAAGCATAATTACTTGATGAGAGTTGGATACTCACCCTCAATGACAGCAGTCTTACTCATTTCTCTACTGGATCGGGTACTTCTCGTGCATTGACCTTTTCCTTACGGTTTTCTTCACATGATCTCTGTGACGGTAATCATTTTACAGTAATCACTGATGTCATGTCTATTACTAAATCGTGCCAGTTTCGGCGCTTTAACTTGAAACGTGCTGATTGGTCAACCTTTCGCAAACTCAGTGAGTTTTATCCTCCAAAAAAATTGCCGTATACATTATGCTGTATACTTATTTGAATATACTGTCACGGATGCTGCCTTAGTTTTATACCAGAATACGGAGGCGATGGTCCACGAGAGCGAGTTCCATGGTAGTCCGCGAAAATCGTGAAGCTATCCTGGCTCGTTGGTGCGCTCTTGCCACATGTAATCGGCATTCAAGTACTAAGAATTTCAACTAAAGGTGGGAATTCTCTTGGTTGTGCTTTCGTCATAGACGAGGTTAGCTCGGAATTAGTCTACACGGTCTGCGTTCAATATTCACTACTGAATTAAGCAATATGTAGGCCTGTTTCGAATGAACTCCAACCGAAGTTAATACATTATTTTATGGGTGGTTTAATGTTGCCATCCTCATGAGTATCTTTTAACTTTCGAAAAAAAAAAAAAGTTTATTGACTGATAGATTGAATGAAATTTTCTCATATAGCTTGAATCGATACCCGTTGTAAACGAGTGAACTGCTAACTACTCTCTAGGTTGTCATAGTTACTACTACTACGTGTTTACTGTATTGCGCAACTCGATAATGATAAGAATGATGATGTAATCTTTCCACATTATCATGGACAACCAGTTACCCGAAGGGGTCAGTCTTCTGTACTAGGTTAGGCTACACCCGTTCAGAGAACAAACCTTTCGTGTACATGCTACTTCAGTGCAATATGGAATGGAAGACTCAAATACAAGCCTGGATTCGAACTCGGGGTAAAACCTTGACTTAACCTTGGTCGTTGACTCCCACGGCTCGTATGCATACTTCCGACTTTTGACTGCGATTTGAGAACCCAATCAATTTCCAGGCATGAATACGAAACTTCAACTTTCCAGATTAAGCAAACGCTCCTCCTCCCCCCCCCCCCCCCCCCCAAAAAAAATCTAAAATAAAAATAATCATTCAATAAAACTATTATTTTCTATCAATTACATTTTGAAGCCAAATGTTGTCTAACATGAAGAAGATTCCACATACTGTTTTCCAAGCACAATTTCATTCTCATACAACGCAAATATAATGTTTACATTTGAAATAACACTTGTACTAGCTTTCGCTTCCTAATGAAAATATATTAAAACATCAGCAAATCTCTACCTAGTATTATGAATACAGTTCTGCTTATGAAATGAAAAGTTTCTTCCACTGAATTGTTTATTATAAACTCCAAATAATAATAATATACACAGTAAAGTTCATTATTCAACTTGCAAAACAGGTTTATCCAGATAGTTTCATGTACGTCAAATAAGATAGGATTTAATTTTGAATGACCCCTTTTCGAAATAATTCTGAACTTGTTTACATAGTGTCTTGCCAATAATATAGAGGGAATTCGAAGTTTGTAAATGGAAATTCGCAATTCCATTTTCCTTATTTATGGGTAAAATTCAGTTACTAATAAGTGGAGATAATAGAAAGCAATCCGTCCAAGAAGATATTTCCAAAAAATAGTATAAAATAATAAAAAATATAAGCAAAAAACAAAATTATGCTCGGTTTTGTGTATACTGGCAATAATGCTTTCGAGGGATTTTTGCAGTAGCAGAGCACGATTGCAGAGGGAATTTCACGATTGGTGGTATCCAGAAATTGAATCAAGGGACTAATATCATGATTTCAAAAATATCTACATAGAACATGCTTATATTTGTTTCAAGTTTCATGTCTTTATCGTTCTTGGTTCAAAAGATATACGCAACCGAACTTTGGGTTGCGCAACAGTACGGACACACTGTACATAGACGTTTAATGTAAATTTGAGATGGGACTTTTTCCGTTTCTTTGCCAGCTTTGTTTATTGTGTCTAGTGTAATTCAACCTTCGTCAGGTGCTTTCCTTGTTTCATCCTCCTTGTAGCAGATTAAACCTTTTGCAGCTCATATGGAAACAGAATGAAGTGACTTCAGATTGAATGTCCTTATTATAAATATAAAATGTAACGTAACAGGAACACGGATCATGTCCATGGGTTTACTCGGGGTTTCTTGCTCGTTCTCCCCCTTCAAACACACACACTTCCTTCATTCCACCTACTCATTTATTATTATTATTATTATTATTATTATTATTATTATTATTATTATTATTATTATTCCATTTCACTCCATTTGCGAAACGAGAAAATGTATTTCAAACTTTTTATGGGAGAACTAGCACTTTTTTTTTCTTTCTTTTTCAATTGGAAACAGTGAAAACAAGACCTCACCTTCTTTCAGTTTTTGCGGTAAGAGATGGAGGAAAACTCTCTTTTCCGCGCTGAACTTGAGAGAGTAATTTTGTAAGTGGCAAGAGTTCCACCTAGAAGTGTGAGTAGAAAGGATTTAATATATACGAAATAGTCGTTAATGTTTGTAAAATTTGTGTAATGTATGTATTTTTTCTTCAGGCTACCTGCTGTGACTCAGGACAGGATTATGGAGCGTCTGATGAAACTGACAACTCAGAACCCACTATCAATGCTTATCAAATATAGCATTATGGGATGGAATGGGACATGTGCTGATAATTGTTCTGGTCATGGAGAGTGTCACAATGGAACTTGTTTATGTGAAGTAAGTTGGAGTTTAAGAAAATGCTGATTTGTGTATAAAGAATTTCGAATCGCATAAATTTCAATTGTGGTAAGGTGCATATTTTGCACCATTACCTAAACTTTGAACTTTTTGTCCGGAATGGTGATTAAATGTCTTTTGATTCATTTTACATTGAAAATATTAGAAATGCTATCTGTTACTTCTGCATATAAGTTCTTAATTCTCTAAATGTATTTTATTCATTATTATAAATAATGTGCCATCAATAGCAGGTCAGATGGCGTGCTTTTAAAAAGAAAAACCTTGAGGTATAAATTCTCTCTTAACAGTTAAAAGCACTTAACCATTGATGTAGCATCAATATTTATTTTCACACAATGCTCTTAACAGTTTTTTTTTTTTTTTTCATAACTATCTACCTAAATATCATATTTTGTAAAATTCTTTTTCACTATTTCTTTCCTAATATACAGGGTGTAACATAAATGCATGGCCAAAAGTGACGAGGTGATTGCTGACACTCAAATAATTAAAAATGTTCCTATAAACATGGGTCTGATGCCGCTCCGTTTCCGAGATATAGGGTGTTCAAATATCGAGTCCCTCTAATAGTTCACTGTGGGAAAGTGAATGGAAGTGTTCAGTATTACAGGAATAACACAATCAAATGGAATTGTGCCAGTGAAAATACATTTACACTAACATAGATAATGAAACTAATCAACATTTGAGGTTAATAGGTTTTCAGTGTTGCCAACCTGGTACAAAGTGTTGTTTTCAAATAGCACTAGACGTCCACATGAAGTGCGCAACATTGTTACCCAATAACATTACTTTGTGGCTTTTAACATTTATTTACTTTGTAGCTTCATGCGTATGTTATTCTCATGTGCATTCATTTGTAACGACACAATAACACTTTCATCCAAGAGTTGTGATCTGTGAACCGTTGTTTCCTATTGTGCGTCGTTAATTGACTTCACACTTGAACTCCGTGTCTTTGGAAAACGAAGCAGAATCTGCCTCATGTTTAAGAACGTTTTGATAACAGCAATCATATGCTAACATGTGGACGTCTAATGCTATTTGAAAACGTAACACTTTGTACCAGGTTGGCATCACTGACAACCCAAATGTTGATTAGCTTCATTCTCTATGTTAGCGTAGATGTATTTCCAGTTGATTGTATTATTCCTGTAATACTGAACATTTCCATTCACTTTCCCATAGTGAGCCATTGAAGGGACTCGACATTTGAACAGCCTATATCTCGGAAACGAAGCGGCATCGGACCTATGTTTATAGGAACATTTTTACTTATTTGGATGTCCGCAATCGCCTCGTCACTTTTTTTCCATGCATTTATGTTACAACCTGTATAATGAACGACGTTGGTAAGAAGTAGCATCCTTGTTGAATGTTCCTTCCAGTTACTTCCCTTTCTTATTTTTCTATTTTAATTCTTGCTTATTGGAAGTTTCTTACGAGTCGTCGATCCTTTCATTCCACCTCCAATCTTCTTAAACTCTCCTATCAAACTTCCTCAGTCGCCAGGTCAAAAGCTTTCTCTGAATTAATAAACACTATCCTCTTTTCCTTCCTCTATAAACTATTCACTGATTACGTGAAGTAATCTAGTAGTACCTCTTGTACCCTTCCTCTTTCTAAATCCAGACTATCCGTTCCTCTTTTGTTCTGTTGTTAAAGTCTTCTGTTCAACATTCGAAGGAGGATGCACCTGTTGCATGCGACATGAAACTTGCATTCGATTTCTAACAGTATTGCGATGTTTAAAACAAAATGTTTTACGTGTTATTATATAAAACAGTGTTTACACACGTTTCTAATATTTCGTTGTAAACATATTTGTTGTTTTAAATAATTTTAACAATCAAAACAGTTCTAAAATATGTTCTAAACAGTTTTATTTTTTATTTACTTGCATTTTCAGTAAAAAAAAGACATGCACCAGAGGAAGGATAACTTTTCCAGTGCAGGACGCGCTATATTCCTGTTATGGAAAGTTCGTGCTGACTTTGACTGAAAGATTACATCTCAGCGTCGCATTACCGTTTTTTTTTTCTTTCTTTTCTTTTCTTCAGTGTATCTATTGGTCACGAAAGTCCCGAAATTAAAAAAAAAAAAACGGTCATGAAAGTCCAAAAATTTAGCTTTTGGGTCACGATTTTTTTTATCTGTACAAATATAAGTACATACTGGAAAATTTTATTATATAAAACGTCAAAATTCACCACCAAAAAAATTTTTATGGTTGGCTTTAGGCGCTACCAAATCGCAAGCAAAGCATGCCTCTATCGCATACATGAAAGTTCGGCCTAATTGGCACCCAAATTCGCTCTTGAGAATGTTAACGAAATTTTATGGTTTGGTAAATAAAAGGTCACGAAAAGGCACGGAATTTCATTTTGGAATTGTAGTAGACAGTCTGTACTAGCATCATTTCCTTTAAACTTGCTGTGAAAACTGGCGATGCCAAATGTTATTATTTTGTTGCTGTGTTTCATCCGTATAAACAAGGCAAAGAAACATAAATATTATAAAAAGGAAGTATTACTGATACTCGTAGTTGACAGACACACGTCGAAACCGTTCCACTATTTAGTTCTTCAGTAGTATTCATTTCATAGTATTTTATTCATTTTTGTGATAGTAAAGAAGTACTTTGTTTCTCTTGTATGTATGATGAAATATTCTTCGCACAAGAAAATATATTTTTAGTGCTGGTCAATAGAACGTATGGGGAAGTTGTATACAAATAAACGAATTAAAAAAATGTAATTCCAGACTTTCATAACTACTGTTTGAAATTGTCTTTAAAATTTTAATATTCATGTATGTTTGTTTGTTCATTATTTTTCGGGCTTTCTGAAGAAAAGGACGAGTAATAGAGAGGCTTAAATACAAGAATTCGATACAGATGTGCAGCGTTCATCTTAGCCGTTGCACAGTATACTTTTTTAGTCATAAACATTGCTTCAGTTTGTTCATCTACATATTTGAGTGTTAAAATGTTAGTTCATTATTTGTAGTCATTAGTATATGTATATTGAAATTCGTTAACGAATATGTGAGGATTTTTTTAACGTAAATTGAATTACTAGGTGAACTGTATGATATATGTATTTTTTTTTTTAATTTATTTTAGATTCAATTCGATGGCGAAGAATGTCATAATCCAAATTTGAGCTACTATATCGCATTTGCATCGGCGTTCTTCTTGTTGGCATTAGTATGCCTGATCCAGTTGGTTATGTGCATAACGGCCGAATTTCAGCGTATGAAGGCTCCATCTCTTCTAAGAGCATGTCGCATCACTACCCAGAAATTGTTGTATTTTGTAGTATTTCTTGCGGCAATGATTCGAGGAGCTTATTTTACCTCACCGGTAAGCAGTACTATATGTTATTTATTAATGTCTATATGTATGTAGATATTGCTGTTTATAGAGTTCAAGCTTACGATCGAATCGAATTAATTCTAATCCTACTTCATACTGAAAATTTTAAAAATCATAATAATAATGTGTGTTCATTTAACCTACTGAAAACTAGAAATATTGAATTTGATATAAGATTAGTATATTTGTATTAGTATAGATAAGATTAGTATATAGCCTTCAATTAGAGAAGATGTAGCATTGTTTCTAAAACACTAAATTATCAGTCATTTTGTATTTTTATTTATTTATTTTTTTAAAATCAGCTATTCGTGTGTATAGCTGAATATTTTGATGTGTTTATATTGTTGATAATCCGATATAGTGGTAATGATACGGAAGAAAGATCAATGTTGATAATGATATGGAACGTTTGTTCTCGAACATCTCTTGGGAAACCCTTACTTTTGAAAGCATAGTTATTTACTTTGCAATGGCGATTTCTCTGTGTTACTGCGTTTACCGCTGGTAAACGAAGAGTCAAAACGTAATATATTATGGGAACTTTCTTAAAGTACAATTTAAAAATATTCCCTTTGCTTTTTCAATAGTCTACCTTTCGGTTCAAGTCTGCAAACACCAGTAAACACTTGTGCTGGGGTCTTTCGTTCAGTATTTCACTAAAAAGAAAGCAATTTTAAAAACAAATAATAATTGGCATGTGCTGCAATGTAAATGATAATAAAATAAACGGAAAAAATTCAAGAAATTGCTCATGTCTTATTTCATATATAGACATATACAGGGTGGGTTAGTTGTTTTGAATCTCCCATGTAACTTTTAAATCAGGTTATTTTCATATTTCAAATCTGCATAACACCGATGCTGGTATCTAAACAAAGTTGTGTCAAACTGTCGTTTAGTTAAAAAAAAAACTTCCCCGACATACATGCTTTAAATAGCAGACCGATTCATAACACACGTTTTCATGCCAGAATCTCCTAATTTGACTAGAAGTATTCCAGCATCTATCATAGGATTCCAACCTGCATGCGACATATTTGATATCTTTGGTCCGTGAAATGTTTTGTATGATTTCTGACTGTGGAGGTTCAGTCGATTATTCATCTGTGGTTAAACACTCAGAAAATATTTCTATAAACACAATACACAAAAACTAAGAGTTACACTTGAAATAATATCTCGAGCGACTCTGTTCTTATGTTAAAATATACTGTAGGTAAGACATGTATTTTAACTGCGTTATGTTCTGGTTCGTATATAAAACTATGTAGAAGAAAAGTATGATTATTTAATGATTTTCCTTAAACGAACAAACAAATTAACTTGTTTAATAAATTGATAAGAGCATCGTAAGAGCTTTCTGTGTAGAATTTTACACATACAGCTTTCGGAAATAAACTGTAACTACAAAGAGATTTTGATATCGGGTAATTTACTTTCATTATGGCTTTCATTTCAGACTGCTTTTCGTGAAGGTTGGTCAACTAGTTTGATGAGTGCATATTACCCATTACTGCTTTCCGGCTCTTCTTTGATTGTATGTTTTTGGGCTGAGGTGAGTTTTTTTTTTTTTTTTTTTTTTTTTCAATATTACTTAAATATATTTTAATTTTAGTTTCGCTATATTGTTTAAATTATGATGTGTTTTTATAATTTAGCTTAGATACAAAAATTCATTGTCTTGAATTTGATCAAAAATGAGCTTAACGGCGTTTTATTGAGTATCTATTCTATATATATAAAAGAGAACGCACAAAATCCTTTGTCCGCTCATCACGCTAATACGGCTGAACCAATTTCTTTCATTTTTGGGGGGTTATTAGGATTTGGACCCTAGATGGTTTTTATCATATCACTTTAATTTTTAATTACCAGTGTCTTGAGATAATTGACCATTCAAGTGTCCATAACGTACAAATCCTTTGTTATTAGTTCATCATAGGTAAAAATAAACGTATTTATATGCAACCCGCATGACCGTGTCACTCGGCGGGTTAACATAAATGACAGGCGATATACAGCGGAAAATAGCTTGAATCTTCTGTTTAAAATTTTTTAATTGATTTGCTTATTTTTACAGACACTTTTACAATATGCCAGCACCGGGATGACCGCAGCGAAGCGGGGCGGGTTAACATAAATGACAGGCGATATAATGTTAAGATTTACTGCAATCTTCTATGGTTTTTATCATATCACTTGAAAGCGAAAAAGTAAAAATTATCTAAGTAACAAAGTTTATTGCGTTCCGGGGTGACCGCAGCGAAGCGGGGTGAACGCTGCTAGTATAGAATATATAAATATTCGTTTCAGCTTTGGGGCTGTGGAGTTACTGGTATTAAGATGTCAGGTATAACTTTCTTAACGATTTTGGCCTTGCTAAACCCTTCCATTTATCTCAAGTATCATTTCATTGTGTGTAAAGAAATTAATAAATTAAGATTTTTCATTTTTTGTATAATACGCACTTGTATAAAATAAGAAAATTACAGTAACGTACCGTAGCGTACTTGAGTTTTATTATTCTGTAGGACGGTAATATCAATGTCTTGCAAATCCTCTGACGTCTTCGTCTCGGCCAACAATATCTTGAAGCTTGTAGCTCAGTTGTTTTTTTAATTTTAACATATTTGGTCTTAATTCCCTTACCTTTGGCCTTAATTCCCTTACCTTTGGCCTTAATTCCCTTACCTTTGGCCTTAATTCCCTTACCTTTGGCCTTAATTCCCTTACCTTTGGCCTTAATTCCCTTACCTTTGGCCTTAATTCCCTTAAATTTGGTCTTAATTCCCTTACCTTTGGCCTTAATTCCCTTACCTTTGGCCTTAATTCCCTTACCTTTGGCCTTAATTCCCTTAAACTTGCCTTCTCTTAAAACCAAAAAAGTTCCTGAACAAACCAATCACTGAAAATAACACTCACAGAATGTTATTGGGAAAAAATACACGGCTAAGGTATTAACTTACAATTTGTTTCTTCAAAACTAAGTCACCATAATGAATCTTTGGTTGTTTGGATATAATGAATCCATAATGAAGACTGTTCTTAATGGTCAATGTAACTTTTTATTCAAATTAAAATTAGTCAGTTATATTCAATATAGCTGCACTAAATAAGTGTTTATTTGTATGAGAAAATGGAAGAGGAGAAATAATTTAAATTTATAATATTTTATAGATAATCTTTGGAACATTATGCTGCAGTCACTATTAATAATTAAAAGACTAAGAAAATAGTATTTAAAACGTATTTTTTGTGATTTTTATAATAAAACATATAAAATAAATCCAACGCAACAAACTCGAATACTTGTATTGTAAAATAACTTTTATTTGATTTTTTGATTGTTGCGACGTCAGTGATTCTTCATATAATTCCAACTCAATTTTTCCAACCTATATTTCTTGCTCTTTCACTCTTTATCGTTGTTTGCCGCGTATTGCGGTCAAAATTGTACGAAAATACATATATATATATATATATTTTTTTTAACAAAATTGGGACTATTATATAAATTCCAGTACAAATTATTCAAAGGGCGTTCAGTAAATTTTACACAGATGATGGGTATAATATTTTTATTACTTACAATGTAATGATGAAATTTTAGGTGAAGATACTTTGATTCTTTGGATTCAAAATGGTAATTATTGTTGTTTCTTGTTATTCACTGGTAAATTACAATGGACACCCAAGTAGACATCAGACCCGACAACGGTCGGTAACGTAATTTCTGTTCAAAACCGATGATGAATCAGCCACATCAATTCATGGGAATTTGCTTTCGGTTATGAGGATCATACATTGGACCGCGCCAGTATCCAACGTTGGTGCAGCGGTTTAAAAACCCTATACTTTCCAGTTCAGGCTAGAAAATTATGGCCTTTTTCTGGGATCAGTGCGCTGTCATTTTCATAGACTTCTTGGAACACTGCTCCACAATTAACATAGAGCATCATTATTTGTAACTGGATAAGGTACGACGTGCTCTGCAAACCAAGAGACACGCCGGAGGTAAGGTCAGCAAACTTCATCATGACAATGCCAAACATCACACAGCCATGATGGTACAGCAGAAAATGATGAAAACGGGATATGAAGTATTCATTAACCTGTTATAGTCCTTCAGATTTCTTCGTGTTTGGTCGTCTGAAGGCCCACCTTTGAGGAAAAACATACGACAGTAACAAGGTCCTCATTTCATGTGTGAACCAATGGTGCAAAAGTCAGTCACCTGAATTTTACCAAAGTGCATTGAAGACATGGAAAGAACATTGGACGAGATGCATCGTAGCAGATGGACACTACATTGAGTGACGTGGCCTTGTAGTTAAAAGATCAAAGTATGTTCACCTGAAATTTCATCATCATTGCAATTAATAATAATAATATAACGATCTGTACAAAACTTATTGAACGCCCCTTGTACTTTAAACTTCAAGTATGTTTAGAACTTTTTTTTATGCATTTGAATTCTTCGTAAAACATATGCTTATAAATAAAAGTTTGTGACTTTTATTCTGAATTGAATGTGGTAAATACAATTAGTAAGTGTGTGTGAGAGAGAGACATATAGGGAAAGTTAAGAACGTAGGTAAGAAAGATTATGAAATCGAATATAATCCCTATTATATTTTTATTTTTACTCACAGGTTTTCCATCTTCGAGATATCCGTTGTGAGAGACCTCAGTTCTTATCGAAATCCTTCTTAGGATTTCTGACGTTTAATATTATTACGTATTCCTTACTTCTAGCAGAGTTCATAACAACGCAGGTAGCCAATACTACTTTGGAGGAAAAGGTAAGATAAAAGAATACCTAAAGTCTACTCTCTGGTTAATAAACATAGTTTTTAGTTACTTTAAAAAAAATAGACGAAGATATTGGGAGTTAAAAGAGAAAGCTGAAGAACGCGAAACATAGAAGAATCATTTCAAGGCCTGAACCTAAAGAAAAAGAACTCATTAGTTCTAGGACCTGCCAACAGTCAGAATAATTAATACTATTACTATTACTAGTGAAAAAAAAAAAAAATACACACACTTATATTCCAGGCGCTCATCAAAACTCTTTCCACGTCTTGTTCGTTAATTATTCTTTCCTTTCTTCTTTTGCTCACCCTTCCCTGATGAAGCGTGTACAAAAGTGTTTACTACAGTGATTGTGTTTTCGTGTTTGTAATTCATTTTTCATTTCAACTTTTGAATTCCTTTGTTGCAGTTATTTCCAACCTGTCCTGAAATCGTTTCAACACCCTTATTACGAGAGCTCGACCTTTGGAAAATCTTGTACTTGCACCAGCACTAAACAAATGTCAGAAACCCTCATCCCCACTATCTATACTCTTCTGTGTCTAAAGGGGTGAAAAGACACTTACTTGCATTCCATCATTCCATCTTAACAATATCAGACATTCTTTTTTTTATTTTTTCATTTATTTATTTATTTTTACATTTTTTCTGCTACTACTTTTCAGTCTGCTTTAGTTTCATAGTTTATTATTATCATTATGTATTGTCAGTTTCTTTATAATTTAGTTTTTGTATTATTGTTCCTTTTTCCTGAGTTATATTATTTGAGTACTCAATTGTGAAATTAAACAAAAAGTGTGTAAGGATTTATTTACTGTATCTTAAATCATTTTGAATTGAAAAAAAAAATATACAATATTCTTTAAGAAAGTGACTCAAAAGGCTTGCAAGAAATACGAAAGGAAATAAAGAATATAAATCGTTCTTTATAATATCAACAATTACAAAATTCAAATTATGAATGAGATTAAATAAATAACTGAGATGTTTTGATGTGTGTGTGTATATATAAACCTATGGAACGTCAATTACCGAGATCAATTAATTATAAGTAACATTTATAAATCTGAAAATTAAAGGGATAAAATTGTATTGTTTGAAGTTCTTGGGTGTTCATTTTTGGAAATTTGCCGTTACTTTTCTTTGTATGAATATTACGAGAATAAGTCCGTATTGAAAAATGTGTATTGTTTTAACCATATGAACTTTATGATAAAACAAGCCTTACATTGTCATTATCTGTATCCCAGAGAAGTGATTTCGAGAACCGCCCGTCTCATCCTCGTTTACTTAATATACGAAGAACAATGAAATCATGTAAATGGCATACATAATTAATTATATATAAAACACGAAACATGATTAAGAGAACAAGTTGTCAACTAACAATTGTTACTCTGTACCGAAAATATAAAATCTTCATAAAGATAAATGAAACATGAATTAAATCATCATTATCCACACATCATTTCATAGAATATATCACACATAGAGTTTACAACTGTATACTCATAAGCAAGTTGCTCTACTATCACGCTCCTGGGCAAGGGGATAGTGAGCATGAAGAGTAAGTTCAAATTTGATATGCATTAGAATTCTGATTGAAACCTTGATAATACAGCCTCAGTCAATCCCGGCTTGGGTTTTTTCGTTATAAGATTCAATGAGTCCTTTTTTCAATATTTGATGTAGTTTTTTTGGATGATTTTGACTTTCTTGATGGTACAATTGGATGTCCCTAGATTCTTGAATAGACCTGAAACTGCGTAGGCTCTTGATCTTTAGAGTCTCGTATTTGCTCCTTTATTCTGGTGTCGACTTTTCTCTCGGTTATAAGTGTTTCAGCCATTACACTGATAGCTTCATAAATTCCGTTACGTATACATTTCTTCATGAAATATCTTTAATAGTCAGTAAAAGATTAATTTGGGATTTATAATTTGCCAGTAAACCATATTTCTTGGCAATTTTGTTCAAATTAAGTGATAATTTTAGCCAAAAAGGAATGAAAATCCACTTCCCTGCTTACTGAAAACCCTTTTAGTGGACATTCTAAGGATATTCAAAGTTTGTGTTATAATTTTTAAATAAAAATATTCTAAGAATATCCACTTAGATTACTTGATTCATATATAAATTGTATGTGAATTTATTGCATTCTATTGAACATTATATGAAGCAAGTCCAGTTCAAAATCAAGTGTAAATTTAATTTTTAGATATATCGGATTCATTCCTGAAGCACTGTGCAATTGTTCAACAGTTTTATGAAGTGTAAATTTGGCTAGCTAGGGGTCCGCTCCCTGACCCCCGCTTTTCTTCTCCCTACGGCCTCGATCTCTTACGTATCAGTCTTTGCATCCGGAGTGAATTTCATGCATTTGCTCTTAATATTTCCTAAATTTGGCCAGTTGGGGGCTTTGTCCCCAAACCCCAGCGTTCTACATAATTCTACCGAATTTCAAGTTTCTTTTCCTATTTCGACTACCTAGAAGACAAGAGTTTGTATCCCAAAAAACGCGCTTTTAAATAGCATGGGAATTTCTTCATCTCCCCTTTAGACCCCTTAAAAACTACAAATATTTACTTTTAGCAATTTTCCTGTGGATTAGTTCTGGAAGGCTACAATCGTGCCAAATTTCATCATTCTAATGGTGACGGAAGTGCCTAAACATTGTGGGGTGTAGAAGATGTACCATATAAATAACATGGGAACAATTTTTGCAGTTCCCCTAAGATCATTCTAAAGTCGCAGATTTTTATTTTTAGTGATTTACTTAGGTAACGCTAACGAAAACGTACAAACATACCGAATTTCAAGTTTCTATTCCAATTCGAAGTACCTAAAATATGAGATTATAGGTCCAAAAAAAGGTCCATTTAAATAACGTGGATTTCTTCATCCCCCTTAGATCCTCTAAAAATTAAATATACAAACTTTTGGCAATTTTTCTGTGGGTTAGTCCCCACAAGCTACAATCATACCAAATTTCAACTTTCCCCGTCAACCGAAAGTACTCATTATTTTATGACAGTGAGTCAGTTCATAAAGTGTTGTTTACATGTCTGTTTTGTAGTGTATTCGCTCTCGCTTTCTAAAAGTGTTGCATTCGAAATGATTCGTAACTATACTGGCCTATAATAGAAGTATAGAAATGCCCATGTCTAAACCGTCTATCCTTTCGTGTATCTTTGAATCGAAAATACTGGGTATTGAGACATACCCCAACATTGTTATTATTTCGCAATTTAATTCTATACCTATATCTGTTTTAATCAAATTTAAGTATATTCTAATGCCAAATGCATCGAAATAACATTTAACAGATCAACAACATGTATAGAATTGATTGTCCGCGTACATTAATAGTATTGATACTGAACTGTAAGTTAGTTAGTTAAGAAAAATGTGGTTTTTTCATATGAAATATAGTTAAACAGTAAAGAGGCCTTCTCTGACTAGTTTGCGGAAGGGAATGATGATTCTTAAATTTTTCTTATTTCGATACACGTATAGTAAAATCTGTTTTGGAAATTTTAAAAGTGTTGTATATTTTCAAGAAATGCAATTCGAAATTAATGTTGATGTTTTGTTTTACTATGAAAAACGTTATTAATTGTCTATAATTTATTGCACTGATTTGTTTCAATAGGTTGCATTATTATTATTATTATTTTCAGAGCTTCTACACTCACGTTTTTAATGGATGTTACGCAGTCTTGATATTCATTGTAGTGGTATTTTTCCTTATATATGGAGTTGAAGTTTATTTCAAGGTAAAACTATAATTTCATTTTAGATAGTAAAATATTTTACTGTATGTTTTCACTTTTTACCTAAAAGTAATGGATATGAAAAACATTGGTTTTACTGAATGCTATATATTTGGATGTTTTACCTGCCTGGTTTGGTAGTTGATATTGCTGTGTATATTCAGTTTCGATGTAAATGGTTGTATTACGGACAAGAAAGTCTCAGGGATTAGAAAGGTAGGTCGAGTAAGTGAATGAACCCAATTATCCAATAATATGCTGGAAGTCATTCTTCGCGTTCCTTACAATACGTAGCATTTTAACGAAGTTCCTTCATTTTAATATAAAATTGGTCACAATGAGTCTATTATATTTTCGTTTAACAAGTTTATTAGAGAGAAGCGTGGCATGCAAATAAGCCCAGGTTATGTATGTACTGATATTCCTGGCAAATTAGATACATAATTTAAATGAATGGTTTGTCCCATAGTTTTTATTTTTATTTATTTATTTATCTTTTTAATTGACTGTTACTTCTGTTTGAAAATATAGACTATATATTAAAATAAGAACAGTTCCAGCATTAAACTAAATTGAATGAAATACTTCGAGGTAAGAAACAAATTTTATCTGTAGATCTGTCAATGACATTTAGATAATTTACTATTCAAACGTAGATTTAGTTTGCTGCGGCGTTTTTATATCCTTTCTAGTTGCTGCATCTTCCTATCCTTTCTAGTCTTTTGTACAAATTTTACGAATTGATGTACAATTTGCTATGTTTACTGACGACCTAATTATTATGCTAAGGCTTTACATGTGGTGCATGTTAATTGTTTGTCATAATTAATATTTTTAGTTTTATTCTTGTCTGCGTTATACACACTGAGAGTGCGAAAACAAACAGTTTTACCTCATCATACACTAAATGAAATATATATTTCACGAAGCTAGGACCGTGATCATAAAGATAAGATAGAGTTGTGTTGAAGATTTCAGAAGAGAAATGGTCAATGAAAATTTCAAACTGCATTATAAAAATTGTATTCTCATGATCGCTGCATAATGAAATTTGAGTGTATACATTGTGTCTATGCGCGTTAAAGTACTAATTTAAAAGAGCGAGTACGGTTACCTTGTGATGCGTCAAGGGTTATTCCTACTATATATTATGCAAACTTTACCGGTTACTTGTTGAACGGCTTCTTAATTCATTTATTCTTCTTTCTTGTTTTTCTTCTTTTCGATAAAATGAATAACTCCAGCATTAGAGTCGAAATTGAGTAGATAGTATGACTTACTTTTACTTTTCTGATAAACTGGAAAGCTGTACACAAAACTTCCATCTTGTTGAAACTAACAATGTTTCTATATGCATCACTAGCGGATCCAGAAGAATCATTTGGAGGGGGCGGTTCGCTTCCTGGAAGATGAGCATAGCCTCAAAGTGACCAGAATTTCAATTTGGAAAAATGGGACACATATGAATCCGGGGCTGGAGGGGGGGGTGTAAACTTGATTCCCAGATTATATTTTATGATCCAAATTTGTAAGTTTTTTTAAAAATGAAATTATATTCTTTCTCTAGATTTAAATTAAATACGCACTTCCGTTTCGGAGGCGTGGCGGTATCATGATTCACTTCACACTTAGTCACTGCGATTTATCAGATGCGCTGTATTGGATTGTACTTACACAAAAGAAAGTGCTATATTGACTATGGTATTTATCCTGTCATCTGTTATCTGCTACGAAGCCTGTCCCATTTCTCTTCTGTGTATATAAATATAGCTTCTCTTTGTTTCACTAAAGTGATCGCAAGAAAACATGAAGCTTGACATAAATCTAACAATTTCATTATCCAATAGAATGCGAGGGTATGTTCCGGTCGTCGATCCGTATCCATGACATTTTTTTTCAGTGCCTCTCTGAGAGGGACATCATCTTTGATCTCTGGCGCTATGCGAAGAACATCTCCTGAGGGCAAGATGTTGAATTTCCGTTACGTTTCGTTTTTCACCATGATTTCAGTTTGTCAACATTGTTGACATTTTCTTAAGTGCGCGTTAAGATTGCGGCTATATAAATCATACCAAAATCTTCTGATGTATCAAAGGTGAAGAAAACATTTCCATGATTGGTATAGAACCCAGGATTCACGAGGAGTTGGGGAGTCGCTGACTGATAAACTTTGACACCCATGGAATTGTTCATTTCTCAAGAAAAGCTCCCAACTGTACTCAATTGATATATTTAAAGATGAATGTGTAAGGAATTCAATTTGTGGTACATCCAGGAATTTTCCACTTAAACAGGAGAGAGCAAGAAGACAAATATAGGACATTATTACAAAAGTATAGACCTCTGTACATAGGGTATTTTGATTTGTTGCTTGAGTTTAACGTTCCATGGTTATGACATGACGGCTGAAGAAGACGTGCACTTACTAATTATAGTGGAATTCGAACCACCTTTTTCGTTAAAATGTACCCTTACCGGGAATCGAACCCGGGACCGAATGCTCCGCTTTTGCAGTGGTATAATTGAGTATGTAAAGAAAAACCCGCATTAGACCAGATTAGGAACAGGAGGTTGGAAATTGACTCTATTAGGTAATTTCTTAAAAGCAGCATTTAGAAACGTATAATTATAGTCATGCTTACAACAAGAATAAAAGTACGAGTAGTCTTCGCTTAGGCGGGATTTCGCTCCCAGACCTCCAATTTGTTCGGAACACGGCTTCACACAATATAGCAAATGCTTCCACGTAGTACTGTGACACAATATTTAGCGTTCTCCCTTCTGTTTCTTTCATATAGAATTGGATTGAGCTAAAACGCTGTCACGAAATTCAAACACCTAACAAATATTTTAGTGAACCCTCACCTCTGTTTTTGTCCTACGTTAACTGGCAAAAAATGCTCAAATCCATGTTTCATTATTTTAAATGAACAATCAAACAAGCAACTTTCATATATCTAGGCGTAAGTGATCCCGAGATATAGGAATCTTATAATAATAATAATAATAAGAAGAAGAAGAAGAAGAAGAAGAAAAGAATACAAAAACGCAGAAATATGTATTGAATTGTTTTAAGTGAGAAGTCCATATACCAAATTCCATGTTTCTAACCTTCAAAGATTCGCCCCCTTTTCTTTCCACCTCTTTTCCCAATTTTACTAAAGTATCAAAAAATGTTGAAACGCGTGTCAAATTACTTTAAATGAGAAATCCAAATCCAAATTTCAAGTCTCTAACCTTAAGGGATTTGGAGTGATGACCATTTTATTAAAATAATTTCCACCCCTTTCCCCCTTCATTTCTTTGAATTTCCAAAAAATCCTTCCTTAGTGGCATCCTAGATCACAAATCCTATCTACTATCCGAATTTCAAGTTTCTAGCTTAACCCAGATATGCCTAAAAAAGATATGCCAGATATGCTTAACCCAGATATGCCAGATATGCCTTTTAAAAGGACACTCTGCAATGCTGACTTTAAGGCGTCCTCGTGTATGCTCTATCAATCCAATGTGCTTTCTACTGGCCCTTTTTAAAGCACACCCCTTCCCGGTGAAACTGGAAGTGGGGCATCATCTTCTTTTGCCTTTTTCTCCGTCATAAGGCAATAATATGTGCTATATAGAAAAGATTAAAACAATTAATAGAATTTTTTTCAGGCATAGCTGGGTTAAGTGGTTTGGCCTGTGCGAAGATCAGGACCACAACAGCTTGTAGCTTGTATTATTTCCCAAGAAAAGATGAAATGCCATTAAAAGTCACATTGAATGTTTCCGTGTTGAACCTCAAAAGTCACAGTTCTTTGTTGATGTAGTATCTAGCGAGAGTTCCGGTACTTTTGATCTTTGATGCATGAGGTTCTGTGGTTTGATACCCAATGAGTGAACATCGAACGTACTACAGTGGTTCAGATCCAACTTTAAACTCTGGTTCTCGTTCTGTGAAGCATCACTTTTGACGAACAACATAAACACATATCAATCAACCAACCAACCTAAAAGTCCCATGTCAGATTTAGAGAGCTTTACAGTAAGGAGCGCTGAATATTCTATATTTCTCTTTATTCAAGGTAAAGGTAATTGAAGTTTCAGGTTTTGAATTCCATCCCCACATTTTTTTTTCTAGGACACAATTTTAAAATATAATTTTTAGTTCACAGAGTGAGCCGTCTTTCCTTCTTCCTACAGCTGTTCGTTCAACGTATGAATCATTCTCTCTCGTTTGCGGCTTATGGTAACCGTCCCAAGGAACTACGGACAGAAATATTCACAATTCAAATATGTCTGTATTAAGTACTATTAATTACCACACATTTTGATTAGAGTCTACTAGGCTTGTTACACAGATTGGATCGGCCGGGAAAAGACAATATTTGTATTTCCGAACGATACATGCTGGAAGTAGAAGACCTTTGGGGGGGGGGGGGGGGGCGGTCGCCCCCTCCGCCCCCCACGTGGATCCGCCAGTGATATGCATTAACATTAAACTAGGTGGATGTTTATGAAGTGTGCTGAATCAAATGCTGTGGAAATTCGACGAGGAAGGGGTGGCAATTACTATACTAAAATCTCGGAGGATTAGAGACAAAATTTGGTATTGAACATCTAATTTCAAGTAATTATATACGTATTACAGTGTTTATATATCATGTGTTCTAAAAATGGTGTCCACGGACTTCAGGGCATTATTGTATAAATCAAAATAAAGCAATATATGTATATATATATATTTGTATTCTTTTCGTGTCCTCATCTGGAGACGCGAATTGCATTGTATGACAGCGCCGCAGATAAAGAACCATTGAATAGATCTACCAATCTATCAAATAGTTACATCGATTCTTTTCAGATGTCTGTTAAAATAGATATAAATTGATAGTAGCATCACTTATTAATGTAGCAATCGATGTAACTGCTTGATGGATTCGTAGATTAATACTAATGGTTCCGTTAATCTGCGATGTTGCCACATAGTGAAATTTTGATATCCCATAGCTGCTCAAGGAGGCCCCGGAGGGTATACCATCATATAACACTTTCGCTTTATTTTGACCTGTAAAATAGTACTCGGTGGTCCGTGGGCGCCATTTTTAGAACGCCCAATATATATTACTTATAAGGAAAGAAACTGGGTGGGGAGGAAAAAGTGAGTTGGGATTATAATTATCATAGTAAGATGTCGATATCTCGAAATCCCGTAACGTTAGAAACATGAAATTGTGTATTTGGATAAATAATTTAATACGTGTTTCAGTGTTTTTTGATAATTGTAGGAGGAAATGAAAGACCTCGAATTAATGTGATCTTATGAATGCCATCATAGAAATACAACTATTGCTATCCGAAACTTTTAATAATAATAATAATATAAAGTTAAAAAACTATTGGCATTCCATTTTATACAAAAATAAGTACAATACTAGAACCTTCTAAAGGGTGTAAGGAACTCGCTATCTGGTTACATTGACGTTTCTTCATCAGTATATAAAGCGATCTGTGAATGTAATAATTCTATTTACACGACAGAAAGCAAAACTAAACCGAAGGGAAGGTCGAAAATGGACTTTTAAACATTTCAGGACAATGAATGGTGTACTCCCCGCTGCTCTATTGTAGTGCTCGCACATTCAATGCATGAAGTCCTGTTTCGATTCCTGGTGGGAAGGGTCTTGAAATTTGAAGGTTCGGATATTACGTTTAGCTCAAGGTCCACGTCTGGTATAGTCTTGGTGCTTAAAAGAAACGCTAAAACTCTAATCAATCAACTAACAACAAATGATATTCTTGCACAAGGATTCTGCAGTCTTTAAAAAATAACACGGAAAAGAAAAATTTCAAATCAAATTCATTTAAACAAGTGATCCCGATTTTTAAACCCTGAAGGAAATTGAGATCAAATATGGAACCATAGTTGGATAACTACAATTTACATAAGAAGAGCTAGGAACAATGGATTAGAACAATACCTAACTGCGAATTTCATAAAATAACTCATTTTCTACAATGCAGATTTAAAATCATCTTTGCCTGTTTCTCTCCTCACAACCTTCAAAACAGCCTCTTCCTTTCTTCATGATTAAGGTTGACTGTTTTCAATTGAAATATTAAAGAAATTACGTTCCACTTACATATAAAGGAGATAGTGAGATAAGACTTTTATGTTTTTATTTTTTTTATTTTTATTTTTTTTTATTTTATTTTATTTTTATTTTTTTTATTTTATTTTATTTTATTTATTTATTTTTTTTTTTGATTGTAAAGTACTAAAGAAAGACATTCAATAGCAACAAAATGTAACAACACGGAATACGAAAGTAGACACACAAGACGGTTTTGCGAGTAGTTTTTAGTTTCCTTTGTAAAGTAATAATAGTGAAATATTTATTGTGTTCCATTAAGTTAAATAGAATTGAGCTTTCTGAATATTAGTGGAGGTTTGTTTTCAAAATTTTAAGTTAATAAGCGTAATTAACTGGCGACTTCCCTTTGTTTAACATCATTTTACAACAATGATGTTCCTCTAGATGAGGATGTGCAGTTTAACGGAGTTCCTTCAGTTGAGCTCCCACCATTGATCAGACCTGCGAAAGGCAAGAATGCGAGGGAACTACGTCCTGACATGAACTTAGACTATATATACTAATTGAATTCATGAATATTAGTTGAGAATATAGTGAATGGTAGCAATCCTAGTAACGTATTAACATTTGGAATAACATTGAATGACAAGCCGACGTATTGTTTACTTAAGTAATGAGAAAATCTGATTTGCAATTGAAAGAAGTCGTTTACTTCGTTAATACTAATTATAGTAATAATAATAATAATAATAATAATAATAATAATAATAATAATAATAATAATAATAAAAACAGATACATATAGATTTAGATATTTAGGACAAAAATTGGATACAGGTCATTGACAAATTCACAGAAACGTTCGCCTGCAAATAATTGAAGAACTAAAAGAAATTGCTCTGATTTATTATTATTATTGTTTCTTTTCTTGTTCTGCGTTTCTTGTTGATTTGTTAAAACATTATTTCATTTTCCCAAGATTTCCTGAATTAATCTGCTACTGAAACTGCGAATAGCTCGATAGTTAAAAAGTAATAATATTAACGGCCATTAGGGTGTTTCCTTATATCATATTGTAATGATCATCTGCGTCTTATAATACAACAAAAAATAATTAAATAAAACATTTATGATAATTTATATAACATTAATTTTCAGATCTTAATAATTATCAAAGCAAGAAAGATGGATCAGTATAAAGTACATTTGCACTATCAGGTAATAATGGTTAATCAAACTCTATTGGCAAAAGAATTTTGCACATATCATTCCAGTTTTAATATTTGGAGATTAGTTTCAACTCCATACAGTAGCCATCGTGAGTGCAACAAATAGCTTCGTTGTTAACATCCTCATTAAACTCCATATGGATCAGTAGTCAATCTATACTGGACTCTTCATCAAGTGCTACAAGTATGTAACTAAAATAATGAGGAAAAAGTACCCTATCATAGCATCTTAATGCGAAATCTTGGGAGAAACAAACAAGAAATGTGTTTCTTCACCTGATCGCCAAAAATTGTTTGGTTTACCAAATTCCATCGTGAAAATTATTTTTTTTAAAAATAAAACAAATGGATTCGTTTCACGTCGTGAAGGTAGGGTGGACTTCCAAACCATCGAATTCAATATTGAAACCAGAAATAGTGATTGCAATACAGGGATAGATCAGAGATATGAGATATTCTTCGGACGCTGAATTATTTAAAGAAAAAAAGATTGCAATTTATTGCCATTTTTTCAATATAATCAATATAAATTTCTACCACTTGCGGCTGCATTAAGGAATAAAGTCGAAGATAGAACCTATTTTTACAGTACTGAATCCATATAAAAAGTCACGTTCCGCTCTTACTCTCTTTTGTCAATAAAAACATAAAGTATTCAAAGTAATGATTAAGTACAGATTTCCATCTTACTTTATTAATCACAAAACAGCTGGAAAACTATTCATATTGGCCTCAGTAGAATAGAAATTATAATACCTATTTCGTAGTTCTTTCGTTTGTGTGTTTCTGATTACAACATCCCACAGCATATAATTTGCATGTACTAATGTAGTTTGAAATGCGATTGATATTTAAACATAGTAGAATATGCGATATCTGTCTAGTAAAATAGGAAAAAAAATATTTGTGTGTGTTAATATGTTATTGTTATGCAATCTCATATATGTTGTGCATGTGCGCTGTGTATGAATTTTAAGTAAATGTTGCTATTTTAATACTAAATATGGTATTAGTTGGACCATTTAATTAATTGATTAGAAGAAACCTCTAAGGTAAATTAGAGTTTCGTCGTAACATCTTAAATTCTACGAATATGAATATAGAACTAAAGTTACTCAAGGTCACATTTTCCGCATTCAAATTTTCTTCAGGTACGAGGCGGTTTCTTATGTGATCATGACTCTACTGTGACATCTATAGCTGCCAACAATCGCACTCCAACTGATGAAAAGCGAACAGATACCGATCCTGCTGTTGCCAAACTTGTTGACCAAAAGGCATGTAGTTGCTATATTTTGTTTGTTTTGTTTGATGTAGAAATGAGCTGCTTCAGGTAACAATGGCGAAGTAGAATAAAATATATATGCTATGAGTTTTAACCATTGTATTGATAAATTGTGTGTACATTTTTTATACACTGTTTGTACTAGCACGACAGATTTAGTAATGGCTTTTGTATAAATTGCTTACTGGATTTCGATTAAAAGTTACGGCCTCCCGTTCAAGCAGTTTGAAACCCATAACATTGTAAAATGACAAATCCGAACATAGGTGTAGGTAATATTAAAAGATCATTTTGTATACGGTAGAGGACTTTTGAATATTTTGTAAAGGTGAAAAATATTACGTGTTACTTAATGTGTATGTGTTGTTGGTGAAAACGGGGTAGTGGCATTGTGCAGATGGTTATGAAAATAATGGAAACATCTAAGAAATTGCAGCTTATGTGATTAATAGGGTGTGGGACCATCGTTAGCGTGCAGAATATCTCTGATTTGTAGCCGAATAGAACCATGTAAGTCATAAGTTGTTTCCAGAGGAATATTGTCGCGTTGCTTATGCAGTGCAGTTACGGAACTGTCAACGAAGATAAAGGAGGATATTTGCTCCTGAGTCAGAGCTCCAAAACTAACCATCAGTGTTTAATGATGTTGAGGTGTGGGGATTGGGCGAACCAGGGGAGGTGTTGTAGTTCATCCCCATGTTAATGAAACCACACCAATTTCTTCCGTGGTGTGAATTGGAAAATTTACATCTTAGATGGCTGGAAACTGAGCCTTGGGATACACGTGGTGACTTAAAATGTAAAATGTCATCTGACATGATCACTGTCAGTAAATCGTTCTGTGACACATTCGTAATCACAGAACCCGTAGGAAACAGGATCTCACGGCCCACAGCATCACAGAGGAGCTGCCAAGATTTGCAGTAGGGAGGGCACCGTTCGGAACATAAAACTTGTTTGAGCGTCCGCTATATATAAACATGGCCTATTGGAAATAAGGTGATGAAAGTGAACTCATCGAATCCTACTATGTGTTTCTAATCGTTGCCGGTTCACTTTGCATGTTCTTGCCGTCGTTTTCTTTGCGCTGAAACATTGTAAACGATGATCAGCCAGTCTAGAAATCGCAACCTAATCGCAGATGTTTAGATCATGCAACTCGTATCGGATTGTGAAATACACAATAGGATGTTGTAGTGCTGACTGAATTCAGCAGTAGCTTTGGCGCATTCTGTCTGTGATCTGTGATGACAATCCTGTTCAGTGCTCGGCGATCCCTATCACTGAGTGTTCCACTTCCGTCCACCATTCCTCTTCACCGATGTTGTTTTACTAGTAGGCCGTCATCATCATCTATTAGTTCCCTTGCAACGCATCTAACACACTAGCCACCTTAGATATATTTGCTCCAGCTATTGCTCACCCACAATTTGGCTTCTTGCTCATCGTCTCTCTGCTTCAGCACAAGCTTTTTAGTTGTACTCCGCCTCAACAGGTCCGGTGATGTAAGTTAGCGCATTGCCATCTTAACAATCATCTAACAAGGCACTGCCCACGAATCCTCAGTGTTACTACTTGACACATTTTAGACATGTTCCCATTAGTTTGATAATTATCTGTATACATTCAGATCTGATCTATACAAAAGGCAATAAAAGCTTTTGACATACTTGAATTAAATTGATTTGGTGAATGGATAAAGACCTAAGAACTCTTAACTTCAAGGAAGATAGGTAATACTGAGACCAAAAGTAAGTTATGTAATCGCTATGTATGGAAAAGCAAAAAGAAGTTTTTCAAAAGCTTGACTGGATAACATTTTTTAAGAGATCAGAATCGAATTGATTGAATATCGAGGTTAGTCAGTTTCTCCAAATCACGATTAGGGTTGTACTCCGATTTTTATAAGGTTTATCACTAATACGATAATAACGTGTTTTCTCGAAGTGCCTAGACATTTTTTCTTCCGTTTTTTTAATGACTAATTGCTGAAAGAGGGTGGATGACTTTCATACATAGAAGGGCACAAACCGTAGATGCTAAATTCATTATCTGAAACCGCAGATCGGTACATTTTTGTTCTGTTTGTACTGAATGCATATCATTGATACGTTTAATTGTGTTAATAGCTTCGTAGCATACATAGAGTAATTAAAATAGAACTTCAAATAAGTTAAAGCCGATGTAATTATCTTTTAAGCTAAAGAACAGTGTAGTCTAATTAATCAATTTATTAAGAAGTTATTAACAAAAGTATTTTTTTAAACGTATTTATTTAATGTCTAGTAGTTTAAAGACGCAGTAAGCTAAGAAGAAAAGAATTCTGCTGCGGGACTTCTTTAGATTAACCACTTAAGTATGAGTGCGAATATTGCACATTCGAAACATCACTCTTCAGAATTAATATGCCAGTCAGTTAAAAAAATAATAATTCCTTATAGTATATATAACACTCAGTATTTGTACTGGTGTATGGAATAGCATAGGGTTAACTAATGTTTTTGATTTTAGGGATCTCACTTGCAACGACAGTTACATAAAAATGATAATCCCTCCTGACATGCAGTTTTTACTTTTTCTTCTTTCTTTAATTGCATGTTGTCAGTATACGTAAATAACTTATTCAGTCTCGTATTCATTAGTGATTAAAATGTATGAGTGGTTATGTTTCCGGGTACAGTAAATACAAGACTGGCTCAAAACCGTCTATTGTGTTTTAAGTTTTCCATCTGTTACTTACTGTCCAATTATATATCTGATTTCTCTTTATTCTAGAATGATTTCACAAATTAAAATTGATAGTAGGGGATTGGAAATACGGAAATTTGTAAAATTATGTTAGAGAATTCCACACACTAAAATAGAAAAATTTCGCGCTGGTAATGCATAGGATATTACTAAAAAAAAAAAAGTCGAGATATTTGTAAATAATAATAACCATAGACTATTAATTTGTTGTTAAAACTGTATAGATTTTGCACTAAAAATAAAAGATAATAATTATGTAGTACTTCTTTCTATAGTTCATGATATGACTATTTTCATTTATTATCTGATTAGCTAGAAGTATAAAGTAACAACATTTTTACTAGGAGCATAACTAAATAAATGAATTAATGAACATTGATCATATTTAAAATAAAAATAACATGACATTGTTCTTTATGTACTTCATTTGCCGTAACTTCTTTTCGGTGTTTATTCATAATGAGAATTGGACCATTCAGTATATTTATTGCAGATTTAAGATAGATTTTAGTTTCACATGTCATCATCTCAATTAGTTAAAAAGATTAGAAGTGCAAATGAATATGTATTGAATATTTGAAAGAGAGAAATTTCTTTGATTTAATTTTTCTTAGTATGAATTTATTCAGCGTACCTATATAGTTGGTGAAGAGAAGAAGAACATTTTCCGTTTTTGCCATCCATTGTACGTACTATGTCAGCATGTACAGAATCTTCAGTAAAAATCTAAAAATGTTCAGTGATTTTTCAAATAGTTACATGAGGACTATATAGTTTTTGTTTGCTTCGAAGTCTTAAAATCAAAGAAGAAATTTGACATTCTGTTTCTTTTAGCTGCGAGGAGGATTTGCAGATGGACCTCCAAAGCGAGTTGACACATCACAGCTACATCAATCAAGACTTGGATTACTTTCTCAAGCTTTCATGCTGATCATTATTGTTGGATTTCTCTTCAGCGAGACATTAAGTGAATTTTGGAAAAAGAAGTAAGTTACTTAAAAATAACGATAGTAAGTTCTTTTCAGAAGTGTTATAATATATTAATTAAGAATGGTAAATGAAAGCTACGGCAAGAAAGAAGTTAAAGTTGATTGGAGATAGTATCTGGAATGTTCAGTAGAGAAGTTTCTGAAATACTTGTATTCTTATATATTTTTCAGATTAATTTATACAGTAAATGTGGGTGACCCTTCTGAGTTCGTATATTTTCATATAACGCGAAGCAAAGCTCAATAAGTATTTTGTTTGTCGGCCGTAAACCTGTTACTATGAGGATCAAGACCAAATAGTTCAGAATATTTTAAAATCAGACCTGTGGATTTAATTTGTATTTTCGCCTATTGGTATGTACGTGATACGAATATTATAAGTGAATGTAGTCGAGGTTTCATGTAACGGTAAAAACGCTTCATAATTTCTTTTTGGTGTTTAAATTTTGGGGAATAAAATGAAATAAACCCAGATTTAAATGGAATAAACCCAAATCAGTTGTTACTTCCTGTTATTCGAGAGTGGATTTCTGCTAGATTGCAGAGGTATATGCTTGAGTAATGACATATTTCTTGCTGCGATTGGTTTGATAACTGGCGACACCAGAGGAAGGAGAGATCCCCTAAACTCACATACTTTAAAATTGAGTACATAAATTATAATACCAAATAGTCTACAGACCGAAGTGAACCGAACTCGTAACTGACGGGTGCAAAGCTGTGGAAAATAACCTCTATTACTGAACCGAGCCCGTACCTGGCCAAGCTCGGCAACCAAATATAGCAATATTTTTTCTTTAGACGATGGACTATTTGTCTACCACATTGCGTACAGATCCAGCCAGTTGTTGCCAAGAAATAAAGGACCACATACAAGCTAAGTTGAACCTGTCCCTAACCCAGCTCGGCTACCAAATATAATGATCTTTATTCCTTAGTCGATGGGCTACTTGCTCATTAAAGTTTTACATCTGGCCCGTAGTTACCAAAAAATAAAGTACCACACACACAAGTCAACTAGCCTTGAGCCTGTCCCTAGTCGATGTTGGCCACCAAATATAGCGGTCTTTATTTCTTAGATGACGAGAGCTACTTGCTAACCAATTTGATTTAGATCTGGGGGCGCGGTGGCTCACTGGTAGAGCGTTCACCTCCGGTGCTTGGGGCGTTCACCTCCGGTTCGATCCCAGCTCGCGCCGTGTGGACAACACCATGCTCGTGGGTTTTCTCGGGGTTCTCCCGTTTCCTCCCACTTTCTTCATTTCACTCATTTCTCACCATCACCGTCTCCTTTAGCCTAACCGGCATAACCGTGGGACGTAAAACTTAAAGATTTTTTATTTAGATCCGGCCAGTAGCTTCATAGAAATAAAGTTCCATGCATATCTAGTTACTTCATAAATACTGTCATAATTTTGGAAGTGGAACACAGACACAGTATTGACAATATATTGATATCCTTTTGTAAAATAATGTATGGCAGTGTGAAGCATGAAGAGCTCCAATCAGTTTTCAAAATGTTCATCTTGAGCCTAGATGCAGGTCTGGAGTCTGGCGGGCTGGTTTGACCAAGGCGCGTTTCAGTGAGTTCACATTCGAGTGTCTCTTCTTGCAGGCCATTAATTCAAGTACTAACCACAGTTGGTAGTCGAGCGGGTTCGGTTCTGGGCTGCTAGAGGGTCAGTCTGATGTGGAGATGAAGTGTACCTCGTTGGCCTTAGTCACTCTTGTGTTGACCGTTCCACAATCCTGTTGGAAGATCCAGTGTGGTTGGCGACCATGGTAGTACTCAGTAGTTTCACAATGGGCTCCAACACTATGCTTATATTTTTTTATTTTTACTCGAGGATATTAAATTTTTTTTAGGCTATGTTGTGTGTTTGATAGGATTTGGAGGGACATCGTGGATCACAAGTTGCTGCCTCTGGACAGCACATAGTCTCGGACCTGTACTGCCTACAATTAGTGCGGATGCACGTAGCAATTCAGAAGAAACAGCTGTTACTTGTCAACAAAAATGGTGTTTTATATATCGCCGCAACCGCATACATTTTTAACGATCCGTCAAAAATTGATAGAACTTGGCTGAGAGGTCTTAATGCATCCACCGTATAGTCCAGATCTGACATCGTCAGACTTTCATGTTTTGGTCTCTGCAGAACTCCCTGAATATTGTTTCAAAAAAGACCTGTGGAAACCATGTGTCACTTTTTTTGACCAGAAACCGCAGAATTCCTATAGTGAAAGAATTAAGGTGTTTCTGGAAAAATGGCAGAACATCGAACAAAATGGTGCATATGTGGTGTCATAATGTTATTTTATATTCAGAATAAATGTTTTTTCATTTTGATTCACAAATGCTCAATGGTTTTTAGACAACAAATATCTATACTGCGTTATAAAATAATGCTAAATCTAATATATGAAAATAAATTTGATCTTGTGTGGGATCGAATCACGAGAAGACATCTGCACCGTTTCGGAATGACAGCTGAAATGATTTTTGAAATTAGTTATCATCTATTGTGAACTTTTTTTTTTTTTTTTTTTTAATCGCGTCACTTGAATAAAATAAGTCCTAAGGGGAATAGTGGAAGGAAGGGTGTAAATTTATGCGAAAAATATAGTATTTCACAAGCCCAACAAGTTAGGAAAGTGACACTCGGTATATAAACTCTTCATTAAAAATAAATGGGTGCTTATCTGAGCTTTCTTGAAAGTCTTTATTATAACGGGAGGGAGAGGAAAATATCTTCTATCATATGTTTGCCTACACTGAAAGCGATGTTTTCTGTTACTCGTGATTGTATCTCGGAGAAATGGGTGAAAAGTTTGAAATCAATTTTGGAACATAATACCCACCTCAGCTTTTATATGTATATATATATAATGTCACTGTAGTTAAGGAGACAATTGGGTTTCGTAATTTACGCCAAAATAAAGTACCTTTTGGATTGTTATTATTACACTTCCCTTGAAATCTGTATCCTAAGTAATGAGGTTCAGATATTCTCCATCAATCTATTCTCCCCATGCGAAGAATGAGCATTTAAGCTAGTTTGTGGATAAATACCAATATCTAATCGGAACTAATAGTTACAGTTGAAGGAACTATTGTAAGAAGTTTATTTAAGCAAACCTCAGATTTGAATATTCTATTTGGTGGGATTTTTAACTATATCAAAACTGTGATAGTTTTCGGTAAACCAAAACTATAATTTGTATATCAGTGGTAAACCGTAGAGATAATGGTAGAACATGATTCGAATTGTTAATTTTTCTTTTTACCATCACATATCTTTAACATGTAACAATGTACACTCATGTCCAAAATTATTGTCGCATGTCTATAAATATGTTGTTGTAGGAATATAATTTGATAACGAATTTGCCCGGTATTTCTTATAATGTTAGTATGTGTATAATGTGTGTGGAAAATTTCATGTCTGTGGAAAATTTCATGTCAAAAGAGCAGTAAATAAGAATAATAAAATGAAAATAAAACTTCCTTGTCCATTTAGCAACATTTTGTTTTACTCATTCTAATTTTCGTATTTATAATTCTTTTCCTGTGAAATTTACCACAAACACTTATTTCTCGATTATACACATAGTATCAATATTAAAAGTACCCTGCAAAGTCATTATCAAATTATATTCTTACAAGAAGACAGCTATAGATATGCGACAGTCATTTTGGACATGAGTGTACATCAACGTACTCATTTCTTCAGTTAATAATACTGTATTCTTTAACTGTCATTGAATTAACTGAAACACACTTGCTGTGGCAAATTGTAAACGTTATCAATCTTATTGAATTTCCACATAGTAAAGTGTATACGAATCCTGTTGCTTTCTGATAGGCACTGCTGTAGCATTACTAAACACACTGTTCCTAGTCTTACCATAAATATGTTCCCAACTTTTGAGGGTGGCTGTACTTCCGCCCGTACAGCGAGCGACGTCAAA
Source organism: Thermobia domestica (assembly GCF_964235325.1). Taxonomy (NCBI): domain Eukaryota; kingdom Metazoa; phylum Arthropoda; class Insecta; order Zygentoma; family Lepismatidae; genus Thermobia; species Thermobia domestica. Next base: position 123,007,454 of record NC_137455.1, read on the forward strand.
AGCGGTGTTGTGAACCGTGAGTCATTGCTGAATAAACTGAAGAAGTGTAAAGTGTCAGTTGTAAGTGTTCAAGATGGAATGGGGCGAGTATGAAAATCGTGTGGCCATGATAGAGGCACAAGATAGGCATATCACCAGGGTAGACTCTCAAAACCCTCCAGAAGCATCAATTAGTTTAAAAAAAAAAAATCGCTTACCACACTATCCAATGTTTTATTAAGACTGGAACTGTGAAAGATTTTTCACGGCAAGGAAGACCACACACAGTACGAAAACCAGAACTTGTAAAAGCAATGGCAGCGCGTATCCGACGAAATCCAGTTAGAAAACAGTCAATAATGGTTCGTACTAAAGATATCGAAAATGTGTATGCAAATGAATTGAAGCGCCAGAGGCTCCTTAAAGCAAAGCGCATATTTGAGCGTTGCGCAGCAAATGGTCACCGTCGAATTCTTTTCAGTGATGGAAAGATTTTCAGTGTTGAGGAGACTTCCAATGCCCAAAATGACAGGATATGTGCCACATCCTCTAGAGAAGCTGGTGAAGAGATTCCAAGGATCCAAAGGAGTCAACATCTTGCCTCAGTCACGGTGTGGTGGGGTGTGGACTATGAGGGCACAACAACGGAGCTCCATTTCTGTGAAAATGAAAGTAAAGAGGGGGTCAAAACGTGAGCCAAGGTGTACCAGGAGACAGTGCTTGAGAGACTAGTCAAGAATCTCACCAACATCCTCTTCCATGGACAGAACTGTAACATCTAGTAAGACTCAGCCCCAGCACACAAGGCACAGACAACCCGGCAGTGGCTGGAGGCAAATGTTCCAGACTTCATTTCTACTTCAGTTGTTCTACAAGTCCGAACCTAAACCTTTTGGATTATAAATTGTGGTCCAAGGTTCAGGAGATGGCTTGCAAGAAGAGACATCCCAATATTGAAAATTTAAAGCGATCTCTTCGGAAGGTAGCTGCAGATTTTCCAGTTGATGTGTTGCGTAATGCAATTGATGAGTGGCCACAAAGACTTAATTATTGTGTGCATGGTTTTTAAAAGGCCCAAAGAACTAATTACTCCTTGTTGGTATATATATATATATATATATATATATATATATATATATATATATATATAGGGCGCAAAATTTCAACGTCAGACTCACTCGCCAATCCAAAAGTGATGGTCGCCAGTATCTGTCACGTACAAATCATGAGAGGTGCCCCCAATGGCCTTTGGTTTGAAAAAGAAAGAGATTACACCACGTCATAACATTTCAAAACCAGGCTATTAGATTCAGGATAATCAATTTTGAATTGGACAATTCATATATATGTTTAAAACATTTTACCTTAAGACTAGATCTCTCTCTGTACTGAAGTACCAGTTGTCGAATGCAGTTTTCGGATTACAGTCCTTAAGTGAAGGACCATTGATGGAAATTGTCAGCAAATCATCCAGTGTCGGTTTTCAGTGAATTCCTATAGGTAATCTTAACTCTGTTGAGACTGCTGAAGCCTCTCTCACATGAAGCGGTACTCATAGGTAAAACTGCACAAAATGTGACAATTGGAAGCAAATTTGGGAATCTAGTAATGGAAGGAAGGGCGAATTACAACGTTGTGAAGACTTCACCTTCCATGTGCGTTGTGAAGACTTCACATTCTGTTTTTTGCCTCACTCAGTGACAATTATTTTCGTGCCAAACAGAAACTTCGCAGTCCTGTGAATTTAGGCAGAAACTATTCCTACTGAACACTATTCGCCAGCTGTAAATTTCTAGTCGTCAGTGGCGACCGGAAATTTTGTTATATATATGGTGAACCATTTATCTTGATATGCTATTGTAACTTAAACTGACAAAAAACTCTTGAAATTGTGAACCATGTAAATATCGGCAGGGGGCATTGTTTGTCATATGCTGTGATACACCAAAGTTCAGCGTTGCCAACGCAAGATAGTTATATTTTTTTCAAATGGCACTACGTCAGGTTATTACATATTCAAAATCTACAAGTAAAACGAAAACATACAATACCACATTTGCCATGCACTGTTGTAAACTAAGAACGCTGCAGTATCACAAACATCGAGAGACGACCAAATTTTATAAATAGTAATAACTTCAGTTCGACGGACAGAATAACATATCCAAGTACCTTAATGTCGAATATGACGTATTTCGTCAAGTAGAAACGAAGTTACAGAGACACTTAAGTCCTTTGGATGTGTCTTGCTCCGTCCGTCTCATTTGCATTATTACTGCTGTAGAGGCCACCAAAATTTGGATGTTTGTGATGCAGTTGCGTCTTTAGTTTGTATCACTGTATGGCTAATGTAGTATTGTGTGTTTTCGTTTTACATGTGAATTTGTAATATATAATAAGCGGACGTTGTGCTGTTTGAAAAAATACAACTCTGTTACGTCGGAAGCACTGTTAAGCTGGTGACATTACAGACTATGTCCAACAGTCCCCCCTTCCCTGTCGATATTTGCATGGTACAAAATTTCAGCCCTTTCTTTATTGAGTTTAAAAGTTACAAGGGCGTGTTAGGATAAATCGTTCACCTTGTGTACAGTATACATACATATATATATATATATATATATATATATATATATATATATATATATATATATATATATAAAACTCCTAACAATAACAAAACTTCACTTACATGTTCTAGTTGTGATTTTCGTTACTTTTTAAAAAATGAAATGAAATCTTTGAGTTTTACGTCCCACGGTTATGCCGGTTAGGCTAAAGGAGACGGTGATGATGAGAGATGAGTGAAATGGTGGAGTGTATAAGTTCATTATATTAATACTTATAAACATAATACGACAAGTCAATATGTATGGATAACTAGTAATCAGAAGAATAATTATATTAGCAGATTAACACAATCCTTTTCGAGGATAACTAGATTTTACCTTTTTTTATTTCCAAAAGAAGTCTCACCACATTACATTTCAATAATCGTTACTTACTTCTTACTTTCTTCACACATATCTATTTATTATTTCTACCTAGCAACCTCAAGACATTTCTTTTTTTTTTTATCTTCCTTTTCGCATAGCTGCTCAGCTATTACGCCTCTGATCCTTTACATAAAAACAGGTACAGATTGACAATGACAAATACCGATTGACAATGATAGTACAACGATAAACCGTTGTATATGTCGCCATGGACGGGAATTCCGCAGTAGCTTTACTACGAAGGAAAGAACCCTGGATTAATCATTACAGAACATTCACTTTTAGAAGACCTCGTATTAAATAACGTTACATTGACACGAATATTTACTTCTCATACCATATTACAATATTATATTCTTTTATATTTACAATTATTCATATATCCATATATATCTATAAAGTCGATGGATCTATTCAATAGGGTTCTGCAAATTTACTAGTTAACTATTCCTTCCTGCAATATGCGAAAACATCCCTGTACAATCGATATTGTTTACAAATAAAGATCATTATCATATTAAAGGTTAACAAAATCAGAAGGCAATATAGCATGCAAACATACCAGCGATCACCATTTAGTGCATTAGTAATTGAGGTTACGAAAATAGAATTAAATTATCTAAACTTTGCAAATAACGCAGTAAATTAAAGGAACTTCAATTCACGATCGATATCAGGAATTTTAACGGAATACAATCTGCCCTCTCTTGAGCATATAAAATAAATGAAGATAAACATAACATTTAAAATTCATTACAATGAGAAAATAAATTAACAAAAAAAAAAAAATAAATAAATAATTAAGACAACATATATACTATACAATCATTTCATATGGTATCAAGTTCAAGCATTGCTTAAACGCGTACATATAAAGATGGATTAACGAACATCATTTAAATTCAAATTAGCAAGAATTTCAGGAGTAATTAGGGATTTTACAAGACTTAACCATTTGTACTTAGTGATTTCAGAAGGATGCCATACTTTCAGTTCATCAATATTGCGTAGTCCGATGGATTTGCCCGTTTTAACATCTATCAAGTCAAACACTTTAGGATTCACTTGTTTAACACATATATACGGACCTGCATAAACATCGCAAAACTTATAAATCTTCTTCAAATTAGCATTACTTTGAGGATGAAGTTTCACAAACACAAGATCATTAACTTTAACTTTGTATTTGCCCTCCTGTTGTATTTCAATCTTTTTATTTCTTCGCTGAAATTTTTGCAAACGACGCACTTGAACCATACTCACAAGTTTTGAAGGGTCCATATTCTCGGAATCCATTAACCTTACATTAAAATGATGTTCAATGGAATATAACGTATCCGATCCATTATGAATATTCGCTGGAGCTACTCCTAACGTATCAGAAATAGAATAATTGAGTAAGTAGGTAATTTGTGTGATATATTTTATCCAATTGGAATGTTTGTCTTTACATAAATGTCGGAACAGCATGCCAAAATTACGATGAACATTTTCTACCACCGAGCTACTCGGATGATAAGGAGTAACAAAATGCACTTTAATACCTGCATTATTCATTGATTGAGATCCATTATCACATAAAACATGCTCCACTGGTCCACAATGCGGTATATATACGTTTAAAATACGATGCACAATAGCTGTAGACGTTGCTTTACGCAAAGGATAGGCCACTATATATCGAGAAAAGACATCCATCACTGTAAATAAATAAATTTCACCAGTTGATGCTCTGGGTAAGGGCCCATATAAATCGATAGAAAGAAAAGAATGAGGTTTATCGGGCATTATTGATAGCATTGGCTTATTGATGGCTTTATAGTTATGCTTAATACGCATACATTCCTCGCAATCATTTATATATGCCTTAACATTTGTCCTAAGCGATTTCCAATAGAAGGATTTACTGATTAAATTTAAAACCTTTATATAACCAAAATGTCCAAAATCATCATGATAAGCCTTTAAAATTCGTGGTACTAACATAGGAGGTACACAAATTTTCTTTCGATTTTTAAATTTAAAGTCTTTAATTAATAATATCCCATTTGACAACTCGAACAAAGAATTCCACCTTTTAGGACAGTTACATTCAGAAGTACACGACGTTAAATGATCAATAATTTTCATGTATTCTTCATGATCTCTTTGATATTTCATCAAATCTTCAATAGTAACATGAGCAATTTCATCCTGAAGAATTTTAAATACATTAATAGTCAAAACACGCTGTTCTTCCCCAGGGAATATTCTCGACAAAGTGTCTACTGGACCATTATCTATACCCTTAATATGTTTTATATCGAAATCAAATGATTGAAGTTCTAACGACCACCTTAGTAACCTGTTGTTATACCCTCTAATACTTCGTAAATAACGCAGGGAACTGTGATCTGTGATTACTGTAAAATGACATCCACTTATATATGGTGCAAATTTTTGAATAGAAAAACGTACAGCCAAAAGTTCAATTTCTGTTGTAGTATAACTTTTTTCAGCTTTCTTTAGGGTCCTCCTAACACAATGAATGACAGCTGGCTCTTCGATTGTGGGATTTGGTTGCCACAAAATTCCTGAAATTCCAGACATGGAACCGTCACATTGTACAAAAAATGGAACATCATAATTAGGGTGATTCAAATGAATATTTTGCATCACACAATCCTTTAGTTTATTGAAACTTCTTTCTTGTATCATTCCCCATTTCCAAGGAATACCCTTTTTTATAATTGAAAACATCGGCTGTGCAATTTCCGCAAACCGAGGTATAGACTTTCTAAACCAATTAAATAATCCCAATATTTGTCGTGTCTGCTTGATATTAGTGGGCGGTGGTAAATCTTTAATAGCTTGGATTTTTGCTTCACCAAAACATAATCCTGATGCATCAATTTGATAACCCAAAAACTCTATAGATTTCTTGAAAAATTGTGACTTTTCTAAATTTATAGTAAAGCCTGATTTCTCTAAACGATCCAATACAATATCAAGATATTTTAGATAATCATTTGGATCTTTTCCCATAATTAGTATATCATCAGCATATACAATTACATTGCTTCTAAGATCTTGACCAAGTACTTTATTTAAACAGGAAGCTAATGCAGCGCTTCCATTAACCAATCCAAAAACCACCCTATTATATTCATAAAGGTGTCCCTCGAAAGAAAATGCTGTATAAGGCCGAGATTCTTTATCTAATAAGATTTGATTGTACGCCATTACTAGATCCAGATTTCCAAAAATAACATTACCTTGTAATGTACTCAATATTTCTTCCACAGGTGGATACCTAACCTGTTGTAGTTTTATACGAGAGTTCAACTTTCTCAAATCCATTACTATTCTGAGACGTCCATCCTTTTTTGGTACTACATGTATTGGGTTTAAATGGATACTCTGTGATGGACTAATTATTTCATCACGTAACATATCCGAAATTTGCTGTCTTACATTGTCCCTAAATCTATAAGGAATTATATATGGTTTCGTGACTATCGGACTATTGCTTTCTACTTCAATTGAGTACATAAAATCTTTACAACAACCCGGGCGTTTAGAAAATACCTTCCGATGTTTACGCAGAACATCAATGAATTGAGTTATCAAACCTTCATCTTTAATTCCTGCACCATTTACAATTTCTTGAACATACTCGTCAAAAGGATATACATCATTACCATCAATAGTTAAGTTATTAACCGGAGCACATTGTGACGCGACATCTTCTGTATTAGAAATTAACTTTTGAACGATATTATCCGGTATCCCAGGCAATGTAAAAGTCTTATTATCAAAATTTAAAATTGCACGGAATTGTGTTATAAAATCCAAACCAATTAATAAATTCTCATTCAATTCATTCACGACTAAAATTGGTATAGGAATATCCAGGTCTTGTAAAGATAAAACGATTTGAGTTTTTCCCATCACTCTCTTTTTGTGCTTGCCAGTGTAATCAACTAATATTAAATTTTCTAACTTATGCAACTGTGGATTAGAATAGTCTTTAGCAATTATACACCAGAAAGAATATGATAACAGGGATACATTTGCCCCCGTATCTATTAATGCATTTAAGGGAACACCGTTAATTTTTACAGGTATTCTTGCTGTACAAAACGATTTCAAAAATACAAAATCAGTATCACAAGTGAATGTATCATCGATATCATCATCATTCATCCAACAATAATTTACAATAGGTATATATTGGTACTGACAACGCTTATTTAATGTATTCAAACTATTTCTGTTTTCAGTATTGCTGATAGATGATTTATTAGAGACATTCAAGAAAGGATAATCATAAATGTCATTGGCTGATGTGGACTCAACCCCAACCACATCAGCTGATATTAGTTTAAATTGTGAGCGTCAAAAGATTCTAGTATCGTACATTGTACACCGCAATCCTGATTATTTTGTCGATATTGTTCAGGTGTATGTTCTACACTATCACCACTCTGATCATTTCTATTCTCTCTGGCACCAAAGTTATTTCTATAACGAAAGAAATTAGATCTATTGCCTACATTACTATTATTATTTGCACTATTCCAACGATTTTGCCTGGCCATAAAATTTCGTCTATTATTATAAAATCGAGTACCACTGTTTCTAAACTGAGTTTGAGTTCCATTGATGCTATTAGATCTCCTGTTAAATCGAGCACCATCTGTCTTTTCATTTCTCATATTTACATTTCTGATTGCTAACTGATTTGGATTACTTTGGTTACGATTGTAGTTTCCTGGTCCACGATTGTTATTATTATTACTATTACAATTCAGTACCTGAAATTGGTTCTCAAAATGTTGGACTAGCATGATCAAATGGTGGAAACTAACGCATTGAGTTGATAATAAAACCTGCTGTAACTTGAACGGTAGTAGAATACGAATAGAAGCTATAATTCTAGATTCTGGCTGCGACGGATTTATATTTTTCAATTCGTTATATGTATTCACTACGAAGTCTGTTACGGATCTATCAATCCGGGAGTTATAAGGTCGATTTCTAATCACCGCGTCTCTATTTGCAAGCATAAAATCATTTTCATAATTTGCAAGTAAAGCTCTTTTGAAATCAGCATAATTACTTATTCTATTACGTACGGCTTCGTACCAAGTGTAACACGGTGGAAGTAGAACATGGGGCAATAATTTCAGATATTTAGATTGATCGATTCCCATTAGATTACACTCATCTTCAAAACGTTTTAAGAAAGAGCTGGCCGTCATTTCATTATATTTCCCACTGAATTTGGTCATCGCCTTGATTTCACTTACTTTACAACAAACCTTAGACTCTCCAATATCCCGTTTCCGTTGCCGTTTAACATACCGTACTGCTGGCATTCGTGGATCCTGTCTCCTTTCATCTGCTGGCATTCGTGGATCCTGTCTCCTTTCATGTATGCGCCTTCGTGATCTTACTCCGTCCGTTTCATTAGCATCTTGTACTATGTTATCTTCAGACGAATAAACTGAAGGAGATGTAGAATCACACTCAATAATTGGGATTTCTCGTTGATGAAGCGTCTCCTCATTATTATAGAAGGAACTGAGGCATTACTCCTGTTACTTAGTCTTTGTTGCATCGATCTGATTTCCTCCTGCATATCCTGTATCAAACAACTATGGTTGTGGATTTTAGATATATTATCCTTTATTTGAGTCGCTTGTTGTGTAATAACAGACTCCAAAACTTCTATTTGTAGACTATGATTATTAATTTTCGAAGTCGTGTCTTTCATTTGGGTTGCTTGTTGAGTTAAAGCGGATTCCAAAACTTCTATAGACCTTTTCAAAGTATTGATATCTTGTGACGATTTATCAGCAAACTGTTGGAATTTTTCATCTAATTTCTCATCAATTTCCTGAGAAATTTGCTGTATTTGTTGATTTGTATTTTGTTTAATTTCATCAACTTTCAGTGCAATATCGTTAGACATCTGTTGATTAACTTTCACAGCAACGTCATTAATTTGTTGTATCAAGTTATCATCCCTCGATTGCATGGATTGACTTAATTGTCGGATCATATCCAAGATCTGCTTAGTATTTACTGTTTCAGACATAGATTCTTCTGAATTACCAATTACGGACATATCATCACTGTGTATATTAGTCATAGTTGACTGGCGTATAATTTTTCTGCCACTACTTAAAAAAAGTACATTCAATATTCATACGTCCCTTTTTATAAAAATTAAGACCCTATCTTTACTTTACTTCAAGATTTGTACAGGGTCCCGGGTTTCGGCACCAAAAAGATATAATGACATAAGCTTATAAACATAATACGACAAGTCAATATGTATGGATAACTAGTAATCAGAAGAATAATTATATTAGCAGATTAACACAATCCTTTTCGAGGATAACTAGATTTTACCTTTTTTTATTTCCAAAAGAAGTCTCACCACATTACATTTCAATAATCGTTACTTACTTCTTACTTTCTTCACACATATCTATTTATTATTTCTACCTAGCAACCTCAAGACATTTCTTTTTTTTTATCTTCCTTTTCGCATAGCTGCTCAGCTATTACGCCTCTGATCCTTTACATAAAAACAGGTACAGATTGACAATGACAAATACAGATTGACAATGACAAATACAGATTGACAATGACAAATACAGATTGACAATGATAGTACAACGATAAACCGTTGTAAGTGAAGAAAGTGGGAGGAAACGGGAGAACCCCGAGAAAACCCACGAGCACGGTGTTTGTTCACCACAAAGTTCACTTGGCGGGGGCTGGGATCGAACCCGGGACCCCAAGCACCAGAGGTGAACGCTCTACCACTGAGCCACCGCGCCCCCTCGTTACTTTTTAAATTGCAAAATTTTCCTTTATCGCTTCCGTATCTTAAACATCATTGAAAACCAACTAATTTAAATATAAGGCAGCAAAGATTTTTGCCTATTTGTTAAATGTGGATCGTGAGAAAGTAGGTGAAGATTATGCATATTTTGGAAATGAAAAACGTAACTCTTTTAATATAAAGAAGAGGAAATGAAGGATGTAATAAGTTTATAGTTTTTTTTTTTTTCCGAAGAAAGAGAGACTGTCATTCACTGTTAAAGATTATAAATTTATTTTAGTGTTACTTAAAATATGTAGTATTTATTTGTTCAGTTTTAAATATAATTTATTCTGTGAAATAGTTTTATGAAAAATCTATGATTCAGTTAGAAACATTTGTTCATTTTGCTTATTTTTATTTCAGAGTCCCTTTGTACAGTCGGAATTGGCATGATATTGTCTTTCGAGTTGTAGAAATTGGAGTTGCCCTTTGGTTTCCTTGTGTCCTGTGGAATTGCATGAGGTAAGTATTGAAAGGTGTCCCAAAATTCACGCAAGATTTTAATTTTGCGTCATTTGTGGGTAAGGTGTTTGCAACGAGGGGAAAAAAAGCGTGACAATTGACAGTTTAGGGTTATTAAAAATGGAGCGCTATATGAAAGAACAATATGGAGAGCAATATTTTAAAAATAATGAAGGTTCGCAATATTCGTTCAGAACTTGGTTGGAATAGTGATTTAACTTCATCAACTGTGAAGAGATTAATTTAAAAAGTTAGGAAGATTGAGTCAACTTCTTTGGCCATCCTTCACGTCTTTCAACACAAAATATCGAAGAAGTTCGTAAGAGTGTGTTGCTGAGTATCCAGAAACATCATCGTCGGACCATTTTGCTTCGAAAATGCGGCTGGTCAGGCAGTAACAGGTAATGGTGCTCGCTATCGCGACATGATAAACAGTTTTTTGTGCTTAAATTCAAGACAAGGATGTGAATGTGTGGTTTCAGCATGACTGTGCCACATGCCGTTACTGCATGAGTCATTTACTCGTCGTGTAATTTCCCGTTTTGGTGATCAGTATTGGCTGGCCCAGATCATGCGATTTACCATTGGACATTTTTCTTTCTTTCTCTTTTTATGTCTAAGGTTCATGCCAACAAACCCATGACTACCCACCCCTTGAAGGAGGAAATTGAGCCCTGTATTAAGTAATTTCAGTTACATTTATACAAAACGGTCATGAAAAATTTCAACAAAAAAGTGCGTATGTGCCAGCAAAGCCGTGGAGGCGATTTACCCAATATGCTATTCCATACATAACCCGGGGGGCGCGGTGGCTCAGTGGTAGAGCGTTCACCTCTGGTGCTTGGGGTCCCGGGTTCGATCCCAGCCCCCGCCATGTGAACTTTGTGGTGGACAAACATCGTGCTCGTGGGTTTTCTCGGGGTTCTCCCGTTTCCTCCCACTTTCTTCATTCCACCATTTCACCCATCTCTCATCATCACCGTCTCCTTTAGCCTAACCGGCATAACCGTGGGACGTAAAACTCAAAGATTTCATTTTTTTCCATACATAACCCTATACTGTATACTTTATGAATCAATAAAAAAATCCACGATTTTTAATTATAAACCCTTGTTTTCTATCAAAATTACTTCGTGCGTGAATTTTGGGACACCCTTTATTTATGAATGATGTTCATACGTATTAAGGTTTACTTACTCATTGGCTTCTTTAGTAGTCGTTAAGGAAACAGTTTTCTGCCACATTACCATAAGATTTATCGTTAGCTTAGATATATACATATCATACACAGTGTGGTAATAAAATTCCCACTGATTTCATGAAGCGAAAAATATTGTCTGCAGAAATATAGTTTTGAGTGTGTGATTCAGAACGATCGCACAGCTTCCTTTTCTCCAAATCTTCATGGATAATGAACCATTTAATCAAATGAAAATTGTAAGTCATGCCCTAGAAGATAACCAATATGTGTGAGGAAAATAGATACACGTGAAGCTGAACGTGTTAAGTGACTGAAATAGTGTGTAGTCGTTGTATTATCATCGTAGTAGGTAGCAACAATATTACGAGGGTCATTTAACTCGAACTGGCAACACTGCTACGATTGGAGTGCCGTGTAGGCAGGAGACAAATGACAAACGTAGTGTGCTCCGTGGATGTGTACAAGTCAGTTCAATGCTGATGAGGTCCCATATTACGGTGCTTGTGGCGAGTAGACAATGTTCAAGTAATTGTTGGGTGAAATACCTCCCGAAAGCAATGTTCACTCTTGCAGAACAGCTTGTGTTTATGAAATTCCAAGTGGCACAAGGGCGAAATCTTAGGGCGATTCACAGAGGATTAGTAGAGGCCTGTGGTGAAGCTGCTCTGCCGTATCGGGCAGTGGCAAGATGGGTTGCAGCGTTTCAGGCGGGACGACAGTCAACAGACAAAATGCACGGTGGAGGGCATACGCAAACGGCCACGGACGAAATTCATCTTGCAAGACTACGGACACAGCTTGACGGTGATCGGCGCTATACTTGTAGTGAATTGGCAGAGGAGCCGAACATTTCTTCCGGATCAGTGTTCCGCATGCTAACACAAGATCTTGGCATGCGGAAAATTGCAGCCAGATAGGTACCTCATGCTCTGACCGAGATTCAAAAGTGGCATAGGTGGGAATGTGCGCACCTACACCTTCAACATTACAATGAGGAAGGTGATGACTTCTTGCACCGCACTATTGCAAGTGACGAAACTTGAGGAAGGTCCTACGAGCCTGAATTGAAACGTCAGTCGAGTGATTGGCGCCACCCAGAATCTCCACGACCGAAAAAACTTAGGCAAGAGCCATCAAACGTGAAGGTGATGATAATAATGTCATACGACCACGAAGGCATTATCCTGTCACATCAAGTTCTACCGGGCGTTACCGCCAATGCTTCATACCTCAGTGACCATTTGCGACGAGCATTACGGCGCAAACGTCCACACCTGGAGTTTGAACCAATTCTCCTATACGACAATGTCAGATGCCATACAGCCAATCTAGTACAGACTCTGTTACGACGATGGGGTAGGAGGTACTAGAGCACCCGCCATATTTCCCGGATATGAGCCCCTACGATTTTGATCTTTTCCCAAAAATGAAAGAACCTCTTAGGGGCAAACGTTTCAGAGACATTCCCAGCATTGTTTGTGCCTGAGGGCGCACTGTCAACACCCTCTCACAAAGTGGGGCTTTGACAGGTATTCAACAGTTACCAGATATCTGGCGAAGGGTTTAACAGGCTGGCAGAGACTACATCGAACGAGGTGAGTGATTCCCTACATTCCATACTATGTTGCCACTTCGAGTTAAATGACCCTTGTATATATGAGTTTATACTACGATAAACTTTTTAAATAAGTAAAAATTAGAACTGTGGTTATAATATAAAGTTTTAAATCAGTTACGAGATTTCTAGGGCTTCATCATAAAGTAAATAATTCTATCCTTAATTTAATGATGTATAAAATTTGCTCGAAAATAACTACTATCGTATATATAAGATAATATTTTGTATCACCACAAAGTTGGCGTGTTTTTACTGTTCAATTCCTTTGAGTGTGGATCAAAGTTCTCAAAAAAGATTGGAAACCACTGCCTTACAATGTAATTAAGTACGAAAATATTATATTCTGATGTGTATTTTACAGCCCAGAGCAACTATGGATACTGAACCCTAAGAAAATATTGAAGAAATTGGAGTTAGATAGTCCGTCGATTGATTCTAGAGACGAGAAACCAGGATCTTCGTCTACATCAGGCTATGTAAACGGTAAGTTCTTGACGCATTTAGTTATTGAGAGTTTTATAGTTTTCATAATATATATATACTACTACTAATACAGTCAATAAGTTTGTGGATTGAATACAGTGTGGCGACAGTGGTGTACTGCAACTGATAAGTGATATCCTGGAGGAAGCAGTGGAAGTTCATCTCTCAACGTAGCAAGAGGCAGATCTGTGCATAGAGTGTAAACAGACGTACTGTTTGTGTTGTAAAAGGAGTTGATTGCGCCGCGGCGGACTTGGAGAATGTCGCAGTTTGAGCAACGGGCAAACATCAAGTTCTGCCAAAAACTACTCAAATCCGCTGCAGGAACGTTGCAGATAATCCAAGTAAGCGTAGTTTAACAACGCCCTTGGCTGCATTGCAGTGTTTAAGTAGCATCAACGCTTTACGGAAAAGAGAAACAGTTTAGTGGATTATGAACCATTAGGTCAGTTAATAACAGTCCGAACAGAATGCAATACCAAAGAGGTTGCAATGGTTGTGCTCGCTAACCGTTCCCAGCCGGTAGATTATATCACAGCAGCAGTACGGATCAGTCATGGTACGTGTCACAACATTCTGACAGATGACTTGGACATGTCGCGTGTCATCCAGCACCGTGTCCCATGCATTCTGACATAACATCAACATCAGAAATGCTGACGCTGATGGAACGTTCCTGAACCGGATAACAACAGGAGATGAAACATGATGTCTCCTCTACGATCCACAACTAACGAGACAAGCAGCCACCTGGAAATCGCCATCATCTCCGAAACAAAAATGCCAAAACAGATCGAAAGGGAAAAATTATGCTTGAACTATTTGAAGGTCAGTGTGGATCTGTGTAATTGTCTGTGTGTGTGTGTGTGTGTGTGAATGTTCATAACAAGCACAGCAACCATGGATTCTACTGGTTGCCTATAGTCTGGGTACCAGCCCATGAATTTATTGACTGTACTAGTATATATATGACGTTAATATCTATTATGAGGATTACTTAAAAAGGCTGTTTTAAGTTTTGTCTTACAATGTAATACTACTTCTGTTGATACAAGTAATATTCTCTACAGTTCTGCCGTCCAAAAGCAAAAGTGCACATTTGGCCGAAATTGAGTTATCATCATCAATGAACTTATATGACAACGGAGGTTTAAATGACATAGTGGAGGTTTAAGTAGAAAATCATACCTATAATACTGGTGACGTTACTATATCTTTTAAGTTTGTGATTGCATAAACAGATAATAATAATTTTATAAAAACCAGCTTTTCAGCAGGTACGGTCTTTTGCCTTTAGACAGCAGAGTTAGATTAAAGAACTCTCAACATTGGATCTACCTCTTCAGAACAATGTAAGAAATCTACCTCAAACACGGGGATGTGAAAGTAATCGAAGAATCACGTGCAGAAATACCAGCTGTACTTTAAGGGAAATGTTCAATACATACGATAAGTAGGCTATAACCGTGCTCGTGTATAACCGATTGTTCAACACTCAGGGAGCGCTACCTCTAGTGCGTGAGCTTGGCACAATGGATTTTCTCAAATCTGTTCGTGTTTACTCCAATTCTCGTCATTTCCCTTGTATTTACTGTTCTTCTTTTCCAGTCTACAGGACATCAGTTAAACTCCTCTGCATTTATTTATGCATCTTAAATTGAATTATCA
Organism: Thermobia domestica; assembly: GCF_964235325.1. Classification (NCBI taxonomy): domain Eukaryota; kingdom Metazoa; phylum Arthropoda; class Insecta; order Zygentoma; family Lepismatidae; genus Thermobia; species Thermobia domestica. The sequence goes on from NC_137455.1 coordinate 123,022,741, forward strand.
CGAGCTATCATATATAAGTGCGGAAAGTATTCATCTTTTTGACAGCACACTTTCTGAATGAGGGACAACTGTAATACCACAAATCCCATAATCCAACTCCATTGTAAAAATCGGTAATTTGTGTGATTTACATTTGCTAACAACTAACAACTACTCAGATGATGTAATGCTGTAGAAGCAGACAGGCAGATAAACATGTAGAGAAGTGCACAAATAATTATTCTAAATTAGGACTAAACAATGCACAGTAAATTATCGATAAAACAATGTGAATATAGGGAAAATCCGTTTATTATTGTGATCTGTTTACTACCAATACAAGATGCGTTTGGAAGAATAATAATCAGTCATCACAATTAAAATATTATTATTATTTTTCCGAAATGATTAAATCCAGTGTTTAGTTATCGTCTAGCTGATATAGTTTAAAATAAACTTAGAGTGGTAATCTTAAAAAGTCTGTTGTGCAACCACGTGTCTGAGGGCACTGTAGTGGTGCATAGTAATTCGGTTAGCTTTTTAGTTTCATAAAGTATTGTCATATCCATATATTTTATCAGGATACCAATTTCCGATTAATAAGTAGCAATACAAGGTTTTCCATGCTCACCTTACTAAAGTGGGATGTATTTGTTTACTTACATCTCGTGCCTAGTCACATGGTTATTTGATGGGGATGGTGGTTATTTGATTTTGTTCTTGAAGAAGGGGAAAGTATGAGTGTGGTCATTAAATTTAGAAAGAAAAAAAAACTGGGCAATTGTTCCAAGTTTCGAATAATTAATGTTAACATACTGATCATAATATTGGGCATTAAAAATTCTTTGATTTATTAAACATATCTTATGCTGACAAAGGTGGTAGATTTATGTTGTATAGCGAAATTAAGACATGTAGTACACAATTTGCAAGTGAAACCGTAGTTAAAAAGAGAATCGCGTATATTAGTGTTTATAAATAAATAATAGGCTGACTTGACTACCTCATTCTAATTTGTAGTTATCTCACACTTTTATTTTTGTTACTTACATGCAGATGACAATGAACGTCAAGATTGCTGGATCTGCTACGATGCTGAGAGAGAGGATGCGGGGCCTCTTATTCAGCCATGTCAGTGTCGAGGAGATGTCAGCACTGTTCATCATAATTGCTTACGACGTTGGCTTGTTGAAGTAAGTAATTTAGTTTGTTTTCACTATAACGTTGGGAAACAAGAGGCGAAGGAGAGTCTGATTGTCAAAATAGGGGAGAATCGAATTATATATGCCGGACTGTTGTATACTTAAGCTAGCAGTGACATGAGCTCGTTTTATACATACGTTGCTTATTTCTTAAGTCTCGACTAACCAGACGTGTGGAGTTATCTTGTAGAAAATTCCTATCCTGAGGATATTCTTGTTTTAAATATACTATTCAATGTAACCTTTTAAAGATTTATGCGAATGTAATACTTTTGAGGTGTTTTCTATCTTCTTTTCGGATTTCTTTTAATATTTTAAATAATAGTTAAGGAGACTGTTATTTCGGAGTTATCGATTAAAGGTAACTTGTGATAGTAACGAAAGAAAGGGAAGACATGATTAATCTCTTCGATTCTTGGAAGCACTTTAAGTTTGCTTAACTGACTGCGTATGTTTATTCCAGAGTTCAGATAACCCGGACAGCCTGCGCTGCAAAGTGTGTGGTTCGTCGTATGAAGTGGAAAGAGGATCAAGGCTTATCTGGCAGTATGGCTTTACTACTCAACACTGGCTACAGACTGCAGCACTGGTGACGTGTATGTGTGTGTCAGCAGCTGGTGCTTGGGTTGTCATTCAGTTGTTCAATGATCCTGGTATACGTATGCTAGCCGCAGGAAGTGCTTTGCTTATTGAATATATTTGCGTAAGGTAAGTGTAACCTAGTTTTAATAGTTTGTGCCTTTCATAGAAACTTTCGGTATTTCGAAATCCAAGATTCCGAATAGACAAATAGCTAGTGTGTGTTTGTTGATAATGTATGGGGGTGAATGTTAATAATGTGGAATGGAAGTGCTTTAGGAATAAGCACAAGGAGTTGTGGAGCAGATTATAGTCTATGACGACTGATATTTTTTTTTTAGCAACAAGCTTATAAATTGAGAATCTCTGGTTTAAGCACAAAGTGTACGGATTGAAAGTATACATGGTGTCCTAAAAGTAATGGTAAAAAAATGAAACCACAGATTCCTGGCACCAAAACAAGAAAACAAAAATGTTTATATGACATATAGTCCGAAAGTGGACAGAGGCGGAGCTAGACACCTTCAAATGTGGGGGAGAAAGCAACTTCGCACCTGCCAGCAGAATAATGATAGGAGCTAGGAAGTAGGTTTATAAATACATAAAAATCATATTGACTTGACATGTTAAACGCATGTTACATAAGTGCGCCAGAGATTCTCCATACGTAATTTAGAGATTCACCGAATGCTTGTACAGCAGGGGTATTGAAACGGTGCAGTAAAGATGAAAACTATACAGGAAAAAGTTGTTATCCATGGCACGATTGCACGCACATCTACAATGGGAGTCAAAGCAAAGATCACTTCGTATGGTTGCATAATTTCAGGGGCCAATGGAAAGTGGTATACCAAGTAGAAACTTGCAGAGAGAGGGTAGAAATAAGAACAAGTATAACTAGTCGTGTAATATAATGAAATAATAGTCAGAATACACAACGATGTACTGTATTTGTAACGTGGTATCTTACACAGAGTAGCACTATAAACTACTATTTCATACGTGCTAACAATAAACGTACCTACATAAGATGCTCAAAGTGCTGTCCTCCCACATCTATGCAACGTGCTAATCGTGAGTTTCGAATTCATCACTCCCAGTGTGTTGCGTAACTGTTCACATGCATCTTCAATGCGGTTTTGTAAGTCGGCAAGTTCCTTTCCCTAAGTGTGAAATTCCTTTCCCTCCACATTCGAAGCTATCTAGCTCTGCCCCTGTCCACTTCCGGACTATATGTCATATAAACTTCTTTTCCTGTTTTGGTGCCAGGAATCTGTGGTTTCTTTTTTTAACATTACTTTTGGGACATCCTGTATTTTGTAGACACTCGTTTTTTACTAGGTATAAGCTTAACTTGTACTTTGGTTGTTGAAAATAGATATTTATTACTTTGTGTGAACTTGCTTTTACCAAAAGTAATATTTAAATGTCATCACTGTTACGTTGCGAGAGTATCGTTTGTGGAAACTTTTCGGTTATATTTAAGTCATTAATTGAACTATACATTTTCACTGGTAAATTTAATTACAAAAACTCGAAAAACAATAAATTAGCTATAGAAATTAAGAAGGGTGTTAAGATGTAGTGAACGTGTAAAGGTTAAACGAGCAACAAAACTAATCGTATCAGTAACATCTTGTACGGCGGTTCCCGATGACACTCTATGTCACACAGTTCCATAGAATGTATCACGATATTTTAGAATTTAAACATCATGAAACATTTAATAATTATAAATCAGATTTGAGACAAATTATACCAGTCAACACCTCCAGCTGCAGCAACAATATTCAGCACTACAAAGTGTGAAACTTCATAGAAACTTATAGCCTTGCACTACTATAATTAATATTATTAATAAAAAATCAAAGTATTTCACAATGGCTGTTCAGTAAAGATATGTCGTGAGTCAGAAAGTGTGGGAACCTCTGACCTAGCACATAGATATAAATCTGCTGGCCAACTTACCATTTCATGAATTTTAGTAATCAGATGCTTAGTAGCGATGAACTTCAGATGGAAGATTCACTCCACAAAACAGGCTATCCACACTTACAGTGGATAACAACATCTAAGAGTATTTTTTAATGTACTAATAAATAAAAGTGAAAGTTTTTATTTTTGTTTTTTGTGTTGTGATTCTGTTTTGATTTTAATAAAGTGTGTTGTAGAATCTTGACGATGCTGTAACAATCTGACATCCCATATCCTTATCCATATACTACAGATGAAGATTTTACTTTGCAGTTATAGAAATATTAGTTCTTCGAACGGGGCGAGATAAGATTAATGCAAAATAAAGAGCTATGATAACAAATAGTGTCACAAGGAAACATTATAAATGAATGGGGTGTGTGAATTCCCACAGTTAAAATAACTGGTACCAGTGATGTTAACGCATTGACTCTATTAACAAAATCGACCGCGATAATCGCTCTGCCTATCTATTACAAAAGAACAGAATTCAGAAATTTATTTTTCTTCAAGCGTTAACGTGAATAGTAATGGACGGACGTAAGTCGCCGTTACCCGAAAAGATATTAACAGATTGACCTCATTAACGAACTCGGTACTAATATTACAATCTCACAAGGCCCACTAGCATGATCCTAATAATTGAGAGCGATGGTGTAAACACGACCATTGTACCCCGAGGCGTTTGTAATTATGGGTCAATGGAAATTGACAGTGGAGAGTTCGTCACATTCTATCATGACTGACATTCTATGATGTGGTCAAATAACGCAGTCCACCACTCGATCCTTGCTGTGTATAGTTCTCTTCATGTCCATTGCTTCCACATGCGTCATCGCGTTGGTTCATATGTTAGTACTTTATCGTACAAATTTTGATATTTTGGATGTGTTTCTTCTTAGTATTGAAATTTTCATAAACAGCAAAATGTATATACAAAATCATATATTTTGTATATGATTATATACAATATATATATATATATACATTATATACAAAATCATATATAAAAATATATATATTCCAGCAGCAGTGATAGATTGTCTTTATTATCTATGCATTATGTTCTTTAAACTTTATGACATACTTTACTTTTTAGTTATACCTTAATGTACTGCTCACAGCGATAATTGAATTCTTTAGAAAAAACGCTTTGTCTGCAGAATACGAAGCTTGGCTTAAAAATAACTGGTCTATCAACTCTGTCAATAGTATACATGGAGCAATGTGGAGCGCATGCGCGCAGAGCAACCTTGAGCCTTCGAGAAGAGAATGATATGCATGAGTTGCCGCTCTCTGTTGAGTTTAGTCTCCGAGCAGCGATTGAAAGGGGAGGAGTGCAATCGTGTTGCCGGAAAAACAGCAAATGTGAAAATTGAGTAGCGCATTAACTTGAAATTTGTTGTGAAATTAAAAGTAATCACCGAATGAGTGTGTAGAACTTTTGAGTGTTACAAACGCTTCAGCGAGGGGCGCGAGAAAATTGATGATGATGAAAGACCGGGTCTTCCTGTCACAGCCACAACAGAGGAAATTGTGGCAAAAGTGACTGACATTGTCTGAAAAGATCACAGACTCAGCATTCCAGTGATAGCAGAAATAGTGGGCATCGATAAAGATTCTGTCCACGCAATTTTGCACAACTATTAGAACATGCGCAAAATTTACGCTAAAATGGTGCCAAAAAATTTCATGCAGGAGCAGAAGGACTTCCGGATGCACGTGTGTAGTGACAGAGTGGAACACCTGGAAGCAAAACCGGACTTGTTAACGAAAATCGTCCCTGGTGACGAGACTTGAATCTTTCAGAATGATCTTGAAACGAAAAGCCAATCCATGCATTGTAAAACTTTCATCACTGCGAATGAAAAAGGCACGCAAGAGCAAATCGAAAGTGAAAGTCATGCTATTGTGTTTTTGATATCAATGGCCTGCTCTTGATTAAATGGGTATCATAGGTCAGCCAATGAAGCTGCGAGAACGCGTGAGAAAGAAAGTACCCCTCTTGTGGAAGAACAGTGACTGGATTGTCTCACCTACCTGAACTTGACATAGTGCGATTTTTTTTTTTTTTCTTCTTTTCCGAAAGTGAAATCCGCCCTCAAGGGAACTCATTTTCAGACTGTAGAAGAGGTGAAGCAGAAAACTTAAGCGGTGTTCAAGACAGTAACACCGAAGATTTCCACAACTGCTTTCAACAATAGAAAATTTGTATGCAAATGTGTATAGGTAGGGGAAGGGGGAGCATATGTTGAAGGGGATCACCTTTAATTTTAAGTTTGTAACAATAAATCGTATTGTTGGCACCAGTCCCGTTATTTTGTACCCATACTTCGTATATATTTTAACATGTTTAGAGATTCTCTTAGATGTAATATTTTATATTTGAGGGAAATGTGAAGAAATTTCGTAGTTTCTCATTAAATACCTTGTTTTATTATTTTGGGTACATAATTGTTTAACATTTCTGAGAATCATTATAATCATGAACGCTCGTTTCAGACACCCTGCTGGGTTTTTGTATATATATGATGCCTCAGGATTTCATTCACTCAGTCATTCTTTATTATCGACTTTTTTTTACATAATCTTGCCATATGCCCCTAGGTTTTCCTCGTGTTAATTTCATGTGTAAAAACTTCGTACGTATAATGTTCTTCCTTCATTTTCTCTGTAGTTCTGTACCAGTATAGACTAATTTTTTATACTCTTTCTCAGCCATTCTTAATTATTCATTTGTTATATGATCTTTCCGAGAAGATTTCATAGAAATCTCATCTCCATCTGCTAATTATGCGTATTCATTCTTTGATAACATCTGTCAGGATGTCAGTACTTGATCTGTAATATATCTATTTTATCTATCTATCCATCTATCTATATATATAGGGCCGGATTTAGGGGGTGCACCGGAGCACTGCACCCCCCACCCACCCCTCCGTTCTGAATATACACTATCTAAACTGAGAAACTGGCAGTGGAAATAGCAATACTTTCCTAAAATTTCATGTCATGTTTCCGTTTCGGGCTTAAAAGAAAACGGTTTTGCTAAACACAATAGTTTAAGTCAATTCCTCATACACATCACAGATGCCTAAAGGCATTTAAAAAAATTAAATTTGATTCAAATGTACTGATAGTTATTGGTGCACCCCCCCCCCCCTCAGAAAATCTTGGATCTAGTTTATATATATATATATAAACTAAATGTCAGACCCATTTCCATGCCAGATCATTTCCAAGAATCCGAGGCTTCATATAGGTTTGAAGACGATATTTATAAATTCCTTACTAGGTTGTTACGCCAAATGTAAAGAAAACTTAGCTTCTCTTACAAGAGTTCTCTCCTTGTCACCACGAGGATTTTGATTTACTACTTCCATCATTATTTTTATTGTATTAGCTATATACAATTTCCTATATACTTCACTAGTGATTTCATATTTCCACTTCGAATTCAGGGTTAGTCAAATGTAATTTTTGTAATTTATTTTTTCTTACTGCAAAATAGGTTTCTGGGTCTTAATACAGTTACAGCCTATCAACGTGCAAAAGTGTCAGCCTTACAGATTATGGGTCGAAGATTTAGTTCAACACCAACTGCACATTTGGCAACCATAAGTGAGACTGTAGCCGTCAATGTTGGATCGACAGTGTTACCAAGGGGAAGAGAGGCAAGAATCTGAAACAAGGAGAGACGAAATTCTTCATAATAGGATCGTGGTGCTGTTTATTGTTCACAGGCGTAATTGAATATGTATGTATATATGCATGAGTGTATATATATATACATATACGTATATATACATTTAATATGGGTGAATGTTAGGTTCTTATGTACTTGCACATTCAAAGATGAACCCGCACGGTCACCAATGAAAGATCATAATTCAGAATTGACGTGACATTTTAATGAAATACAAATATAAGAGATTAACGAATTCCTTATTCAATTACTGTAAATGAACAAATAGTCCACCTATTGAAGACACAGGGCTTAGAATGGTTTAAAGGAGGGTCAGAACTCAGAATATGAGTTTACAAACTAATTTTACATTAATAGTTGATTGTGTGTCTGAGCCTGACGTAAGACATCAAGACAAAAAGGTATGGTAACAAAAGACAAAATTAGCATTCTCCAACTATTGGTAGAGTCAAGTCTTCTTAATTTTGAATATCAATCCTGTTGTAACGTTTGCATTTCATATGTATATAATGAATATATTTGCCAGATTTAAAGATTAGGTAAAACTTGTGATCTGAAGAGTTTCATCATCAAAATCAAAATAACAGAGTAAGTGCTTTCCTGTTAATTTAATGCCCTTGTTGAAGCTAAGTAGTACTTTCCTTGCAAGTAGCTTCCTGGGAGGATCGTAATAGATATGAATTGACTCCTTCTGCTTTTGTATATTGCATAACAAAAGGTATGGGAAGATAGTAGTACAAAATCTGTTGATGTAAATCTAATGTTTTGCAAGAAAAATTTTGTTCATGTCCTGATTCATGAAATGCATTTGAATAGGGCAGTGTATGTGTTATCTTGGATAAAGCAATGTATGGTATGGGATCAGTAGTTCTGTTCAAAGTAATCTGTATGCCTGGAAATAGACACTTCCTTATATTTGTAGTGTAGTGTTTTCTTCGTTTTCTTTATTTTAATATTAGGTTAATTCTTTTTATATTTGTATAGAAATCCTTTAATATTAGCTGTTACGATAAGAATTCCATTAAATGATAAACAAGGCACAGTGTAACTGTAAATCAGTATTTTTTTCCCTTTCTTTCCTCCTTGTAAATGGTATTCTGTTGAAGCATTAACTGATGTCGGTGTATTGTATTCACCAAGATTCCGAGTGGTATTGAAGTTAATTGTAAATGTAAATAGAGAAATATAAGTTCGAACCAGGTGCTATGAAACCAATTTTTCTTTTAATACAATACCTCATTAATAGTTCTTTTGTGCATATGTATATTACATAATGCATAAAAGGTTGGTGAGGAACATTATTCTGAGACTAATCGAACGTAATTCTTCAGGAAAGTTAGGATAATAATCCAACATAGGAGTTGGTGCGTAATACGTAGAATGATATGCATGGTATATATGGAAGCCTATAATCCTTAACAAATTACAAGAGGAAATTACCTAAAGGGTTACGGGTTATCGTTATAAGATAATCGCCATTTTTAGGGAGGGGGAGGCAGGAATATGTTGTGAATCTCATTTTATTCTTACTTTCAGTATACTAACATTATATTTTGAGAGAGAAGAAATCGTAGTAACTTTATACAGGTTTTGATAATAATATTCATATGTTGTACCGTGACACATCTCGGCTGCATGTATCTACAGATGATACGGTGATAATGAATGAAAACTATAATTAGTTGTTTGTATTAAATCTAAAAAGTTTGCTGTGCGTAATTTTAGCACATGTTAACTTGAGAATTTGCCTAAGGGAACCTTAGAAATTTTATTTTTTCCCCTTTCTTTCTTTGTTTCCTGAATGTGTTAAAAATAATTAAAAAAAGAGAGATATTCAATGCCAACAGTGATCCTAGAACGACGTATTTGGGGGTAAATATCACTATACCGTATGTAATATATTTTCCATTAAGAATTGCAGTAGTGATTGAAAACCGCTAAAATAACAGAAACAAATAAAGGAATGATGAACTTAAGAACATTAACCTCGTCTTTCGTCATCAGCGAATCCAAGTTTTATGATATATATATATGTTTTATATTTCGTGTAGTGTAGATACTGTAATATTCTTTGTAAAATCGTTGCAAGTCAAATTAGATATTTGTGTTCTATTTCTAAAAATTAAAGTGTGCACTTTCGTTGTGTTAAGATTTAACGTGTCTGAGTACATACAGAAGCTTCGGACAATCACTTGTATTATACTCCCTAATGGCAAAAACAAGCTAATTGTGTTAGAACATATCAGAAACTTTTCAGCGTGAAATTAGGCTTTTGTAAGTAAATCCGTATTGTTTTGAGATCCCTAACCAAACACTCATATTGGGTAATTATTAAATGAAGCTGTTTCGACCTCTGTATGTGTTAGGATTAATGGCTTTCCATTATGCTATATTTGTTGTATTTGAATGTGAAAAATGTTTACATTTTTAAGTGAACTTGGTTGATAATTAGAATTTTCTCTAGAATTTAAATGAAAATATACTTGTACTATATTATTTCGATATGCTACTAAGATACGCCTTTTTTCTTTTTGATAACTTGTCAGTCAGCTTCCTATTTGGAGACCTGTTCGTGTCAGGTTTTTATGTAATTGCTGACCAAGACATTCCTCTCTGATTTTGTCAACTATTACACATCCATATCATTTAATTTAATTTGGGGTTGCCATAAATATATGGAGAGAATAATACATTTTTAAAATGTGACCTGAATCAGCGATATTAAGAATGTAAGTAGACCAGAGACGTCATCTTCCTTCTATTGATTTATGTCGGAAGTTCCAATTTTGCTCAGGACAGGATCTTGCGAATTGTTCTTTCACCATTCGTTTCATTATCATTCATTTCTCAGCGTCTCTAACCTAAAGGGCAGAGCCGTGGAATATAACACTTAAAAAAAAATAATCTGAAATTGTTTTATTCAGCATAGATTTCTTCTGCGGTGAATTTCTTACATGTGTATAGAAGAAATCGAGCAAAATGTACAACCAAAAAATATCAGAATACTTTTAAGTAACAAAATACTAAAATAAGTAAATAATAATAATAATAATAAAAAAAAGCTTCACTTTCCCATTGAAAACAAAACTATTTTCATATCAACCAACGTATTTTTTCCAAGACGTCTCTCGTCCGTGGAAATGAAAGGGTTCTTTCTTCTAGTGTTGTAAACCAGAATTGGAATAGTAAGACTATTCAAGTATATCGAGGCGATTCGAATATTTGTGTTTGTTCTGTCTTAAACCGTAATCAATTGTTGTCGCATGTTTTTCGACGAAAGCTTAAGGCAACTTCCATAATCATCTAGAAGTAGTATTTGGATAGAGATCATATTCAGTCTGCATAATCGCTATAGCAGTTGGCGGTGCACCAGATGGAAAGAAAGAAAAAGTGTGTTCATTTCACTTTGACTGAGGCGTGAAAGTACAAGTTGCTGCATGTAAGTGTTAAATAATTAAAAGTTATCAGTGTAAGTACTGTATTGATTTGTTTTTTCACCCTAGTGAAATGTCCAAAATAATAGATAGTTTAAAATGTTGAAAAGACATTTAACAACTTGGTCTAGTAGATAGATGATTTAATGCTTCTCAAATTTAAGCCCGGCTGTATACTAAAACTTACCAGTAATAAATGGCACGAACAAGTCGTGGTGGAACAAAAACATTAAATCAGTTCCGTGCCATAGAGAAGTGAAGTTTCACATTGATAGCTTTAAGAGCAGTACAGTGATACGAAAAGAAGGAATATTACAACATTTAAGGAAAAAATAAACTAAAAAGACGTGTACTATATCGTTAAAATAAAACTGTGCAATTTTTTTTTAATATTAATTACTATGTAAAATATTTGTACATAGTTAGTAGAATTATCTTACTTCTATGAACTTTATTATGTACTTATTATTAACATTTGTACTATATTTCCGATCCCACGTTGTTTTACTACAGTCTATCATGTACATAAAAAGTAGAAATTATCAAATCACTTGTAGAAATTGTCCTTTCTTGAGTAGATGTCGACGACTGGTGCTTCAAGTTTTAAAGTATTTAATGGGATATCTGTAGTTACTATCTAGTCAGCAATGCTCATTTTATCCACTATCTGGTGAAAGTGTGCGTTTTGTTTTTTCTTCTTCGGGTGACACTTTTCATTGTAAGATTAATCAAGAATTAATTGACGATGCTATATCTTCTTATCATATTGTCTCTGGTGGGTTTTGTATGTATGTGGACGACAGTAAAAATCTCATGAAAAAACACAACTGAAACAAAATAGTTAAAGTAAATAGAAAAATATAATAATAATGTTTAAAAAAAATTCATACAGCCAATAATTTACTGACGACAAGTATAATAGTTCCATAATTGTGGCAGCCCTTAATACGTTTATCTTTCTATTTTATTATAAATTAATATTGAAATACAATTTATTTTGTATGAGTATGAATAAATGCAATATAAGAGTAGTACCTTCCCTCCAGCATCAATTACTGCATTCCAATTATTACTGCTATAAATAATAATTATAGCATGTTAAGAATGAAGTTAATATAATACATAGTGTTATAAATATTGCATCTGTAGTTTTGTATAGATAACATTAAAATAAATGTAAACATGTGATTATGTCACCAGATTTCACTTCAAAAGATGTGTTAATTGTTTTAAATGACGAAAGGTGTTAGGGTATATCTTATAAAGTGCAGTGCATTCAAATGTAAGGTTTATTTATTATATATATGTTAATATCTTCTTATAAATGTACGTTTAAAGAGTACTTCATAATTCTGTCATGGTCCCTGGAAATTTTAAAGTATTAGTCATTATAAGTAATGATGAATTATTCCACAGCATCGTAGAGAAATGCAGGGAGTAATTTGTGCAGTAGCTCGTTTTGCACACACTTTCAACAGCAGAATTTACTAAACGTTATTTAGTATTTGTATTAAAACTAATTTAGTGTTCGATCAGAAAACGAATAAAAATTCCAATTATAGACGTTACCTTTCCTGAAGAAGTACTATTACTGCGCAGTTTAAGATCCTTTCCTATAAAAATTTCAGTTCATTTCACACCTATACTAGATGTATGAAAATGATTAGTTTTCCTTTATTTTTTTTTTAAAAAAAGGGACAAATTTTAGTTGTATATTGTTACAGTTTAATTTGTGAAGTTTGTTCGACGAGAAAGAATTTTTTTTTCTTTTTAGCGACAATTGGTTATTGTTAGAAACAAAATATTTCTTTTACTATTTTATTAAATCTAACGAGAATGGTGCAATTTTTTATTTGTAAAATGATATGTATTTGTATTGATCAGACTTACGTTTTCAATAAAATGTGTACATATATATACGTACAGACCATTAATTTGTAAGAGAGAAAAAATTCCATTTCTTTTGTTCAGTGAAAAACAGCAAACTGGCTTTTAAGTTCCTTAATTGTATGAAAATGTATTGATTCTTCAGTTTCACGGATGATAAATTTCACAAGTGAAGACCTTATCCTTGTTGCGCTGTAGAAAAAGAAAGAAAAAAAAAACGCGTTTCCAGGTAATCATGAAGAGAAACAGTTGTCGTCACTCATCAACATTAAGAGATGGCAGAACACCTTTCAGTATCTTTATACCAGGTTATTCATAAATCCGTGAAACTTTTAGAAAAATGATAAATGTGTTACACAACGGACCGTAGTAGTTCTGAGAGAGATAGACTTTCCGAGGAAAAGCCCACGAGCATAATTACTGTGATGTGACCGTTATTTTGTGTAAAAATAGAATAGAATGGAAGAATGTCTTAAGAAGCTTTAGATATGCCGTGGGTTACACCACTACTTAATACTTGATCGCCTTATTTTTTCTTATTCTTGTTTTCTCAAAGCTACCGAATCATCTCACAGTGCTAACAATGCATCAATAACTACGTGCCTCACTGGGGATCAAACCTTATGCATTCCTCATTCGGTTTTCATACAATATTAGTATATTTTCTTTGATACTTTTTGAAATCACCTGTGTTTGGGATTACAAACAGTTAAGAATGAGCAATGTGTTATGTCCCCTAATGTGGTATGGATTCCTCTCCCGTCCCGTGATATTAAAAAAATATGATCCAAGATATCTTTCGTAAAATATTAGATTTGTATGGAATATGGCATATACTTTTTGACGCTTCACAATCATTTCCACTATATGGATTTCAAATCAGTTCATCAGTGGTAGAGCGTTCACCTCTGGTGCTTGGGGTCCCGGGTTCGATCCCAGCCCCCGCCAAGTGAACTTTGTGGTGGACAAACACCGTGTGCGTGGGTTTTCTCGGGGTTCTCCCGTTTCCTCCCACTTTCTTCATTCCACCATTTCATTCATTACTCATCATCACCGTCTCCTTTAGCCTAACCGGCATAACCGTGGGACGTAAAACTCAAAGATTTTCAAATCAGTTGAGAACTAGAGAGTAGACTCTCTGTACCTCACCCAGGTTTTAAAAAATATTCTACGATAACCTTCGTTAAATATTCGACTTTGACACGCATTTGTGTTCATTGAGGTTTACATTTAATCCTCACTTTTGCAGTTGAAGTCAACTAAATATTAGGACTCATTTAAAAACCTCCCTCCTGAAGATTTAAAGTTAAATTCTATCATAACTTACGCAAAATATATAATTTTTTCTGAGAATTTCCAATCGCCTTAATTGTTTGCATGCAGTTAAAATGGGTCAACAATTAGAGAACGCATTCTCCCCAATTTTATATAACGTATTTTCCTGAATATTTATTTTAAACACCCTCAGTTTTTATATGATGTTGTGTGTTTTATTGGAAATTAGAGACTTACTCGTATAATTGGGGCTGAAATATTGGGAGCGAGGATTGCTCGCTTCACAATGCACAGCATAATAGTTGGTTTTTCATCTTTAGTTGAAGTTGAGTGAGCAGTAAATGGAGAGAGATACTGCATGTATGAAAAATATTTAAAATTGTATATATATATTAGCTGAACCTGCGCTTTCTACACAGTGCATCATTCGCATATGAGCATAAATCTCCTTATCATTCCTTACAACATCTGTACATGCCCCTTTACGGACACAAGTGAAAGACGTATTGATTAAAAAAAAAGCAATGGGGTATCATAAAGGGGAGACTTTTTCCGATTATTTTGCTCAATATCTCGCACCGTTTGCAAGATTTGAGTCTGCTTCCGGTTGGAGTTTCTAATTCATGTATGACCAGTGTTTTCTCTCTTCTTGCATGCAGTATGTAATAAGCAAATACATTACATACACAATTAATTATAATGTCAGTTATATATGGTATTCATTGGGCAAAACACTCCCAAAAAAAGGTTCATCTTAGACTGGAGAAATGGTTATCCTTCCTTTTCCATTATTATTTGGCCATGAAACAAACGCCTGAGACATATACAACCCCTACATACAACAGGTGCTGTTGGAATGTATAATGCTTAGGATGTGATGCTTTAGTTTTTTTTTTTTTTAATTTCAACACTTCCAATGTACCCGTAAAAATGTAATAAAGAAATAGTGGCCATGTTTTTTAAATATTCAATTAGAACTGGACATTCTACATGAAATTTGCAATCGATCAGTGAAAACGTCATCTTTATAGAGCCTGTAGTTTCCGAGATCTCATTGTCGAAAGGATTGGGCACAAACATATAAACGTAGTTTAAAAGAGCTCCAAAGATGGCAGCACAATTCATTTGCATTTATTTCGGAGAAGGCTTATTAAGGGCAAAGGCCTTTGAACAATAATTTAAAAGGCTAAACTTTGTGAAAAATATTTCTGTAAGTAATTTATTTAAAATACACTCTTTTAAAAATATTTGTCTTTGTTATAAACGTGAAATCACAAATAACCGTAAATCAAAGGTTTGAAAGCTAAGGTTGTAGGTTAGAGCTCGGTCGCTCTTAATTGGTACTGTAGCATTTTGATAGATATATAGTGTGTGTGTCCAAAAATAGCACCACTCAGAGTAACCGCAAGGGTTTCATTATATTTACTATTTAAATAAGCCATTCTGTGACATACTGGTGTCTACTTGGTGTTTCCAACAACCTCTAAGTTTGGGGAGGGTCGGAGCAATATTTTGCGTTACACTAGTTCAGATGCTCTCCGTTTGGTGTGTCTGTACTCACTATGAGTGTGATTGAGACTTGAAATCCTTGTTTTGTTTGCTTTTCTGGAGCGGTATAAAGTTTTAATAAAAAGAGCGGTGAAATTTTAATAAAAATTATGTATTATTGAATGTTCCTTTTGTTTACGTTGCAAACGGAAGTGCTTCAAGTACATTATAAGACGTTGAAGAATGCCATTATTCCCTAGACTCGAAATATGAGAAAACTGTGCGACACAAGCCTTTGTAAACAAATACGAATTCTGACACCTCGAAGTGAGGGCTACTCAATAGACAAATCGCCAAATTTCTAAGTATACATCATACTATCTTGGGTAGAATAATACAGAAGCAAGAAGAGCATGGTATATCATCTGAATGAGAACGGTGTGGCAGAAAATGAAAACAACTGCAAGATTGGATCGAGAGGTTTTTCGTTTGGCTGCATCAGACAGAGCTTCCAGGGATATGAAATGCAACGGCTACTTATTCTAATACAGCTTATAACATAAGCCGGGTTACTGCTGTCAGACGATTGAATGAAAAAGGGTTATATAAAAAAAAAACTCTAAGATAGAACCCACTTTTAACTGATAAACATGTAAACGCTAGAAGAGTTCGTGAGTAGACACGGTGCATGGAGCGATGAACAGTGGTGGCACGTAATTTTCTTGGATGAGAAGTTTATGATTATTGGAAATAACGGTGGAATGAAATTTCAGATGAGAAAAGGAGAAAGCGAGAAGCCAAAGTACGTTTCCAAAACACGGAAATTTGAGAAAGTGTCATCTTGTGGGGATGCATTACTTCAAATGCAGTGGGATGAATTAACATCTGGAATAAACAAATTAGTGCGGCAAATTACATTGATATTTTGAACCGAAAGTTACTACGATCATCTGTTGACTATTTATCAGGTCCTAATTTGAGTTGGTTTATTTTTAAAGATGATAATGCGCCGTGTCATAGAACAACGAGTGTATCTCATTATCAAAGTCTGCTGGAGATGATGGTTGGATAATGTGTCAGCAGTTCCAAGAATGGGCCCACGATCAGTGTGTGGTGTTGCTGAAGATTTCTGTATGTGTGACATGTGTTCTGCCACTAAGGCATGCTATACACTATAGGATAGATCCTAGGAAATCTCGTACGATTTGTCCTAGAGTCAAAATCTGAACGTGTATGGCATCAGATCGCATGTCATTTCCTGTGTTCTGAACGATTCTATGAGATTTCTCTTGTTTACAGCACGTTCTATTTCGGAAAGAAAATTCGTAAAATTTAGATTAAAGTGACATCAGTTGAGAGAATGTGAAAACAAACAACTGATGAGGTATCATTTGATACTTTATCTTCTGATCGTGCAGGTTTACTTTAGGTCGAAATGATTGTTGAAAAATTATAATTTTTCACTAATTTCCTTATTATTTCCTAAATGATTTGCGCTGAGCGACATGAAAATCTCTCTCATCGCGTAGATAAAATTCAAGGGGACCATCAAAAGCAATTGTTCAAAAACTACAATTCTTTTACGATTTGCGTATAAATACGGAGTCCGGATGTATATAGTATAAAAACCATAGGACAAAAACAAACCAACCTGTGCTAGGTGTCCATTGAAAAGCACGAATGCTATAAAACCGAATCAGCGCAGGGCGAAGCGGGGGTCCAAGCGTTAGAGAGGGTGTGCATCCGAAAGAAGCAGGCGCGTCAGTGCAGGTAGTGAAAACGAGTGGATTTCGGCAATGATATGAGTTGGAGTAGCACTGGTCATAGTATCATGGTAGTAGCGTTCAAATTGCATCTTCTGTAAATCGTACAGAAATGCAACGGTGGTGGAAAATAGTATCACCGGATATCATATGCACTCACTTAGGTAAATCTTTCGCAGAAGAGTTCCAGAAGTACGTAAAAAATACAAAATATACAGGAGAAACAGAAGATGCAAGTACTTAGACCTAACATAACCTAACCAAGTCTAACGTAAATCAACCTAATATTAATAGAAATATGCGAAATTCTATCATCTTTTTGAAAATTATGCTGGACCCCTACACTAGTATAACCTAACCGGAACTAACTTGAACCTAACTAATGTAAACAAACTATCGAAATTGTTACATTTCTTAGAAAAAATACAGTGACTCACATTAATATTCGGCATTGAATATATGAATATATATATATTTGAATATACGAATTTGGATATATTGAATATACGAATAATATTTGAATATACGTGGGAGAAATACTGTTTTGTGCAAAGGCTGTTTTCTTAAAGTTCTTGGAAAGACTAATTGTTTCATTGAAGTAGTGTTCGCCAAGAAACAGGGTTCACTGTCTTCCACAACAGAAACAGATATCAGAGGGAAATCATTCCTAGTATGATAAGGAAATTGCCAGAAATCACATTCTGTCCTTCCTATCCTATGAAAGTCATTATTCTAGACAGCATTCACAAAAGAAAGTTCTACCTCTTCATTTGGTAATAAGTATAGAGTACAGACTTTATTATGAATCTGCAGCACATCCAATAAGCAAGACTGCTTATGAAACAAATTTTTCATGACCTAAATTTATCGTTTAAAAACATTACATTATGTTAACTACGTTATCCACTGCACTACAAAACATCAAACATTTCAAATCAAATTTACGAATGAGCAACACAAGATAAGTCAGATTTAACAGTGGTCGAAGAGAGGTAAGCCACTTAAAATGTTAATAAACAATAATTGTAATTTATTTTCTATATTAAATATACTATTATGCTTAAAAGTAATTGTAATGACTTATTTCAGCTACATTTTACCAGTAATACATCTTTAAAATGATAAAAGGTTCTCCTGTAAAATCGCATTTTTTGAAATCCTTTTTCCCCGGGGATGAGTCAATTTTTATATTAAAAATGCAAGAATAATGTATTTTAATGTGTTAAAATAACGCTTATGCATTTTAAATTAATATCTGGCGATTTATTCCTTATTAGTATTTCAGTAGCTTTATTTATGCATATTTACGTAACTTCGCACTTAATAACAATTTCTCTCGCCAATAAAAACAAATAACAAATTTTGTTTGTTGTTCCTTTGATATTCTGAGATAGGTCAATATTAAACGAAACTCCACCTTGCATTCATGTTTAACTTAACTGCTATCCTCATTTGTTTAATTGTCTCAGACTAATGTATCTACATGATATTTTCTTTATATTACAACTTAAGGCAATGGATACTCATGTATGAATTTAAAATATATTTCCAACCCTGGGATCATTCGAACTTAACATTTTAGCATTCTTTCACTAATATTTTAACATTCTTTTTGCCATGAAATTATCTCACACGATACTGAAGTATTGTAATAATAATAATATCATAACCTGGATTTTTATATGTATGGAATAAACCTTTAGAAAAACGCGAATTACAAACTTTACCTCGGTGTTTGTGCATGAACGATCAAGGAAAGAAAATGCTGTGACAAAATGGTCACATGGTAAGTTGCGTGTACAATACTAATATACAAGATCGGTGGTTTGATTTCTACCACCAACCAGCGATTTTTTTTTCGAAAAACTAAGGTAAAGGAAGAGGATATTAAGGGTAGATAGTATGTCAGAAAGAAAAAAAAATTACATAATGGCATAATCCTCATCAAGAAACACTCGCTTCATGCAAAAAAATCGTCTACATCAGGAATCAATAAACTTGAGTAACTTTCTAAATTTGATTGAAGTTGTAGCGAGCAAAGTCATACCAAGGTGCTTTAGATTGAGATATTAACTGTCGAATTAAAAACAGCTAGATTACAAAGAGTGGCTGCATAAAAGATTAGAAACAGTTTTTTTATGGCTTTATTTTCTGTTAAACTTTGTGGCTATATTTCCTAACTAAAATTATACTTTTAATTTTTTTCCTGAAAATGTATTATATGAAAATTAAAAGTAAAAAAATGTAGAAAGTAACCAAAAAATCTTGCCGTTTTTGACGCCCCATTAATCATGTCATGTGCTCACAGAGAGGAAATGAAATGACGCACGTGCCTACCAGGTGATCGGGAGTTAGTCTGACCATCGACCTTCAATAATACAGGCTCGTTGCATACATACAAGTCATAGCTTCTCCTGTGTCAGAGAAATAGAGGTATCGAAACAGCTTGTTCACGTGCATTTGTTATATTACCTTAAAGTGAACCTCTGCATCAAGTCGCCGCATATGCCAGACATTTGGGGTGAATACCATGAACGAACGCACCGCCAGGCATAGGTACCGTTCGGGAGATGCGAGCCTTTCGGATGAACCTTGCAGTGGACGACAACGTGTGTTGAATGTTGTTCTTCCCAGCAAACCTAGGCCCCTTACATCTACATACCGACACAACCAGTCAAAACGGTGGTGCCATAAGTGGTAACTTCCTGAAGCAACAAGATAAACAATTGACACTTCCAATCACGTCTACGAGTGGTTCTCTCCAGCATGAATAATCTGTGCCCCTATTAAAACTGCCTGACTTAACTGCTGCCTCCCTATCACCCTTAGTACAAGTACTACTGAAAATGTCCATAAAAAGAGAAAATATCTAAAGAAAATCAAGCAATTCTAAGTGCTACATCTGTATATACCGCAACGACCTTGACCTTCCCCGCCGTCGTGGGTATTAATAGCAAATTAGACTTGACGAATGAATAACATGTTCAATAAGTGTGTAAAGTCCGGCTCAAACACTCTGGAGTTTAATGCGTGTTCTCCTTTTCACAATACCCAATGGAAGTTTCGCGACATTGTCTAATACTCGATGCTTGAGAGAAATATAATTTGGATTCGAAAATGTCCTTCGCAATGAAATGTTAGCGTATATCTAGAAGATAAACAATAATCGTTTGTAAATATTTAAAAAAAAACATAATTCTATGTAGTGGTTCATTATTTTATGGCAAATTTCTTCTTTATGTAGAAATCAATCCGAAAGAGTGCTTATTCTTCCATCTTCTTCGTTTGAAGTGTTTGCTTTGATTCTCTCACCTGCGTTATATGAAAGAAATGTTTCACGTTATACTCCTAGACAAAAGGAAACAAAATTGAACAATGCCGCACTTACAATCCATTGGTTTTTGGCAGACGTCAGGAGGTTTGAGCCGGAATGTAGTTCTCGTGTGATAGGAAGGTCATGCTGAAATGTAAACAAAACTTCTTATCATAGAATATTGTAAGTTTGGGGTGATTTAGCAGGTACAAAGACTGGTGTTAGTTCTTCCTTAATGATAGAACGTACAAGCTTACGTCCTTCCGAAAGGCTCTTTCGGAAGACTTTCGTACAGAGCCGCCATCCTGCCAGTCGTACCAACATGATTAAGAGGTAAGACCTACATTAAGAATTATGTAGTTCTATCATTAAGAGGTAAGACCTACATAATCTCGTATTACATGTCATGACTACTTTTCTTCGTTAGCGATAAAATTCTACGTGGATTTTCCTGGTCTTTACAAATGTCATGTCCATCCCGTGGCTTACAAGGGAAATCATTTCCCTGTATTAAATAGTTTGTCTCTATTTGATTACACAGTTTTCATCCAAACAATTCCTCCTGCTACAGTAAGAACATATATTCATTAAATATGAATATGATTTCCAGCAAATGATTAGTGAAATATATATTTATGAAAGATAAAATCATCGAAAAAGTACTCACCGCCATAAATAAACTACCACTCGTAGTTTTTTCTCAGGAAAATAACTTATACCAGAGTACAGAGTTGTTAATGCAATATTGATGTACAAAATATAAGAAAATGATTAGAACCGATTCCAAGAAAATTGCACTTATTATCTTCACGCTTCACTAAACTCTTTATTTTGGAAGTAGAAAGAAAAATCGAAAAAAAAACTCTCCTAGAGAACCTTTTCTAGGCGAATGGACACGTTAGATTCGGACAGACAAACGAATATTCGAAATCCTTTTTTCGGTATATAGAGGTTATGAAACGTGTAAATCCGTTGAAATCTCGAATTCGATTTTTTTGAAGATCATCATACTTTATATTCTCCTGCTTCACTAAGTTTTGTCAATATGACACGACTGAGTTCGTGGCGGATAATTAGAGGTTACAGCTCTTGCAACATATAAACATAATTTTCGAACAAGTATCTTATTTTACGCCGGTGTAAGTGATTCTGAAAAGGTAGGGGACGCATGACGTCACGCCGTCCCCCTTGCCTATCTTTGCCCATTGTAATTTTTTTCGGAAGTCGGGAACGCTTTAGATATTTTTGGAAGTGGGATAACAGCATCGACTCGCGTTCCCCCTCACTTTTACCCTTGATTTTACGTCACAATAACTTATGTACAACAGAACCCTAAATTGATAGGGTTTTGGAATGATTGTTAATAATAATAATAATAAACAATAATAGAATTACAATAAGAATTATCTAAACAATAAAATTTAATAAAAAAAATGAACTCATACGGCCAGACTCCAACCCAGATTTGCTGCTTGGTAGCTTCGTACGGTGTCACTGCGTTATAAGTCCTTCCTATACAGCTGATAAATTAAAGTATTAGTTACGAAGGTAATATATTTGCTAAACATATTTTACTTTAATATATCTCGAAACCTTACAAATATTCCCGGGGTACCTTGATACAATTTAAATAATTACAAAATAATGCCATCTTTTTTTCCTCCGAGGCTGCGGAACTAATATTAAAATCTCAGCCTCAACTTGAGGAACGTTTTATGACATCTGCCTCATTGAGAAAAAGTCTATTTGAACCGTTTCTGGCTTGAAGAATGAAATAGTGAGTAACTCAATGAACATCTCTTCATAAAGGCCTTAATATCCGGACCAGTCTTATACGAAACGTTCTTAAGTAGCAAACAGTATTTGTGCAATATAAGTGGTCGGCGTAGGTAAGCGGTTACTGCATCGCTTTTCTACAAAGGCAGCCCGAGTTCGAATCCCTACATGTACAAAATTGTTAATATGCTTTAATTTCAATTTTAATCCATACTCTGCGTGATAGGGATGATCTCCTGTGAAGAAGGAGAGATACGACAATAACAGGAAACCGGAGCACGTTTATGAATGGAGACAAAGGTTCACAAGCTCATTTCCTTCAATCGTTCCAAATTTAATCTTTTCAGTTAATTAAAACATTTCCTAATTCATGTATGATCAAGGGACCGCGGTGCTCAGTGATAGAGTGTTCACTTCTGGTGCACGGGATCCTTGGTCCGATCCCTGCTCGCGCCTAGTGAGCTTTGTGGTGGACAACACTGTATGCGTGTATTTTCCCGTTTCCTCCCACTTTATTCATCCCACCATTTCATTCATTTCTCACTATTACTGTCTCCTTTAGCTTAGCCGACATATATTCGTGGGACGTAAAACTTAAAGATTTCATTTCATTTGCATGTATGATCAGTGATTTTTTCTTCTTACATATAGGACGTAATGAAACAATGCACTATGCATGCAACGAATTGTAGTATCAATGATATATATAGTTTATTGGACAACAACATGGGCGTCTCTAGCAAGCAAAAATTGAAGGGGGTGTCTAGAATAAAGAATAATTATAGACTCCAGTTAAATTTACATCAAAATTATGAGATAAATTGAAGCTCCTTGAGCTAGCTGGATTGGGTTTCCGCCTCTACCAGCCAGTGTAATCAATGAAAACATGTTCTTTCATTACTGGTAGCTCACTTGCTATATATTTAGAAGTTTCTACATACTAGGGAACTCCGCTCGATGTAGGAATTATACCATGAATACTACCCATTTATTTATATATGTATCCTTGCTTTTCTTCCATCATACCTTCTACAACATCACCAAAAGTAAATTTTTCTTCAACTATGTATTAGCATCTTTTAAATTATTTCACCTCTATTGCTCCTAATGCGCTTTGTTAGTTTGTCTTTCCATTCTCCGCAATAGATGTAAATATGGTTTGTAGTAACCATTCAGCAAAGGTTAATACGCAATTTTTGCACGTCTAATCGTTGCAATTCTGTACACAACTAACGGTATACACCAAGAAAAGGCTTCAGTGCCGGGAAGTAGCTCTAGAAATATGAAAAATATATAAAATTTACAGGAAAGAAATGGTGAATCGGAGATTTTTCGCATAATTCATGAGATAAACAAACCCAACGTAACTCAGTACTGTAAGAGAGGAACATAGTGTAAACTTACTAAACCTAACTTAACCGAACTCAGTAACAGAAGGTACGAAAATTTAACCTTTCTAATGCTTGTTGCAGACGATCAAAGAAAGCTTGAACAAAACCATTCAATACCTCAAATTTACACGTTCAAAATAGTATTGTTCAAGACAATTAAACAAGAGTCTCGAATGATCTTGAAACAACTTTTACACCATCATAGAGGTATTGAATCATGTGTGCCAGTCCAAAACAAGTGACTGAAACTATGAAAACTACTCTGCGTATGAAAGCTATACTATTAGGATATATATTACCTAACTTTCTGCAGTGATTTGAAATTTAATAGATTATATTAAATCATTTAGAAAACATGTCAATTGATTTTGTAGCAACCCCATCGAATTTTCACTAAGTATTTTGCCCCTTTTTACATTAAATGCTCGTTAGGTTAGCTTACGTTAAGATCAAAGTGCTGCTTAGCTATAAAATCCCTGTACTAAGCTAATTGAAAATCTGATTTTTCAAATGGCGTTCCGATGGCAGAATCACACTCAAAAAGAAAAATCGAACTGTCTCAAAAAATGTTTCTATCATGAGGCAATGACTGCCTTTTGATGTTATTTATGCTATGTCATCGAAGATCATTTAAAGAAAAGGCTGAAAACACAGGAAACGAAACGAAGCAATGATAATATATTTTTTCAGCTACTCGACTTACCGTCCATATCTGCATCAGACTTTCTTTACAAACCTATCCCATATTTGATACTGGAAAAGAATAACCCGTCAAATAGTAATTTTACTGTTAAAATGTATGAGTGCGTATGAAAGAGGATTGTTTGGGATAATAATATCCACTGTCGGAACATGGCTGTATAATGTAGGAAACTAGTATTTTATGTTTAGAAGTTTAATGTTACCAGTATCAAATCATTACAAGGGCTACAGCTGAGTTAAAATGAGTGAATACGATGTCAAGAGTTTGTTGCGCTATTCTTATTTATGTATTATTCTTTTTCTTATGTTTCTTGCACAATAACCTCGGTCGATGTCGCGCCTGCTCCCTACGGACGTACTCTCGCGTGAGCCCCTTTCTCGGTTCCTGCCCAGATGCTGTTAAATAGTATTCTCGATTTTAGTTTTTTTTTAATTTTCGTATATGTGGCATAGCGCTATGCCTGGATGCGCATTTGTACCTTAAGAGAAAGTCCTCGTAAAATCACCAGCACGCATGAAAGCAAATCATACCTTAAGAAATAACTTCTGAAATACTGTGTGAATTCCGTAATAAAATAATTGCATATCTTGTAATACGATAATATGTAATCATTTCCACGGTACTTTAACAGTACTGGGTTCGAACCTTACCTGTCCCTGATTGGGATTTCTGTCCCTGTGCAGGGCTTAGCCATATATTTAACAGTATGTGGTTCGTGTCCTGCGGTCCCAAGGTGGGCTTATGCATTTCCTATGGTCCGGGATTCGATCCTCTATACTTTGGATATCTCCTTTAGACTTTA
Source organism: Thermobia domestica (assembly GCF_964235325.1). Taxonomy (NCBI): domain Eukaryota; kingdom Metazoa; phylum Arthropoda; class Insecta; order Zygentoma; family Lepismatidae; genus Thermobia; species Thermobia domestica. Next base: position 123,048,013 of record NC_137455.1, read on the forward strand.
ACAACAATTTGGATCATCCATCTAAACCGACTATATAGCCACTGGACAACACGATTCAGAGTTCGAACCAGAACGTTTTGGGAAACCGGCACAAAGCTAACTCTAATTATATTCTCAGCGCTGATGCAATTTAATAATGTAGAAATTATTACGTTGCATAAGCGCTGGTCACTTGTGCTGAAAAGAAAATAAATTTAATTGTTTCTTAAAACTAACAAATATAAATTTATGCCATAATAATTATTTTGTAAAGGATACTCAAAATTTCACTTTTTGCTTTAATTAATAACACTAAAACTTCACGAACATATATTACATTATTTTTAGGCACTTTAATTTAGATAACTGATTATGATGGTAATATTTTATATTTGGCCCATTTATTATTATTGTAAACGCGGTAGACGCGGGTGACCGGTTGTGATTTCGTTACATTGTTGATTTCACGATTTCACTGTCACTGTTCACTCACTTTGGCGCTGAAGGATAATAATTTTTGATGATTCCGGGGGGATGTCCTGAAGGTTGCGGGTTGCCTTCCTTCTCTATCTTCTTTGCGACGAACATTTTAAAATTATAAATAATCTTCTTAAGGCTGTGTTTTTGTGATTATCAACATATTTTAACGTATTATAGCATTAGTTCCTCGTTGTACCATTTACGTTTCTTACATTTTGCACTAATTAAAATAAAACGTTCTTTTGGCTTCAATTTGTTGTACGTTGTTTTCCTGTTGATCGCACCAGTCAGACTAATACACTTTTCTCTCTGTCTCCCCGCGTTGCTAAGCAACGGATCGGCGTTTGGTGATGTCAAAGTTAAAAATAGCTATGACAACCCATAGGCAGGAATTTTTAGAGACGAAGTTTGTCCATTGTGCTGAATTTTAGCTCCTTATTTGGGAAGGCGAGAGGAACACTACGATTTCCGTCGCAGACGAGACGCACATACATATATGCATATTCGTTTGTTGGCTGAGAGAAAAATTCTTGAGAGCGCTTTTATACGAGGTTCATTTAAAAATTAAAATTTTCTTCATTAATAATCGATCAACTAGACCGTATAGTTACAGTACTTCAGTTAGCAAGCATATTATCAATCTGTATGCATTTTTTGTAATCCCATATCAAAAATAGTACAAAACGTCTTATTAAAGCAAGAAAAGTCAGATATATGGTTTTTGTAAGATGGACTCTTCTTTCTTAATCTACACCCGATATTTTTGTATATTAAATTCTCAAATTAATCCTTATAACTATCATTGCCTCAAAATTTAACAATAGTTATGGGCATGCAAGCACTAACTACATAAGTCGTGTATATTATCAACAAAAATACTAGCAATATCTTCCAGCGCAAATATTGGATTTTGCTTATTATTATAAGCACACTTTGAACATCAGATAATTATGGAAAAGAGTAATGAGAAGTTATTTATTCAACCCCAGACAACACGTACGTGTACGACACATGTGCCCTATCCATGCATAAGCCGTACATGTGAATATGTGCATTTGTGTGGATGATGAACACATACATAACCCGTGCATAAACCATACACGTGAATTTACGTGGATGAAGCACATATACCTAACTCGTGTATGTGCACATGCGCATTTGCGTGGGTTATGCACACGTATATAACCAGTGACTAAGTCGTGCATGTGCACATGTGCATTTGCACGGATAAAGCACACATTTATATAATCCGTGCCTAAGCCCTTACGTGGACATGCGCATTTGCGTGGATGAAGCACACGTACAGAACCCGTGCTTGAACCGTTATTGTACATGTGCATTTGCATAGGTGAAGCACACATTTATATAACCCGTGCTTAAGTCATTATGTACACATGTGCATTTGCGTGGATGCAGCGCACGTACATAACCCATGCTTGAGCCGTTAATGTGCACATGTGCATTTGCGAAGATGAAGCACATTTAAATTAACTGTGCTCAAGCCGTTGTGTGCACATGCGCATTTGCACGGCTACTGCACGTATGTATGAGACGTCCATAATACCGTGCAAGCGTATACTTTTACTTTCATTCTTTTACTCTTATTCTCATCAACAATATAAAGTAATCTCCAATTTTGGTAGGTGTCGTTTTTCCTCCAGGCGGTGTTATAGAAACTTTTCGACGAATGACAGCTGAATGATTGTAGAAACTACATAACGTCCGCTGAGCTAGGATGCAAGATCAATAGGTGACAGCACTGTACTGTTGTAACTACTGTCAGACAGTTCATAGGTTTACAAAATTATTTTCGTGACCGATTACAGCAGAATATGTGCGTTATTTGTTACTTGGCAAACGTGTCAAAGATACTACTTAAAGCTTTGCTCGTTGCAAATAATAAACTCCAAAAATAAAATTCTCACTGACAATTATTAGTTACTTGTGATATACTTTGAAGTTGATGCCTTTGGTATTACGAACTGGTCACCTGAAATCTCTAACCAGGTAAAAAAAAAAAAAAATAATAATAATAAGGTATCCGTAGCTGGCGGAGAAAAATAAGCAAATCACTAGTATTTCCATCCCATTTGTTGAATCGCGAACTTCTAAATACGGTTGGATTACTTGCCTTCTTGAGGATCAAGGAAACAACCGTCGAGTTGATTTTAAGCCTCCACGGAGGCTAACACACCTAACTGGTCTGACGACGCTGCTATTGTTCTTGGTTTTACGGTTTATTTGGTATCTCCTACTCGGGCTTAGCCCACCAGACGGCTTTCACTATGGCGGACTCTGGCGTAGACACTGGCAAATCCATAACCGGTCGACACAAGTTACCTGGCCTCATTTCAGGACCTTCCGGATGTTCGACTAAGGTGGAAAAACGAAAAGAGCGTTCAAAAGACCTAACTGCTCGTACCAGGAGCGCATCTCAAAGTTCCATTAACTCTGTTTCATCACTCTCTTCAAGAATCCAAAGTAGCTATGCTACTCGTTTGCAGCTTTCACCACCTAGTAAAAAACCACATAAGACTTTGGATGTTGAGATAGGTACCAACAACATGAAAACCGAACCATCTACTGCTTCTGATTATTCCAGTCCACCATCTGCAACAACTTATTCATTTCTATTGACGAAATTCGACACTAAATTTGCGAACGAGTAACATATCGCCATACAACTTCGCAAATATCTCCCTAGAGCTTCGTTAAAAGAAATTATCAAGACTAGAAATGGATACATCTTTAAAACAGAGGATCCTAATTTACTCAGCACTATTAAGAACAAAGTGCCTATTGATACGTTTGGCAAAGATGCTCAACTTAGCAGCCTTAATGCATCTAAACAAAAACAAATGCCTCCTCCAAGACGTACACCACTGCTATCTGTGGTTATTCGGGGTGTCGATCCTTCCTACACCGATGAGGAGATTCAAGAAGAACTAACCTACGAAGGACACACTCTCCAGAAAGTTCTGAGAATCCGTAACGCTACAGGCCCTACATTCATGGTTCGAGTTTTAACATCATCGCAAAGCACCATAGATAGTCTGCTGACAAATGGCGCATATATATATATATAACAGGAAGCATCGTGTCGAACCCTCTCGCTCCTCTGCACCAATGCCTGTTCGTTGTGAAAAATGTCAGGCTTACAATCAGCACACTACCGCCAACTGTACTAACACCAACGTCTGTGGTTATTGCACTGGCGAGCATTTAACACGTGCCTGTCCAAATCTAGAACGGCCACCTACTTGTTCTACTTGTCACGAAGCACATCTGACATATAGCTATAAATGCAAAGGAAAACCTGCTCCTGAAGTAAATCATCCAGAATATGTAGTACCATTGCGCACAATAATTATTCCGAGGATGTTCCTCCTACTATGGACTCACCTATAACAGTGCGAAATCTTCTTTCTTTCCTCACGCTTACCTTACAAAATATCCAACCATTTCATCGCTCTCACGTCTTACAGCAAATTACTCACGCAGCAAGAGAGATTTTTCATGTTAACTTCTATGCAACTTATTCAGGACAAAATGTATACTTTCATACCTCTCGCTTGGAAACCACTGTTTAGCTTTGTCTGTTTCATCATGGCTTTAAAGTTTATATACCTTAACATTCGTTCACTTCACAAAAACAAACCTTTATTCGAAGCGTTACTACTAGAGGAAAGAGCCACAGTCTTTATTCTTAATGAAACCTTCCTTACTCCATCCATCTCTTGCCAGTTTCCTGGCTACACACTGATCAGACAGGATAGCTCCCTTCCGCTCAAACGAGCCAATGGAGGAACAGCTGTGGGTTTTCCACATCGTGTTCCATCTCGCAGACATCATTGCAATTTACCTGGTCTTCCTGAGTACCTACTACTTACATTATACTTCCGTAACGTAGCCATCACTGTAGCCACCACTTACATCAGACCCGGCCATCCACTACCTACATCCTTTGTTCAGTATATTTCCGATAACTATAAACGTTTTATAATCATGGCCGATTTCAACATGCATAGTAGATCGGAGCAAGACAGAACTACATTCCGAAACTTCATTACAACTCATACGCTTGGTATCATTCACAATCTGCCTAAACATACAAGACCTATCTCACAAACTACCCCGGACATCGTCATTACTTCAGCTAATCTAGTCTCCCAAGTACATATTGATATTCTTGATCCAGTCGGCAGTGACCATGTTCCAGTTAAACTTCAGCTCCGTACAACTACTATCAATTCCTGTAATCATTTCCAGCGCACTAGTCTCCGCTTTGACAAGGCAAACTGGGCTCTGTATCGAGCTCATATACTGACAGCTATAGAGCCATTAGAAACACCCACCACGGAAGATGAACTCTATGCTCGTATCGACACTATCACAACTACAATCCAGGAGGCAAGTTCTCTCTTCATACCAGTTTCTACCTCCATACCGTACCAGCCTGCATTACCTCCGCAATACCTTACATTCGTTACCCGCTCTCGACAATTTTATCGTGATTATCGAAGGACTGGCAATCCTGAATCATTTCGTCATTATCAACAACTTCAGCGGATGGTCAGAAACTACATATGTGCTTACAAACTACGCTGTTGGGTTAAAACATGCAATTCATTATCTGATACCAATCATCCCACAAAGTATTGGAAACGTTTTAACACTCTTTGTTGAAAGTACACAAAAACACCTTACCCACTATTACAAGGGGAATCTCGAATTCAATCAGATGCAGACAAAGCCAACGCTTTCGCTGATTTTCTTCAAACAATATTCACACCTAACAGGTCTTCTCCTACTTATCGCCATCCAGCAGACGCAGTCAATACGTCATCTCCTTCTTTACAGCTTCATCTACACCATACTCTTCCACTTAATCAACCTTTGACAGAACCAATTACAGTCCAGGACATCATCACTGTTGTTCGAAATAAACGTAATAGTGCACCAGAATTCGATAATATCACTTACCGACATATCAAGGAAAGTCCGCTTTCATTGCTTATTCTGCTTGCCAGCATCTTTACCTTCATACTTCGAACAGGCTATTTTCCTATCCAGTGGAAGACTTCAAAGACGTTAATGTTTCCAAAACCTCACAAACCACCTGAAAGTGTATCATCGTATCGTCCAATACAATTAACGTCTACCTTCAGTAAAATCTTAGAACGCATACTTGTCCGACGTCTACATACATACATCGACATACGCCACCTTCTTCCCATCCATCAAGCAGGATTTAGACCAGGCTATTCTATCAACGACCAACTGCTTCGCTTATCCACTATGGTCACACATCATTATAATTCCGTCAAGCCATCATGCCTTGTACTGTTTGATCTAGAGAAAGCGCTTGACAAAGTTTGGCACTTAGCACTTATCTATAAATTAATACGGCACCGTTTTCCTCTCACATATATCCGTCTGATTTACAACTTCTTAGTGGGTCGCCTTTCCTATGTTTCTATTAACAACTGCCTATCACACCCTATTTTTCTGCTATCTGGAGTTCCTCAAGGATCCGCTTTATCGCCACTTCTGTACATTCTCTACGTTGCTGATATGCCTCCACTACCAGATAAAGTCCATCTTTTTCAGTACGCCGATGACACTGCATTCCTTGCTTTGGGATCGACTATCCAATCAATAAACAAATCTTTGCAAACAGCTATTAACGATTTCCTCCGCTGGTGTGATAAATGGCAACTTACAATTAATGCCACGAAAACCCAGGCGATTGTATTCATTCTCTCTAAGAAAACCTCACGAGTCCGTCGAAATCCCAACCGCCTCACACTTCATGTCAACCATACACCTATACAGGCACGCTCAACAGTGACCTATCTGGGCATTACATTCGATAGACATCTAACATGGAAACCACATCTTCAAACAGTCACCGCCAAGGCTTACAATAGACTAAATCTTCTAAAGAGGTTAACCGGAACAACATGGGGCTTGAAACCTACTACAGTATTAAATACCTACAAAGCTTTCCTACGACCGACTCTAACATACGGTCACACTGCTTGGATAGCTGCTGCACGCTCTTTCTACGAAAAGCTCTTAATCTTAGAAAGACATGCACTACGTATTGCATTTCGCATTAAGTTACCTAGCCCAACAGCAGAATTATACAACCGCATTGAGTTTCTATCTGTACAGTTTCATCTTGAAAAGTTACGTCTCACCTACATACACAATCGTTATGAAGCACACCATCCTCTACTTCTGACTACTATGCATCATATGGCACTCCACCCATCAGCATTTCGATATTTCCATCCACCGCTATCACTCCTGTATACTCTGTACTGCTACACACTACCTCCTGATGCACTAGACCGGGAGTTACTTGCTGACTATCAAATTCCTGACCATCTTCCGCTTATCTTTCCATCCTATGTTGCACAATAACTCCATCCACAACTCCATATAACCTATACAATGACAACTAAGTTGCATCTTGTACATCATGTAATTGCTCTGCCACCCTTTCCCTGCCTGATGTTAAGGCCCGCACAGGTCCTAAGTCTTTGATCGCTATAACAAGCTTTAATAAAGAACTCTGAGACCCTCTCAAAGTCAGGCACATCTACTGTTCTCATACTTCAGTTCCCTAAGAGAGGGCATAACCCTCTAACAGGGTTCTAGCCGGAACGGCTAGTCACCAAAAAAATTGGTATTACATACTCTCTCAACAGCTAGACGTACCATACGTCACAAGCTGCATTTTGTACCAAGCCTAGCCTAGCTGAGAATCGTTAACGTGCTTTCGAGGACATTGTGTTGCATACGCACAGTAGAGACCAGCACGCATACGCTCTCTCTGGGATTGATAGTACTTCTCAGTGCTGGAGGGTGAAACCTATCATCATCTTTATACACCGTTTCATCGTATCATCTCATATCTTCGACATCATCTAGACTGATCATTGTTGTTTTCTTCTCGTATTGTACTGGCTTCGGCCACTTCGCGATCCGTGGGTGTGTCCCCTGTGAACTCGATGGAGTGCAAGGGGGCCAAACCCAGAACGGGTCCCAATTCCCAAAAGCGATCAGGTGAAACATTACAATCACAAAATCAGAAAAAGCAACTTCGTCCTCGATGAAGATCTTCTGTCAGTCAGGCTTCCGAAAGTGACCTCTATGATCTAGCTATGGACATCGCTTCAAACCAACCTCCAACAACATTCAATTATCTTCTCACTAATGCTGACAACAAATACTCTAATCCTAAACACATTCTAATTCAACTCATGAAATATTATCCTCGAGCTAATATATCAGAAATCATTTTCACTAGGAACGGAATAATTATAAAATCTCCAGACCAAAACTTCGTTACTACAATCAGAAACAAAGTAGGCTTTCACATTTTTGGTGACAAAGCTAACATCCAAGCTCTTTCTCAAACCAGAAAAAAAGCAACCACCGCCACCTCGACGCCAACCCATGTTTTCAGTGGTGATAAAAGGCGTTCCACCAGCATATTCCGATGAAGAAATCCTGGACGAATTAAGACTCGAATGCTATGAAGTACACAAATGCATTCGCATCAAGTGACAGTCAGGTCCCACCTATCTCGTTCGAGTTCTTACAGCATCCAAGGAAACAGTAGACGATCTGCTTCAAAATGGTGCCTATATCTATCGCAGACGCCAAAGAATAGAACCATCCCGTACTTCACCACCACTTCCAATCCGCTGCGAAAGATGTCAAACATAAGCCTCACACTTGACTAAAAACTGTCCAAACTCACCCCGCTGTGGACACTGTAATGAGGACCATTCCACTAACAACTGTCCTAACCTGAAAAAACCACCTTTATGCAATACCTGCCATCAACAACACCCGACCTATAGTTATAAATGCCATCAAAAACCTGCTCCACCAACTGATAAACCTGAACTATCCGTTCCCATCCGCACCACCGATTCCGCTACACCACCTGCTAACTCCTTACGAGAACCCATCACAGCTGAAGACTTGCTCCGCTTCACCACTCTTATTCTTCAAAATATCCAGCCCTTCTTACGCCCACACATTCTTATGCTTGTCGATCACATAGCCCAACAATTATTTGGCCTCCAACTTTCTGCCACTTACACCGGTCCACACGCCCACTTTTCCATCACATCTACTAAAACAGATCCAGAATGGCCATCTCTATAATTTACAACCATCGCCCAACAGCTTCTAACACACTATCAATCTTCATGGCAGTCACTTTCCTTTTCCTTAATATCCGATCTCTTCTTACTCACAAAGCAGTTTTTGAACAACTCCTAAGGGAGAAACAAATACAGGCTTTTGCGCTGAACGAAACCTATCTCAAACCTACACATCATGTCCGTTTTCCACAGTTTCAACTACACCGTCATGATTGCTCTAGACCATATCAACGAGCAAATGGAGGCACTGCAATTGGAACATATCATAATATCCCTGTACGCCCTCACTATTTTCCAAAGCCACATAACCTTCCCGAGTATTCCATAGTCACACTATATTTTCGCACCAAAATCATCACTCTATGCACTATCTACATTCGACCAGGTCACAACATACCATACGAATTTTTTCAATACATTGACAATACTTTTATGCATTACATCATCATGGCAGACATAAATATTCATTGCCGCACACAGGCTGAGAAACAACAGTTTCACAGCTACATCTCTAATATCCTTGCCGCCTATTTTCATCATCTCCCATCGCCATCTCGCCCCATCAGTAACACCTCCCCAGACATAGTTATCAGCTCTGCCTCACTGAACATTCAAAATCTTAGGGTTCTCCCACCTTTCGGCAGCGATCATGCTCCGATCCTACTAGATATTATTCTCACCCACTCAGCTCAATCACAACCACCGCCCATTCACTACTTTGATTATAATCATGCAAATTGGGCTAATTTCCAAGCGGATCTTACAAAGTCGATACAACATCTTCAAGAGCCTACCTCAGAGCACGAACTCTATGACCTTGTTGACCAACTCACAGCATCTCTTGACACAGCCACCCACAATAACATACCCCTACGTATACGTCATCCACACAAACCTCCGATCCCTCCACAATATCACTCCATCCTTGCTGCTTCTCGCCGCTCTTTCCGCGACTTTCAACGTACTCATAATCCTATATCATTAGCACAGCATCGTCGTTGGACTCGCATGCTTCATAATTACCTTACTGCCTATAAAAGAAAACGTTGGATCTCCACCTGCAACTCCCTCTCAACTACATCACATCCTACCAAATTCTGGCAAAAAGTCCATCAGTTAACTGGTCAACCTCGACATACATCATACCCTATCATTTCACACCGCCATCCTCTTCAAACCGATACTGATAAAGCAAATGCTTTTGCCTTCTTCTTCCAAGAAATATTTACCCCTACCGTACAACTCCCACATCCAAATATCACCCGACGTGTCGAACGCCTTGCAAATCCGCACTCCCCCTCCTACAACCCAACATTCACCATCAACTCACCGATTCACCTCTTAATGATCCCATTACTCCTGCAGATATCTCTTCCTCCATCAAATCGAAACGTACCACAGCGCCTGGCTTTGACCATATCACTTATAAGCTCATAAAAGCCTCTCCTCCCGTCTTATATACACTTCTTGCAGCCATATACAACTTCATTCTCCGCACTGGCTTTTATCCACCGCAATGGAAAATCTCAAAAACTCTGCTTTTCACCAAACCCAATAAATCTCCTACAGAACTCTCATCATACCGTCCTATACAATTGACATCAGTACTCAGCAAAATCTTTGAACTCATTCTTGTCAGTCGCCTTCATACCCATCTTTCTGAACGAAACCTCATTCCTCTTCATCAAGCTGGTTTTCGCCCAAACATCAGTATTTCCGATCAACTCTTACGCCTCACGACCGCCATAACTAATCATTACAATACCTCCAAACCTTCCTGCCTATTATTGTTCGATCTAGAAAAGGCTTTTGACAAAGTTTGGCATGCCGGCCTCATCGCAAAACTTCTCTCTTTTCATCTTCCTTTCTCCTACATCAGATGTATCCATTCTTTCCTGTCAAATCGTATGACTTACATTACCATCAACCAATCACTTTCACATCCGATCTTTTTTCACTGTGATGTTCCTCAAGGCTCTGTTCTTTCACCCCTTCTTTATATATTATACGTAGCAGACATGCCCCCTCTACCACAAAATGTCTCATTATATCAATATGCCGACGGTACAGCTTTTTTCACCACAGCCAACACTGTTCAACACATAAATCGAACACTCCAACAAGCAGTTGATGCCTTCACTTCTTGGTGTGACAAATGGCGTCTAACCATAAATCCCCTCAAAACACAGGTTATCGTTTTTCTTCCACCTCGCTGCCGATCACGAATTTATCGAAATCCTGCTCTTTTTCATATTCACGTCAATGGCACTTTCATACGTCCATCATCACAAGTAACATACCTCGGAATCATCTTTGACTCAAAACTCAGCTGGGAACCTCACTTACAGAAAATCCGATCACAGGCTACAAACCGATTAAATCTTCTCCGGCGGCTAGTGGGCACCACTTGGGGCTTACATGCTGACACTGTTATTAAGACTTATAAGGTTTTCCTTCGACCTGCTCTCACTCATGGCCATATATGCTGGATCTCCGCCCCTGACGCACTATATACTAGACTTGCAACATCCGAACGTCATGCTCTCCGCCTTGCTTATCGCATAAGACTACCAGCACCAACTGCCGATCTCTATCGTCGTATCAACTTTCCCACCATCTTACAACACTTGGAAACACTCCGCACAAAATACATAACAAAAGTCATTGCCGAAGGTAATTCGCTCTTCCTTGACACCTTTCACCAGGACATCATTCATGATACCTCTCCTCACCATCAAGCCACACCTCTTCAACACCTTCTTACTCTTTACCATACCACTTTAGACGATAATGACCCCCATAAGGCCGATTTTGCTATATACCGTCCACCTCACCTTAGTCCATGCATTTATCCATCTCTGCACTAGTGTTTCATCAATGTTGTTAGCAGCGGGCTTCATCTGTCATCATCAGCCCTGTGACGCCCCAGGGCAGAAGATAACCATTCATTTGTCTACACTAACCATATCCCTGTGTTTGTTGTGGCGTATATCAGCACTTCACCTCATCTCTCATTTCCCAACAATAGTCCGGCCTCCTTAATGCAATAGTGAATAATAAAGGGACCCTACATATACTGATGCCTTCCTTATGCCAACTGATGCCTCCAAAGCCATATTGAAGAAAGAAAAAAAATGATGACCACAAAAACAATAAAATAAATTAATGCTCCTTAAACTCTCAATGCGCAACTATCAATAAAAGTAAAACTCTATACCTAGATTTCCCCCTACCGAAGAAAGGGCGTAACCCTTTGATCGGGTTAACCCTAAAAAAAACTTTGGTATTACAGATGGTGTTATTGCGTAAGCCACCAAATATATATACTCTGTTTTTCGTTGCATCTCGAGTATGCTTTTACATCACCTCTGCACTACGAGGAAATCACCTGGGTACTGCGTGTAAATAATCTCTGTCTACATGTGAATCACCTGGGTACTGCATGTCAATCACCTGTGTGCTACGTGTAAATCACCTCTGTCGTACATGTAAATCATCTGGGTACTGTGTGTAAATCACCTCTGTCCTACATGTAAATCATCTGGGTACTGCGTGTAAATCATCTCTGTCCTACATGTAAATCACCTGGTTACTGCGTGTAAATCACCTGTGTGGTACGTGCAAATCACCGCTGTCCTAAATGTAAATGACCTGTGCACTACATGTAAATCGAATATGTGCTACTTGTAAATCACCTGCGCAGTAGGTGTAAATCACTTATGCAGGACGTGTAAGTGTGCATTGCACATATCCTGTGCACGTGAAGATGTTGAATAGGACTTGTGACGTATATGTGCATCACATGTACAGGCGTGCATTTATACAGATAATGCACATGTTGCATCTGTGTAATTGTACATGTACTATACGAGTACTGTACGTGCATTGTGCTGTCTGGGACAACTGCCGCTCTGTTTCACTACGCCATCATAGTTGTTTTGTATTTTCCTGCACTCAAGTCGAGCGCTGATTGGCTATTGAACGTTCTTGAATTGGATTGTTTACAACAGGAACGAACGAAACGAAATTTCTTGAACGAAACTATTGCATTCAAGACAAAAATGACGTCAGTGATGATGTCTTTTGCATCAAATAATCTTGAATGGTCTTCAACAAGACTTGTTCAAGCTTTCTTGGATCGTCTACAAGATGTATAAGCCGTAACATTTTGGACATACTCTGCGACACAAAGGTCCAAGAGAATAAAATTCCAGAATGCTCTCGGTAATTAATTTCAGAAAAGGAAGAATAAAATATGTAAAAATATTTTGTGAAATGAGCCCTATTTTCTTCATCTGCACGTACTATAGTTACAAATTGGCTTTTGGCATAATTGGCTTCTCTTTTCTTATTGCCGGTTAGGGCACGCGCCTTTGGCATGGGAGACCCGGATTCTTCTCCCAGAGGGAGCTCATGTGGTTCGAATTCCACGTAAATAAGTGGGTCCCGTCTCATATAGCCTCGCTGCTGAAAGAGACGTTAAACTTTTAAAAAACTCAATTTTCCTCATCGCCTTTTCTTTAAGAAGCAATACATTTTGTTTTAATTTTACTTAATGCTGGACTGTTCTCAATTTCAACCCTATAGCATTTTTACATGTTTCATGTTTGGGAATGTAATTATTGGGCAATAGTATAGAAAGAAAGCAGACCAAGTGAATGATACAGGGAGACAAAAGTATTAGGCCGCGTCTCCATTGCTTCCGAATGCGATTATTAGAACGGGTGCAATTAATAGTATGGAAGGCTCATGGTTAGGTGTAGTTTGTGGTTTGGTCTTAGTACTCTATTGAAATATCTTTCATTCAAATATATAATCCATCCAACTTTGTTTTCTTTTGTTTTTCCTTGATGTTGCTATTTTAATTTTATCTTATAATTACTTTGCTATAACATAATTGTTATAGTAGATTTTCGCTTGGGTGTCTTTGAATTGAAATTACTGGTCGATTGCGAATCAACCAAAAGAGAGCAAGTCGACAAGTAGCCTTCAATTTTTGTTTATAATAATGGAACAGATTTCCAAGAATGGGTATGACATAGTCACTTCGATTTAGTAGCAACTGCAGACTGTCGATTAGCCATGCGAACAAGTGAATAGAGGGCTTTGATGTTAAATTAATGGTTGGCAATGTTGTCTATCGACTTAATTTTTTTATGTTACGTAGTTGGCAGCACTTTCTCAGTTCACAGAGAATATCGAAAAAAGTAGTAAAGTCATATGATCTTTTAGGGAGTTCCATTGAAGACGTAGACCATGGCGAGCCAAACACAGGGAATTCAACAGCTTCTTGCAGCAGAAAAACGAGCCGCAGAAAAAGTTTCAGAAGCTAGAAAAAGTATGTATATTGCTAAGTTACAATGTTGAAAGTTATATTGGTTTGTATCTTGTGTTTAACGGAATTACTCTTCTTAACAGAACTGTTCTGGAAACTATCGCCAGATGTATCATATGATAAATGTTTAGATTCTGTTGAAAGACTTCATGGAAGGTTAAGTGTGTCTGCTTTTATGGAAGAAATTTATGTAGTATTAATAAATAAGGTAAACTTTACAATAAACGGTCTAGCTGCGCATCGATAAATAGACCCGAAAGTTTGAGTAGGTAGGGTAAAGTAAGATAGGAATAAGCAGGGTAGGGTAGGAAAGGGTTAGGTTAATGTAGTTTTGATCAATTTTCACACAAGTATAGTGTAATTTCTCGTTTCTGAGTGAGTATACCAGTTGGAGCGGGTATTGGACAGTTAATCCAACGTGTATATTGCTTTCTTTTTGCAATACCTAATCAAACAGTGGGTTAATCAGTATTGCTTGGGTATTGTGAATTAATCTTTACAGGTTCATCAGTAGTTCTGAATAAGGACTAATGTTTAGCAGAAACGATTCAGCAATTGTTTCACAAAAATGTTACAATTTCGGTAATTTCTGTTCACATTAGGTTAGTTTAGTTTAGGTGAGGTTAATTTGTTACATTATCTTGGTGTTGGGCTCCAGCATAATTTTCCAGATTTTCGCTAATTTTTACTAATATTAGGTTAGTTCAGGTTAGCTTGGGTTAGGATAGGTTTGGTAACGTTGTTAGGTCTAAGTACTTGCATCATCCATTTCTCCTGTAAATTTTATTTACGTGCTTCTGGACTTCTTTTGCTAAACATAACCTCTGATCAAGGTTTAGTCTATCCACCTTCAATTATCAGCTTTCCTTTAGTAATAAATTAACACATACTAATAGTATTCGAGTGCTCTATAGGTCCTCAGCAAATTTCAAATTTTAGGGTAGAATGAGATACTTCAAAAGAAAAGTGGGTAAATGTTTAGCAAAAGGACATAAAAAGTACAAAATTTATGGGAGAGATGGAAGATGCAAGACCTACCATAACCTGACTAAATCTAAACTGAACTGAACTAACTAAAGCTAAGCTGAACTAATCTAAACTAACCTTTCATGCAAATTATTGGATTTTACCCACAAATCTTCCAAGATAGGTGCGCCAAAACTAAATCAGCACCCATGAATGTAAGTAAATTTTCGTAAAATGGGATAGCTTGATGTATCTTAAGTTTTATAGAGGCCTACACTTTTCGGACAATATTTAGCAGGAGGAGTCCAGTTATTATTATTATTATTTTTTTTTCCCTTAAAATGTTTATTTCCGTAGTTTCTGTTCACATTAGGGTAGGTTAGTTTGAAATTTAGTGTAGGGTCTAGTATAATTTTCGAAAAGAATGTTAGAATTTCGCTTGTTTCTATTGTTAGATTAGTTCAGTTTACGTTAGATTTGGTTAGCTTATGTTACGACTGATTACTTGCATCTTTCATTTCTCCCGTAAATTTTGTTTTTTACGTACTTCTAGGCCCCTTCTGCTGAACATTTACCAAAATGGTTCTATTAAATGGTATTTTCCACTGGCGGCATATTTCAGCACGGTGTACAGAACCTGTATTTCATGCTTACAAGTGTAGTGTTACTATTATAAAACCATAAGTGCTATTGAAACTCGTATCATTGACGAAACCCACTTCTTTCCATTAACTTAGCTTGTGCGCATGCCCACCATCGCTGACGCGAATGCTTTCTTCGAACACACTAACCCAGGATCATCCGCTTCACCCTGCCCTGACTCGGTTAGATAGCGTTCGTGCTTTTTAGTGGGCACCTCTCAAAGGTTAGTTTGTGTTTTTGTACTATGATTTTTATATTTCTGGGAGGCGAATTTATACCGCAAATCGTAAGGAAATTATAATTTTTCAACAATTACTTTGATGGCCCTCTTGAATTTTATCAATGCCGAGTGAGATGTTTTCATGTCCAGTTGCAAATCTTTTAGGGGACGATAAGAATGGAATTAGTCAAAGAATTGTAATTTTTCAACAATTTTCTATTGGTGCGCCAAAAGTAAAGATGTACGCATCATGAAATATCAACTTTCAGCGGTATGTACACTCTTACTGCTTTAAGGTGTTTCTTAGGGAAGAATACATTGATGCAGATTGACTTTAGGAGAAATGAGTATAAATACAAGGTGTCCATTTCTGGCGTTAAAAACGCAGCATATAAGATCAGGGGATATGTTTATTTAAAGGGGTACAGAAGTACGTAAAGAGTATAATATTTAAGGTAATTATGGGTTGAAGTAACGGAATTGTAATTGATTTCTGGGTCATTTAAGGAATGTTATTTAGAATCGGCCTGAATTCGTTTCATGGCTCCATAACGGTGTTCTTGTCTAACTGCGCGGCTTCTAACCCTTTTGCTTGATCAACTAGGTTTTGTGAGCTAAGTGAGTGATCTTACATGTGCAATATTGGGAGAGATACTCCATTTAAGAATGGAATCGTCCTACAGGTTGTAAAAATGAGGAATGCAAAATGCTATAGAGACTTTGCACTTACCGGAGGCGCACGTAAGAGAATATGAATACGACCATGCAAGAGGCTAGTCCTAATGTAAACTAATTTAACGTTAACTAACTCAATATTAACGAAATAAGCGAAATTTAATCACGCTTTTGAATATAAGGCTGGATCCCTTTAGTTAAACCCAAAGCAAAAACAAACCAGCTTGTGGTAGGTGTACACTAAAAAGCCCCAATGTTATCTAACAAAGTTGGGGAAGAGCGCAGTAGGGAGACCCCTAGTGAAACGAGGGAGTGCGTCCGTAGGGAGCAGGCGCGTCAGTGATTGTATGTATATTCACAAACGAGGATAGTAGAAACATACATGCCTTTTGTGGCACAGGTTTGCGACACTTCTATGATCACTTTATATGCTGCCTACATGTCACACTTCACTTCATCATAGCTTAATTATGCTGTACAGTTTGCATTTTATATTTCTTTTTTTTTTTTTTTTTTTTTTTTTTCTTCTTTTCTGATGTATGAATGGCATAACCGGTTTTAGACAATATCATCATTGCCAGTACATATCTTCAGATTGCTCGCTGGAACGAGTCGGACACTTTGGACACCTTTCGGATATTTTGATCATTAGGAATCACGATTTACAATATTGCTTTGTACAACTTCCGTGTTTAATACTATGTTCTTGTGTGCTTACATGTGGGCTTTATATTACATGTTCTCGCGTTTTATGCATGTTACAGGGAAGTTCGTCGTATATTCCGATACCATATATGTTATCTTTCGAAAACAGTTCATAGTTCTTGCGTAAATTTTACAGAACTGTGCCCTCAGAAAATGGGATATCACAAGATACATTTACAATTTACTGAGTATTACGCAAACAGCGAAGTAAGCCATGATTCAAGAAGGCTTGTAGAATAAAGATTTCGGGACCAATTTCTGAATTTATATCCCTAACTTTCCTTGTCCTGAATAGTACCATAATGCATCGTGCTTTGCTCTTTTCTAGGCGCAGACCCCAGTACTTGCGTAAAGGTTAATATACCATAGGAAAGATTGTTAATGCGAAAATTTTACACTAACTTTTGTTAGGTTGTCACAACAAGCAAGAGTAGCTATTTTGTTACAGAAGGGGTCCAGCTGTATGTAATATTACATTTTTACGTTTTATCAACAAATTAAAAGCTAGTAGAAGCGCGTTGTAGGAGGGTGGAGTAAAATAGGTTAGTTTAGGTTCCTTTTATCGCAGACTTCTCTAACGCTTAATCTGCAAGAATTACACGTTCTGACTGAGGTAAGAGGAAATATGGTGGAGCTGCGGAGAGGCCGTTAACAGTGGTGGGATGCGCGTAAACTAAAATGTTCGTAAAAGCTGGAGTAATATGTGAATTGAAAAATAATAAAAGCATATAAAGTTGGAATACAGTTCTTACTAGTAGTTTTATCCCACAACACATCCGGTAGTTACACTTTACGCTTAAGGCTTTACTGGGATTGAAATAGATATCAAGACTATTGAGCATTTTCCAGTTTCTCGTTCTACGCCGCAGTAAAATGTTGGCTAACCATACTGTGAAAATTTGTCTTTAACGAAAATCTAGGATAGATCCGGTCAGGATATGAACACAGATGATTCACGCCTTAATATAGGTTCAATTTTAATAAAAATGTTATGAGTTCTTGAACCTTGCATCAAATTAGGTTACTACTTCTGTGAACTGTTCGTGCTTGTAATGCTGATTTCAATATATTATAGTAATATATAAATATATGTTCTAATGATTAGTAAACTGCAAATTCCTCAGATATACTAAATATGCATGATCAATACATTGCTTCCATACGAACAGTGTTATAGTAATCGAGCAGATCTTCAGTCCCAGTTGATATGAGCTACGAACTGGCCACCTACATAAAATAAGTTACTTAAACTTACTGTTAGTTTCTGAATTGACAGATTTTACCTGTGAATTTTCTAAAAATTGTTCCCCATATCCTTCACTGAAGAAACACTGTCGTCTAGGTGCTATATGCCACGTCATGATAGAATCATGCCACACAATGAAAGTAGTGCTGAAACTTTCCGAATGAAGGTCCGTTATATGCATCTTCTAAATACTGGTAATTTTAAATTGCGCTCAACGTGACAAAGTTCTTTCATATTCACATAGGCTACCTTCTTAGTGTTCCACTGGCTCGTAACAGCTATCCGTTTTAGAAATCACTTAGTGAAGATAGTTTCTAAGAAGATAAGCATTAGTTTCTAAGAAGATAAGCATTCTTCTAAGCTCCAGGCAACTATTATTGCAAAGTGTGTAGACGATTTTAATTGGAAATAATATAGGATGAAGTATCATGTAGATTGTGTATATAGACTCGAGTAATTATGTATGACCTACATTTTACATAAGTATCTTTAACAATTGTTTTATAGACGAAGTTTTTTTTTTGTTTTGTTTTGTTTTGTTTGAGTTAACGATAGGAGAGCGAATAAAATTTGTTCATATATTCTAGAATGTTGTTGGAGTTAGAAAGTCGAGGCTTGCATAGGATTTAAGCTTGATTAAGCTCGGGTAAATAATGGTATTAAGATCTTAACCTTATTGTTGGTATCAGTTACAGGAGTAAGGCTACTGTTCTTACAATCAGCTGAAACCCGTAGATTATTATATTGCCTTTTCTTGTATTATGCTTTTCAGTAAAGGTTACTTTGAGAATAGTTTAATTATTATTAGTATTATTTTGTGATTTAGCAAATTCAACCTCCTCCCCCCCCCAAAAAAAAAAAGTTTGCATGAATAGACAATACTGCTGCCCTCGCATTCCTGTTGCAATTAGGTTAAACACTATCGTAGACTCAGTAAAAGTTTGAACTTGCAACTGGTCTTCCGATTGTTGAGAGCTTCGGAACTGAAGTTCTTTGTGAA
This sequence comes from Thermobia domestica, assembly GCF_964235325.1. Classification (NCBI taxonomy): domain Eukaryota; kingdom Metazoa; phylum Arthropoda; class Insecta; order Zygentoma; family Lepismatidae; genus Thermobia; species Thermobia domestica. The sequence goes on from NC_137455.1 coordinate 123,067,447, forward strand.
GTGCGTTACGAAAATGGTACATCAGATTTTTAACGTCTTCGTCAAATTTTGTGTACAGCTTGGCAAATCCGCCATTGTGATTTACGGAATTCACAAAGGGCTTAAGAGAACATTCTTTGTCTAGGGAACAAGTATTCAAATGGCAGAAGGAAGCTTTAAAGGGGAAAGGGGGGGGGGGCGAGAGTTGGAAGGTGAACCGCATGAATGGAGGCTTTCAACCTTAAACGGACGAGAATGGAAAAACTGAAAACGTTTCTGATGTCAGATGTTAATTGGCGTTAGAATGATCAGGAGTTAAATTTTAACCGGTTTACTATGAGCAATAGGAACAATTAAAGTGGACATCCGTCGCTATGTAACTACCCATCGAACGGAGTAACTTTGAATTAAAATCTTGGTTAAAAGAAAATCATTCTCATTACTTACGTTTCTTTGCCATTCCTGCTACAAGGAATAATTTTTGTAGTACTAATGTGGCTGGATATATAGTTTTCCTTCAAAATATTTGATTGTCTGGGAATTCTTAAAATATGCGGATTACATTATAAAATGTGAGTAATGACGTTACAGTGTCAGTCTTATATATATATAATGCTTTTTCTTTATCATCCAAAAGGGAAAGCTCGCCGTCTTAAACAAGCGAAAGAAGAGGCTCAAGATGAAATCGAAAGGTACAGACAGGAACGAGAAAGGCAGTTTAAAGAATTCGAAGCGAAGGTAGGTTATTACTAAAACATTTCTTACCAGTCTTAGAACCACACTTAGTGTATTAATTTTTACTGTCACCAAAAGTAGGTTTGTTGCGGGGTAGGGGGGAATGTTTACCATAGTGATGTTGCTATAAACAGAATTTTCATATTAATTTCCCCAGCTTTAAATTTTTAAAAATATTCTCTCTCATGCCTTTGAATGAAGACAAGTGCATTTGATGTTCTGACATTTTTGTCCATCATGAAAAGTGTTAAGGGATTGGTTATAAGAAAATAGAAAAGTGATACTTGTAAATCATTTGAAAATTGTAGAATATTGGAGGGGAAAAGGGAAACGTTTCAAGTTAGGTTATTGTCAGTGTTTTCTGAATGTATTTTTAATGTGTATATCCATGTCGTGAGAAATTCCCATAAATTAATATTTTGTGTTATGCCTTCATAAATCATGACACTATCTGAATTATTGCTGTACTGTACTGTTTCTGATGCGCCTAGCTAATATTCAGCATTAAATATGGTTTTCTTTGAATGTTATGAGCTAATGCAATGTGCTAGACCTAAAATATCAAAACTGCAGTACATTGCTTTGGATAATAGATTGCAGCTACGCATGCGCAGTTAGCAATTACTGGTGTTTATTTTACATTTCTCGATCAGTTGTTCAGTTAATGACTGCTCTTCGTAAACGGGTCTCATAGAACATTGTTGTATTCCAAGAACCTCCTTCAGTGAATCGCGTAATCATCAAATCTGAGACTAGTAACAAATTTAATCTAGTGGAGTGCCTGTAAACATAAGGGCGCGACTTTTAGAGGAGCACGCGTTTTATGTGTGTAAGGATTAAAAGAACCTGTAAATATAGCAGAACTTTTGGGTAATAGTCTTTGGAAATAATTCCAAAATAATATTCCATACAATTCCATGGAGAGCAGTCATTAAAACACTATTAGCAGGTTCAGGTTGTGACTTAATATTTAACTATGTTCGAGAGGAAACTGAATATAGTTCAAGGACTGAATACTCTGAAAATGCATATTTTCAATCATATTCAATGTCAATAAAGCTTGCCTCAGGAAATGCAAAATTGAAATATGACATTTTCAACTACAGAATGTTAACGTTATTTTCTAATTAGGGTTCTGGCTTATTTTCAATTATAAGATTTGTTCATATATATATATGGACGTGTATTGATAAAATTATTTTCAAAAGTAGCGTATATTTACTATGCGGCACGGTGACTCGTTAGTAGAGCACTAAGTTTGATGCGAAGGATTTCTTTTGATTCCTGGCTATGCTAGTTGGCAGTGGGGAGGGTCGTGTCTGTATTTTTTCGTGACAGTATTTTATTGTCCTGTTTTCGTTTCTCTTTGCCATCCATCTTATATAGTCATTTCCAACTAAACACTGTGACGCCGCACTTCTTGCTTCTTACCTTCTCAGTGAGGGAAAGGAACTGCGTGATAGCTGACAAGTGACAGGCAAAGAATATCGATAGTTTTGCAGGCATATACTATACGTGAATCTCTAGGAGTGATTGCCGACAACTTTCACTCCTATGTCATCCCTTCCCCTCCTCTCCTCATCGTGTTTCTGATTTTCACATTTTGTAAACTACGCTCTTATGTCATTCAACGATTAGTTGGAAATTACTGTTCTGAAGCCCATAAATGGCTGAATGATTTTTCCTCCTTTTGTGTCAATATTTGAGTACTGTTACATGAATGTGAGTTTTTTCAATAGAATTAGATTTTTAGGGCTGGAAATCTGTATTTCGTATTTTAAGAACATTCGTATATTTTAGTTACAAATTTCAGAACTTGAACAGGCAAGTAAATGTTAATTTCCCATTATTAAGCCTATGGGATTAAAAGTTCAAAAATGATAGGCAATGTGATAACCTGTTGATACGATGTCATACACGATTTCATTTGTAAAATAAAATGGCCTTCAATTGTAAATGGTAGACAAGGACGAATCTCTTAAACTCATTGACACCCAGTTGTGAACATCGTGCTTAAGTTTCTTTGAAAAGTTAACTTTGTACTAGGATTATTTCATGATTATTTTTGATAACACTGTACATTTCGATGATGAATCGTACAAAGTTTGAAAGCCTAAGTCTTGTTCAGCGTCTTTAACACTTTCACTCCTGGGCTGATGTACCGAGTTCGATTCCTGTCAATGCAACTTTTAAAATGTTTATCAGATACTGGAAGTAAAATAGGCATGCGAAATCTTTAAATGTTCTGTTTCGAGATGGATAGAAAAATTGATATATTTGGGCGGAATTGCTATAGGTGCCTTCCATTTCAATTCAGGCAGAGCATGTACCATCACCATCTCAGATACTGTTGAAACTTTTTTTATAGCAACTAGACATATTTTTAAGAGACCCATATTTTTTTGTTTTGTCGAAAAAAATTTTCCCGCCAAGTAATGGGCCATCAAAGACGGGGAGTACAATTTATGAATTGTAGAAGACATAGAAAATGGTCAATTTCGGAGCCTCACCATTCGGCTATGGAGACAGGTAGAGTTATAATTCTTGTTGTGGTATGTACATAGGGATATAAATAAACTATATTTTATTATAGTTTGGTTTGCGCATGCGTATCTTTTTGTACATAAATTAACAAATGAACGTCAATTTATCTGAAAAGTCGAAGTTTGAGAATTTTTTTCGAGCACTTCCGGTTCGAATTTTAAAATTCTGTTTTCACGGTTGGTAAGATCTAGTTACCCGCTTTCCGAAAAACATTTTGTATCGCTTCTGTCGTCAACCGTTTTGCCGCAAAAAATTCGAGAAATTGTAAAATTTTCAAAAATCGCCATTTTTGGGCGCCATTTTCTCGAAAACACCATTTTTTTAAATTCTGAAGTTTTGTCAGATGGTTCAACTTTACCTGAATAATAAACACACCAAATACCATTCTCGACCAATACTTCGTGGATTAACTGCAGCCTTTTAAAGTTAGCGAATTTTCGCTAATTTTGATGTCACAGTTAGCAACACTGGGAACAATAAAAGTGCAATGATTTGATGATGTTTGTGGTTCATATTCATTAAATGAAGAATAAAAGGTTTTCTTGGCTAGTTTTTTATTATTTTTAACAAAGAGGCTCTCTGAAATAATAAAATGAGCCCCCCCCTACTCCTCCGTTTTCTTAAACTGAAGTAATCTGAGGTGGAAATTACGATTACGAAACACACAAATTTTAAGTTTACTTGAAATGGCCATCCAATGAATTCTGATGATCTATAAAAGTCCTAAACTATTACCTCAGTATGATTTGGAATGCTGCAGACAAATTCTCAATTAAGTGCGATGTCATTACAGTGATCGAAAAATGACAAAAAGTTAAAAAAAAAAAAAAAAAAAAAAAATCGAAACGTTTTCTTACGCGTTCCAAAGAAATTTACTGAATTTTTAAACAGAACAATCCCAGCATAAAAATGGGTCACTCGGAATTTTATAGTATTCGACTAAAGTGTGTCAGTCGGCAACCTGAAAGGGAAGTGTGTGTGTGTGTATTGTGCAAATTTTAAGTTAGCTGCTACTGCGTTGCTACAAATCAAAGGTGCAACCTGTATTAAAGCTGTCATGAGTGACCAATTTCCTTTAATAGTATGATCCGTAGAAAATGACAGCTGTCTTCTTCAAGAATGTGGTGAATGTCCTGGAGTGGAAGAAATAAGTGTGATGTCTTTAATTATTGATCCTGATGAAAATGAAAGTGGTTACGTATGCCATATGGGAGAATAATGATCTCGTTACAACAACAACAACAACAACAACAACAAAAAAAAAAAAAAAAAAAAAAAAAAAAAAAAAAAAAACTGTGCCACTTTCTGTTTTCGTATCGCACATTGCCGGTTTAACTGTAAGAATTGTAATTCATGACTACATCAAGAAAATCCAAAGAGAATCAATTGCTACCGAAAACCACCGTATAAAATTTCAAAATACAAATTCTATTTTACTTCATGTGGACTTCGTTGAAAACTGGACTGTTATTCTGCAAAGTGAAATTCAGTTATCACCGAAATATGAAACAATTGACAGTTTTGTTGTAATAAACCACGATAAAACACACGATTCGGCTCATGTACTCATAGTCATAGACAAGATTCTAAACATACTCGAAGAAAAGCGAAAATATATTTTATAGAAAAATGTTTGAATACGAGAAAATAAGTGTCTACAATTTCCCAAACCGTGTCAGTGATTTCTGATGGTGCTGCATCCCACTTTAAAAATCGCTTTCAGTTGTTCGAGATGCAGACAGGTCCGATAAAGCAGTGTTTTTGCAGTGAAACCGGCCATGCAAGGGTCTCTGCGACGGTAGTGGGGAAGGGGGGGGGGGGCAAAGAATGTGGCAACGCGCCATAGCCTTAGGCTAAAACAGATACACAATATTAAAACCGCAGAAGAAAAAAATGAAATGAAATCTTTAAGTTTTACGTTCCACGGTTATGCCGGTTAGGCTAAGGGAGACGGTGATTATGAGAAATGAATGAAATGGTGGAATGCAGAACAGCACGAGCTGGGATTGAACCAGGGACCCTAAGCAACGGAAGTGAACGCTCTACCACTGAGCCACCGCGTCCCCACTAAAACCGCAGGAGAATTCGTGAGTATAGTGCAAGTACAAACTCCGGGTATTACTCTCGTTTTGTTACCTGGAACTGAATTCGACGACTTCCGGAAGAAAAAAGGGAAAGTATGCGACCGGTAACTGGTATTCAACGAAGTTATCCACGGCTTTCGGAAAATTGCGAAGTTTTTATGGCAGTAACGGGTCACCATGAACTAACTTCATACTTCCCCCAAAATCGAACTTTTGCAATTCAAAGTGTAGATTTAAGAAATCTGCAAAAAGGAACTTTTGTTATGTACATATATGTATGATAACCAGTGGTGCGTAGCAGAAATATTATGAATAAATCATGAATTACGTGAAGTTTAAGTGCTGTTTATGCTTCCACATGAACCTTCAGCAGGGTACAGGTTTCCAGAAGAGCATAAGAGAAGTGAAAATAAGTGTTTTGTGACTATCGACAATGTGCTACGCAGGGGCGGATCTAGGACAGACTTCTGGGGGGGAATTGTAATACTGCTACTTAGAGCTACTTTTAAGAGCTCCAAACTCTGGGATGGGTTTTATTTATACATAAATAAGAAAGTTTCTTCTTCTGGGGGGGGGGGCGGCAATCGTCCCCCTAGATCCACTCCTGGATGAGTTATGAGTGAACCAACATCTATCGGAGCATCTGCACGGTTACATGCTATTAGCAAAGAAGACAACAACCAAGCAAATGATTCGTCCATGTAAAAAAAAAAAAAAAAAAAAAAAAGAAAAAAAATCAGTGAAATTTTGTTTCCGAAGACCATTTTAAGTAAGTGAACTTGAAATTTGTGTGTTTCGTAATCGTAATTTCCACCTCAGATTACTTCAGTTTAAGAAAACGGAGGAGTAGAGGGAGGCTCATTTTACTATTTCAGAGAGCCTTTTTAATCAAAATAATAATAAAAAAAACAGCCAAGAAAACCATTTATTCTTCATTTAATGAATGTGAACCACAAACATCATCAAATCATTGCACTTTTATTGTTCCCAGTGTTGCTAACTGTGATATCAAAATTAGCGAAACTTCGCTAACTTTAAAAGGCTGCAGTTAATCCATGAAGCATTGGTCGAGAATGGTATTTGGTGTGTTTATTATTCAGGTAAAGTTGAACCATCTGACAAAATTTCAGAATTTTAAAAAATGGTGTTTTCGAGAAAATGGCGCCCAAAAATGGCGATTTTTGAAAATTTTACAATTTCTCGAATTTTTTGCGACAAAACGGTTGACGACAGAAGCGATACAAAATGTTTTTCGGAAAGCGGGTAACTAGGTCTTACCAACCGTGAAAACAGAATTTTAAAGTTCGAACCGGAAGTGCTCGAAAAAAATTCTCAAACTTCGACTTTTCAGATAAATTGACGTTCATTTGTTAATTTATGTACAAAAAGATACGCATGCGCAAACCAAACTATAATAAAATATAGTTTATTTATATCCCTATGTACATACCACAACAAGAATTATAACTCTACCTGTCTCCATAGCCGAATGGTGAGGCTCCGAAATTGACCATTTTCCATGTCTTCTACAATTCATAAATTGTACTCCCCGTCTTTGATGGCCCATTACTTGGCGGGAAAATTTTTTCCGACAAAACAAAAAAAATATGGGTCTCTTAAAAACATGTCTAGTTGCTATTAAAAAAGTTTCAACAATATCTGAGATGGTGATGGTACAATTTTATATTTTTTTGCCTGAGTTGAAATGGAAGGCACCTATAATATCGAGGGTGATTCGGACTTTCTCCTGTTACGTTAATAAGTTATTCCAAGTGCTACTCTGGCTTAGGAATGAGTGGTAACTCTGTTATTTGTCCGAAACTCAAAGTGCAGGTACCTTTCCTTTGATCTTGAATATGTATTTTAGTATTTAAAAATATTAACACTTGTACATTGTTCTTTAGCATATGGGATCCAAAGATGACGTCGCCGCAAGAATTGAAGCAGATACTAAAGTGAAGATCCAGGAAATAGATAGAGCTGTTGCAGCACACAAAGAAGAGGTAATTCTTTTGTTTCGAAAATTAACTTGTTGTCGGACTTGCGTATTTATGTAATAACTGAATTTGTTTCTCTGTACCCATTATGGATTTTTTTTTTTTTTTAAGAATTAGTGTGTGTGTGTGTGTGTGTCAATGCAATTATTTCATAGGTACAACTTGAGCATTTGTTCAGTAGCTTCTGGTTTGGAGGAAACTTCCGTAAATTAACATTTAAACGTGTATTTACTCCTTGTAATCACCTTAATTTCATAACAAGCAACTTTGCAGTACACAGTACGTAACAGTAGCAATTATTTACGCTCATGGGCAGAACAGCGCACATTATATTAAACATTTACGCCAGCCCTTATAAAGCATACTAACATCTATTAATATTCACTCCACTTCGCGAAAATAGACATTATATAAATTTTATATTTCCACTGAGACACTATATTGGTGCTTCACTGAGTAACTTTTACAATTATTGTCTCCACCGAGACTCTAAAGTATACTTATTTTCTTTTCCCGAACCTACACCGGGGCTCCATATAATTATAACCCTTAAGAGATCCATCCATTCACCGTAAAATACAGTTTAATCTGCACCTTCTGTTGGCGTAAACAGTGATTGCCACTGACATCTCCCCTTAGAATTCTCTTGTTCTTCTCCATCAGCAGTTCTCAATAACTGTATCTATGTAACATCCAATTAATAAAAATTCTAAAACATGTTTACTTGCTCCTTTACCCTATATGACCATCCAAGAAAGTTGCGTAGTATCGAATGGCGAGGTCTTGGTTCAGCAGCCCTAAGGAAATTGGGATTCAACCATTAGAAATAGGTAATGTTGACATAAGAGGTGCAATGCACCTAAACTTCTACCTCATCCAGACGATAGCCCATAGCCTTAAGATCTTAACTTCCAGAAATTGGCACCTGCATGTAGATAAGGAGGGAGTGCTTTGATACGATCAAAGACCATTGGTTGGTTTTATATATATATATATATATATATATATTTGGTCTAGGAATTAATTCGTGCAGGTGGACAAGAGATGGCGCAACGAACGGAGCGTCCCACAGTTCCGTGTATCCACCCATGTGTAGCAAACCCCTGTCATCGCGTATCGTTCGTAGTATAGGGCAGTGGATTAAAGCGTCAACAACACCAGTTTGTAGTTAAGTGAACATGGCGCAATTTGTGCCTGATAAAGTGTTTTTGTGGGGTGTCCTGCTGCATTACTTTAACATGCAGAAAAGTGCGACTGAAAGTCATCGTATTTTGGTGGAAGTGTATGGTGACCATGCTCTAGCTGAGCGAACGTGTCAGAAGTGGTTTGCACGGTTTGGAAGTGGTGATTTCGGCTTGGCAGACCAAAAGCGAGCTGGACAGCCAAAAAAATTTCAAGACGAAGAATTGACAGCATTGCTCGAGCAGGATTCGTGTCAAACGCAGGAACAACTTGCAGCAGCATTAGGCGTTGATCAAACAACAGTCTCCAAACGCTTGAAAGCCATGGGAATGATTCAAAAGATGTCACATTGGGTTCCACATGAATTGAAAGACAGAGACGTTGAAAGACGAAAAACCATTTGCGAATTGCTGCTTCAACGACAGAGCAGAAAGGGGTTTCTGCATCGAATTATTACGGGTGATGAGAAGTGGATCCATTACGAGAACCCTAAACAAAAAAAGGCCTGGGTGAAACCAGGTGAACCAGGTCCATCACAACCAAAACGAGATATTCACTGTGCAAAGGTTATGCTGTGCATATGGTGGGATATGAAAGGTGTGGTGTACTATGAGCTGCTGCAACCGGGTGAAACTATGAATGGAGAACGTTATCGACGACAATTAATGCGTTTGAAGCAAGCTCTGGCCAGAACACGACCAGGATGGGAGAACAGACATGATAAACTTATTGTTCAACATGATAACGCTCGCCCACATGTCGCGAAACCGGTCAAAACCTATTTAGAAAATGTCGGATGGGAAGTTTTACCCCACCCGCCGTATTCACCAGACGTTGCTCCTTCGGACTACTACTTGTTCGATTGCATGAACAACGATTTGATTGGACAGCGGTTTACTTCTTCAGAAGATATCGAAACATGGGTCTCTGACTGGATCGCTTCCAAGGATGAGGACTTCTTTCGCCACGGAATCCGTACATTGCCTGACAGATGGGCGAAAGTGGTGGCTGGCGATGGACAATATTTTTCTTAAGGTATTTATGTATTTTGTTTGTACTACAGCTTCAGTGTGTGCGTACCAACCGCACGAATTAATTCCTAGACCAAATATATAAAATAAATCATTACTGAACTTTGATAAAGGTTATAGTTCTTTATATAAGAATGTTATCGGATATGTAGCTTTCACTTTTCATAGCAGAGTTAGAAAACAAGTAAGAGCGCTATTGGTTTGTGACGGCTTCTGGGATGTTATTCAGTGCTGATAGTGACCGTTCAAGCAAAATTATCTGTTGTGGAAAAGAGGGTCTGATGTCCGGGAAGAATGGCCTGTAGCAGTAGGAGTTTTCTTTCTAATCAAGAAATTCATGGCAAATAATCTAGTGTAACAGGAATATTGACACGATGGAGCATTTAACTCTCGTTGTTCGGCAAGGTATGCCGGGCTATTTGTTATGAATTTCAAACATCCCATGAGAGATATTGAATCCGTCCTTCAGGAAAAAAAACTGTCAGTTTGATTGGAATATTCTCGCCCAATTGGGAAGATGTGATATGGTGCCACCTTATGTGTAGTTTGATTGTAAGCTTGTATTCTGAAATGCACGAGTCCTATATATTTTTTGCATAATCTCTTTGATGAAAAGTGTATGAATAGTAAATGGGCATTGCATATAGGCTAGTATGAATGCACTTTTTTCTTTCAAACATAGTAACTTGGTGTTGATACCTATTATTAATTTATGTGACTTTTGTTCCTAACCAGTCTTGCTTCTCTTAGCTTCAATGTAATCTCATTATTACATTTGTCAGCCGTCGACTTTGATAGGCGCATATGGTCCATTCGATTCCCATTGAAAGAGCATTGATCGCGTTACGGTAATTCGGATTACACCTTAAGCTGTAGATGCAAGTTTCGTATAGCCTCGGTGCTGTAAAGGGACGCTAAACCAATATAATAATAATTGAATTGAATAACACATTAATATAATAGTAATAATGAAGAAATTTGTCTGTCACGGTCTTTGCCTTAACGGGTCTCTACTGAATTTAGCTTGTTACATAAATATTCCCTAAATTACCTTCATGGAGGTTTTAGTGAGTCTCTGGAGTTGGTTTTGGACTTCGGCGTTTACAGATTTCAGTCAAATTTGACAGATCATTATCAAGTGTCCTATCAATGACATTACTGCCAAAAATTCAGGCTGATATTCCTGGGATATAAAAATTCAGAGACCTTCACGAGTCTCAATGTAGGCAGGCCGTTCAAGCAGGACATCAACAGTTTCGGTCCACATCTGTTAATCCATTCCTGAGAAAAAATTACATCGGTTTTGATCTTTGGCTATAAACAATTTTAGCCATAGGAAACTTCACGTTTGGAAATCACATAGGTCGACCATCAATGTTATAAATCGACCAAGCCATTTCTGGAAAATAGTTTTACGTTGGTTTAATTTTTGGGATCAGCCTGGATCATTTCAGTCAGATTTGCCAAGACGCCTGAGTAGACTGTTTCCCTTATGTCAATGTCTAGATCGGTGTCTTCTTGGAATGTTCCGGCTTTTGGGCGAGGTCTAAATTTGGCTGATAACCTATGGTGAGCCATCAGTGATAATCGTAATTGGTTGTAACGCTTATGGAAAGTAAAGGACTAATGGAAAATATCCGATAGACTACATTGTGGATAGTTGTATTTTACGGGAGGCACATGTCTGTGTAAAGAACTGGAGGAAACTGTTTTAATACGTTCGTTGTTCAATTAACTAATCATTACTTGTAATGTTAAATGCTGGTCTGCATCTAAAAATTTCTTTTTTCCGTTTGCCGTCAAAAGTCTTTCAGTCCGCTATATGCGTATGTTAATTTTGATAAGTTTACATTGCGTTTCTACCTGATAGATGGAAAATTTAACTGCATATAACTATTCGAAGTTCATTACTTCATTTTGAGACTCAGCACATCACAAAAAAGCTTAGAATTCATAAGTATTAACAGGGTGTCTATCGGTCACGAAAGTAATGAAATTTAGCTTTTGGGTCACGATTTTTTTTATTTGTACAAATATAAGTAGACTGGAAAATTTTGTTCTATAAAACTCCAAAATTCCCAACCAAAAATCTGTGGTCGGCTGTAGACGCAACCTTATCGTAAGCAAAGCACGCTTCTATCGCATGCATTAAAATACGGCCTAATTCACGCTCAAATTTTCTCTTCAGAATGTTGTGAAATTTTGTTGTTTTGATAAAGAAAATGTCACGAAATTTCATTTTGGAATTATAGTACACACACTGATTAACTATTTTCAATTTTGTAGGTAGTACAGCATAGCTTTCAACTTTAGTGTTTTCTTTTGCCATATATAGAAGTAAAAATTCCCATCAATATTCTGCAACTCCTCGTACATGTGTCAGTAAAAGCAGTATTGCAGCAAATGTAGTTTGATACAATGGTGAAGTAATTAAATGTAGAAAAGTGTAAACATTTTTAGTTTTTTTTTTTTTCTTTCTTCAATTCTAGGTTATAAGAAGAGTTCTGGAACTGGTCTACGACATCAAACCAGAGTTGCATCAGAATTTCCGCCCTAACTAAGAGTTGTTCTCCATAGCTCACTCCTTTGTTAGTGTTGGTGAATGTATAGATTGACGTACAGGAACGGATCATAGTGTTAAACCATATGTAATATATTAATTGTATGACTAGGAATTTATATATATATATTTGGAAAGTATTATTTCACAAACTTCTTCATTCCATTTAATTTTAAGTATCATCACCTTAAAGTGCTACTTCGTTGTTGCCGCTATTTTCATGTAAATGTAAGCCAATGTAACCAATTATGTGTACAGTATTGATTTCTGTGTGTGAAGATATTGTAAGATCAATAACATGAATGAGTGACGTACTTCCAAGATATTATTGTGTATATATTTGTTTGGACATTGTAGAGGTATATATTTCAAAAATAAATTTGAAGAAGCATTTAGAAAGTCAGTCTAACAATGGGAGTTTCCTTGATCAGAATTTGATTTTCTGATGTAATCCTGAGTTTAATAATAATGATTAGTATATTCTTGTAGAATATTTGAAACTCTTCCACCCCGTACGATGTATATTTGAATGTGAAGAAGAGAAAATAAAGTACCTCTACCCAAGTTAAAACCTGTATTTCAGAAGATACAGCAGTTATTCTTTGCGAGAAATCTACATCCCCTTTCCCCCTTAAAAGCGGAGTTTCCGAATAATTTATATTTTAAAAATAATCTTTCAATAACATCACTGATTTACCGAAATTCCGAACGCAATAGTAAAATGAAATATTTAATCTACAATACTAGCTGAACCTGCGCTCTCTACACAGCGCATCATTCGCATGTGAGCATAAATCTCCTCATTCCTCACTACACCTGTACATGTCCTTTTACAGACACAAGTGAAAGACGTATTGATTTAAAAAAAAAAGCCAAGGGGTATCGATTTTTTCTCTATATCGCACAGTTTGCAAGATTTGAGCCTGCTTCTGGTTGGAGTTTCTAATTCATGTATGACCAGTGTTTCCTTTCTTTTTACATGCAGTATGTAATAAGCAAATACATTACATACACAATTAATTATGTCAGTTACATATGGTGTTCATTGGGCAAAACACTCCAAAACTAAAGGTTCATCTTAGACTGCAGAAATGGTTATCCTCCCTTTTCCATTATTATTTGGCCATGAAACAAACGCCCGAGACATATACAACCCCTATATATAACAATGTGGTGTTGGAATGTGTAATGCGTAGGATGTGATGCTTTTTTTTTTTATTATTATTTCAACACTTCCAATGTACCCGTAAAAAATTTAATAAAGAAATAGTGGCCATGTTTTTTTAAATATTCAATTGAAACTGGACAGTCTACATGAAATTTGCAATCGGTGAAAACGTCATCTTCTATAGAGCGTCCCACCCTTAGATTGCAGTACAGGAGTAAATGGTAATGCTTTTCCTTATGCCCATTGTTGCCAAACTTAGCCTGAAGTTTAGAAATAGTTTATTTTACTAGGTATGAATAAATTATTGTAGAACATTGTATTCTCTATCAAATAATCTGTTTTTCTCACATCGAGAAGAATTTTCAAGTATTGAAAGAAATTGAAAGAGTGAAATCTTGCTAATGGCAAATTCTAACGTCGCGTTAAATATATCACGTCATAAGTTCGCAACTCGAAGAGATACAACGTTGAAACTTATACAGCTATTAACACCATATTTGGTGCCAATGTTGGAAAAGTTTGCATTCAAAAAAAGCTTTGAATTTTAAAATAAAATGTAAGAGAAAATGCATATACTATTGCAATGCAATATCTAAAAAGTTGACTAGTGAGAAACTTTATTTTTCAGGTTAGATGGGGGTGCAAAGCGAGAAAAATATTGAGAAAAGATTGAAATTATTTTTAAAACAATTCGCAGGCCAATATCTTTCTTCATTTAGATTTTATGACTTTTAGTGTTAAGCATCAACTTTCCAAAGCGCGCGCATTTGACCAGAAGAAAAGCAGTGATAAATCTTGGCGATGATATTTTCCTTATAATGTTTGTTTTAAAGTTACTGATGTAGAGTATTGTGCTATAACGATGAGTGTTTACTGTTGACGGTATGCGAGCACGAATCTACTGCTTAACGGAAGCATATTCGCAAAATCGAATCCTGGACCTCACCTACGATAAACATTGCGTCAACTCCACTCAATCTTACGTTCCACTACTTACTACAATTTTGACAATAAAAAGTTGGTTTCGTTTGCAATTCCACTTCTCTTATTTACTTTGAATACACAGATGAAAATGACAAAAGCGTTCATAACAAATAACATTATGAGCTCACAAAGCAGAATGAAAGGCCTCTTTATTCTCTCCCCCCATGCTTCTTTAGGAAGCAGGGTTTGATAATTCTGTTTGGTTTTGTTTCCTCGCCCAATGATTTGTATCTTGGCTGTCACTATACGTGATTTAAAGTTACAACTTGCGCGTTTGTTTAGAACGGATATAATGGGGTTTATTTTCATTTTTCTTCTGTTTCCAGACTGATATTGTGTGTCAGAAGTGAGTATAGAAACTAGGGAGGTTCAGTTCCTATTCATCATTGCATTTGTCGTCATCATCATCATCATATTTTATTGGCAGACCACTTGCTGCAACTCAGAAGCTTCTATGATCCACGGTCTTCGGTTAACTTCGTCTTCACGCATGATTTTTCTATTTTGATATCGTCCAGTAATTGTAGTCTTTTCGTCCCCTCCCTCTTTTTCCTGCCAGCATACCCTCTAGCACGTCCTTCATGATACAGTCTTAAACATCGGAAGTGGGAAGAAGCCGCCTTCACAATATACTTTATGATGTAACTTGTTTGACAAACTGAATTGGATTAGCGAATTTTTTGCGTACACAGACTAATGAGCGTTCTCGTACGTCACATTTTCTCATCACTATCACCCTACTCCAGTTTTCACTCTTATCCAACTTCAGTAGCAGTATCTTACCCATTGCTATTCATTAGTTTGCCGCACAATCGGTGCAGGAAATTTGTATTTAGAACTGTTTAGCCTGCCATTTATTTCAAACATATGTTTTCTATTCGTTTCATGTTCTCTCGATTTCGTATTGCTTCCATCAAAATTTTATTGCAACGATTTATAAACCATCATAAAAAAAAAAAAAAAAAAAAAACCTTCTAACACAATTGTTAGACTGTTATTTCGTACCCTCCAATTCGCCGTTCTAAATGAATTTGCGCGATTGGAATAGCTTTTGAAAATATATGAATTTAAGAAGGATTTATTTACAGACTCATCACTCTTTCTGTCTTTCTTGTTCTTTCTTCGAAAGAAAACATACGGCGGAAGAAATGTGGCAACAGCGCGCTCCATTTACTCTGTACTGCAATCTAAGAGTGGGACGCTCTATAGAGCCTGTAGTTTCCGAGATCTCATTGTCGAAAGGAATGATCACAAACATATAGTGTAAAAGAACTCGGAAGATGGTAGCACAATTCACGTGCATTGATTTTAGAGAAGGCTTATTAAAATACAAAGGCTTTGATTAATAATTTTAAAACAAACTTTGTGAAAATGATGTATTTAACTAATTTATTTAAAGTACACATACTCAAAATGTTATGTTTGTCTCTGTTAAACGTGAAATCTCACACAACCGTAAATGAAAGATTTCAAAGTTAAAGTTATAGGTTGGAGCTCCGTCGCTTTTAATTGCTATCGTAGCATATTAATAGATAGATAATTATATCCTAAAGGGCAGAAGAATCAAATTAATGATTTAGAATTATTGTTGGAATAAGAAAAGAGCGAATATTGCGGATGCGGCATTCATTACCGTGAACTAACTTCGGCCAGAGTACTGTTTCTTTTGATATGCTTCTACAAAGAAAATCACTTTCCAGGGAATGAGGAAATAGTTTATATAAATGCCTTTACTTTATACTAGCTAAACTTCCAATCTTTAGCATGGTAAGAGTAAATCTCGGGAAAATATATATTCTCCTTCCGGACCGTAGGATACGCATTTCAATGGAAATGTAATAGGACGTGGGATACTCTATTTCTCGCATAAATCTCGAACACCCCTATTCCTTTCAACGTAAAAACCCAGCTTGAGGTGGGTACAAAAGTGGTGTACACACAAATTTGTCAAGTAGGGTTTCAAACTCCCAAGTTCTTATATTAGGTGTTTGTATAAATCTGTGTAGTGAATATTCATTTCTCCATAATATTTGCGTAAGAGCATTTATAACCACCTTGCGTACTTCACTAGTACTAACTACAGTGTCTCAAAATTAATTTCAAGCTGATGCGATCACAATGTAGCCAATAATATACAAAATGTCCTTAAAACGGGAATTTTGAAAAATGCTCGGACACGATGTGGAAAAATGGTGGCATGTTAAGTAGTGACAAATTGAACTTGTAGTTCAGCCTGTCACCATTCGTAGCCTCTTTTATGTGTCGATATGGGATGAAAGCTACCAGTCACAGTTTCTCACGAGATTTCGAATCCCATCCAATTTGACATGCCTTTCAATTTGAAATTTTTGTTTTGATCTCTGCCCCAGGTGTCATTCATTTATCCTGGGCAATCCAAACAATGGGCCCTCACCGTGTATGTGCTCTCTTAGAAGTAGTCTCCAATTCTGAACTGTTTGAGAAAATTGCCTGGTTCAGACTTTTATGGACACTATGTATGCAACATATATCACTAACTGTTCACTAATTATGGCAGTTTTCCCCTCACAACACACACTCAAAATGACCACCTTGTGCAGTGCGCAGCTAATGAATGGACGCACGGCAATAATACAGGCATCCTCAATTCTCTGTTCCAAATGCTGTGAACTCTGAATCTTTACGGGGCCACTGTGGCTCAGTGGTAGAGCTTACCTCTGGTACATGGGGTTCCTGGTTCGATCCCCGCTCACGTAAGTTTCTGGTAGAAAACATCGTGCCCGGGGTACTCCCACCTCATTCCACCAATTCTTCCATCATTCACTTGCCTGAATTATCGTCTTCCGTATCTAAAGGGCATAAACGTGGGACGTTAAACTGAAATATTTTATTTCGGAATCTTTAGTGTACACCATGGCCTTGAGCTGGCCCTATATATAGAAGTTCAGAAGTGTGTAATTTGAGTATGCTTCCGTGCATTCAGAGACATTGCTAGCAGTGCATGCAGATTGGAAAAAAGCAAGTGGCACACGCTACTATTCCACAAGTAAATTGTTTCAAGCGTTGATTATGAGGAGAAAAAACGGGTCATAATTAATGAATGATTAGTGATAGGAAAGAACGATCAGCACATTGTACTCCTTCGAAGAAAAAAAATCCCATTAAAATTATATCACATGTCAACCTTCCTACAATTATTAAAAAAAAAAAATAATTTTAAGATGTCAGATGGTTACTTGCATTTTTAAGGTTTTCCTTCCAAAACATCAACAGCCATTCCTGTGTTAGGACTGTCACTTGACTGGCCCATCTGCTAATTCTAATTACAATTTTTTTCTGAAGGTTCAATGCATATTATTACATGAACCGATGCAAATCCTGTAGCGAAAGAAATTTCAATTACAGATTCAAGTGTGAACTTAAGCCAATATTCGCTTTACGTCACTGTAAGTCCCTTAATGCAAACGCAAGTCTGTAATCAACTAAAGCTTTACAGTGAGTGATTTAAACGTGTTCAGATACAACATGAATGTGGTCTTCTCGCTTTGCTACTTAGGGACGTGAAGCCTTATAGCATGGTTTTGCACCCACATCATACTATAAGTAAATGAATAATAAGTATACTTCTGTGTCCTACGATTATACCCCTAGACTAGGAGACGCAAGATTAATGAAAGTGAATGATGAAGTTGGCGGAATGAGAATGTTTACAGAAACTAGAGAATGTTGAGGAAATCTATTCCCAGAAGTTTTCTTCTTCTGATAGTGAACGCATCTCAATCTCAAACACAAATTACGCAATAAATACGAACGTATCTTTTGAAACATCCAAGAAGTTTCATGCATATTATCTGATTTCGGGGAACATGGAGGTGATTGAGTTAAATGTAATTGAAATACCATTATCAAAATGCAAGTTATCTGATTAAGTAGTATTTTGGATCACCTTTGGCTAATAGTACAGATATTAATTCTTGGTGGAACTGAGACATTTCCGAGTAAATCTTTTCTAAACGGATAGTGCAGCACTATTCATAGTGCTTCGTTCAGTGCATCAGCAATATTGGTGTTAGAGAATAACTTTAAAAAGATTTTTGGATTGTTTAAACTTGATCTCTGCCCACTTAGTTAGATTGAAAATCGTATTCCACAAAGTGTGTGCCCACTACCAAGCCAGAACTCCTGTTACTCATGCAAACACAATATCTTCATATATCTCTTTATTCTTAATCTTTTCCTATATCACCTATTATTCTATTATACATATAATCTTTTATGAACACACATACTTATCTTAAATCATAATCTGACACATTCTTTCTTCATATCTTTATAATCTTTCTGATCATCCTAATTATAATCCATATAACATCAAACTATCTCATATCTCAATCTATTTACACATGCTACTGCTCATTTTCCTTGGTAACGGCAAGTAACGTATTTATGAACACTTTGTGCCCAACTATCTTCCAACATTCTCCCCCCTTTACAAAATTCGGACTTTCTAACATAAACAAAACTTTGCAATACTTCACACCCAATCTAAGTATCTGATGAAGATGATTCTTTTCCATGCCATCTCCCAGATATTCTGCTTCTTTGCCTCTCGTACCATTTGGCCATCAAGAAATCTATTTGTTCCTGCATTCTCTGCTGCTTCTCCATCAGCCGTACGATAAGGTCATCATTCTCTTGCCATTGATCCAGGGTGTTCCTTGCCGCTTCACTCGAATCAGACTTCAACTTACTTCTATCATTATCCTTGCTTCGTTCTCGTGATCCCTTTCGATTAAATCTCCACTTGGCCCAAACTTGCTTTAATCGCTTGGAAGTGCTTCCAGTATTACTCTCCACAAAGCCCAATGACTGGTAATTACTCAGTTTTTCTTCCTGCTGAACCGACATAAAGGATTGCTGCATTTCCTCATTTGACTCTTTAGTCACTTCTCTCCCTTTTCCCTTGCGCTTATTATCATCTTGTTCATCTTGATCGAAAAATATTATATCTGCCATGCCATACTGTGACTCCTCCTCCGAGCGAGACGGTTCCGGTTCAGTTTCACCAAATATATGATCTAACTGCAGTTGGTTTTTCATTGTTAGGAGATCTTCCTGTTCCGATGTAGTGATGGTATTTTCCTGCGGTTGAAACGTATCATATTTACATGCCAACGCAAAATGATTTTTACGACCACATTTTAAGCATTGCTTGCCCCAAGCAGGACATGCTCCTTTTCTATGTTGCAACTTGCAATAATTACATCGAAAAGGTGACTTTGGTGACGATGCCGGTGATATGGAGCTAGAACTAGATAACTGTTTGTCATTCCGTTTAGAAAAGTGCTTCCTTGCACTACGCACCGTATTTAAAACACCCTCAGTACTAGATTTGTATAGTCGCAACTGATGTTCCGTGCTTTCCATTGTCAAGGCTATTTCTGTTGCTTTTTGGAAGGTCAATTCCTTCGTGTTTAATAGCTTGCGTCTAATTGCCTCATCTGCAACACCGAAAACAAACTGATCGCGAAGATTTTCATCTAAGCAACAAGTATAACCACAATAAGAAGACTGTCTTTTAAGATCCAAGACAAAGCTTGAGATTGATTGGTATTGTTTCTGCTTCATTGAGTGAAACTGATACCTCTCGGAAATAATATTGACATTGGATGCATAATATGATTTCATCGCAGATTTGATTTCCTCATATGATTTTTCAGCCGGTGAAGCTGGCCAACATATATTGCATATCTGTTCGTATGTCTCAGAACCAATTACTGTAAATAAAGTTGACACTTTTCTTTCTTCTGGGATTTGTACAGCAACACACAAATGCTCAAATCTTTCCAAGTATGATTGTAGCTTATCTGTTTCACTGTTGAAAGGTGGAAAACTAGGTAATGACGACATTTTATCACGTAGATTCTTTCAAAAACGACTGCGCCAATGTTAGAGAATAACTTTAAAAAGATTTTTGGATTGTTTAAACTTGATCTCTGCCCACTTAGTTAGATTGAAAATCGTATTCCACAAAGTGTGTGCCCACTACCAAGCCAGAACTCCTGTTACTCATGCAAACACAATATCTTCATATATCTCTTTATTCTTAATCTTTTCCTATATCACCTATTATTCTATTATACATATAATCTTTTATGAACACACATACTTATCTTAAATCATAATCTGACACATTCTTTCTTCATATCTTTATAATCTTTCTGATCATCCTAATTATAATCCATATAACATCAAACTATCTCATATCTCAATCTATTTACACATGCTACTGCTCATTTTCCTTGGTAACGGCAAGTAACGTATTTATGAACACTTTGTGCCCAACTATCTTCCAACAATTGGCAGAGGAATCCAAGCTAGATTCGCTGCTCTAAAGCTGACCACAAATGTTCAATATTGTTGCACATGAGGAATTAAGCGGGCAAGGGCTCCCCAACCACGCGTAGGGATGTGTTGAAGCACATCTGATTGTCAATTTGAAAGACTCTCATTATTAGACATCCAAAATATTCGCGTAATCATTACAATTTGCACTTTGCAAGCAATAATACGAGCAATACCATGCAATTTCACTCCACCAGCACACAGCCGCCGTCATTTTTAATAGTAGAAAGCAGGCAGTCCGGAGAATACGTTGGATTTAGGCGTTTGCCAATAAGTCCGGCCTGTTGTAAACAAGATGAAATACGACTCATCAGTCCATGTTTTTTTTATTCTGAACACATCTTTTCACGCTACCCTGATGATCAGAGGTTTCAAAACCGCAACCTGACCACAAATGTTAAGGTTATGCAGCTTTTGTGGGACTTGATTGCCGGAACAGATTGTTCCACATGTTAAATGCTGCAGTCAGCTTTACGAACCAGCTTTACGGTTCTTTGTGACAATCCTTTCCAATGTTCGGCGAGTCCTCTTTCTCAGGTTTGGTTTCCGTCCACTATTCGTCATTTCTTGTAATGTCAAGAATTCTCTATGCAACCACCCACCCTCTTGATCACTGTTGCTCTTGACACATCGAATACATTTGGTCCAATGAACTGCATAGGATTTGCCCTCTGAAGATCGGGTAGGCTTCCTAATTTGCATCACCGTCTGACCTATTGCACACACAAATTCACATTATACCGCTTATCACACAACATACTACTAAAACAAGACAGTCGCAGTACATGAATGTCCCCATTACTTGAATAACTATCTTATATGATATGGTTTTTAGCATCTGCCCTCACGTAGATTAACATAAGGCAAAATGGAGTCAGTTTGAGTCCACTGATGTTAACAAAAATCGAACGCCGAGACAAAAAGGTGCTCAAATAGAAGTACAAGCTTTCCGGAGGAAAGTATCTTTCTACAATTTTTTAAGATTGATTTCTGAATTGATTTTGTTCTAGAAGGTGTGATAAATATTACCGAACAGCTGAGCTGATAAATGAAATCTTTGTTTTGCGTCGGACGATTACGCACACGAATTCGGTGAAAATGAATGATTATGAAAGGAAAAGACGAAATGAAAATGTGGGAAGACTATAATCCAGAGAACATCCACGAACACAATATTGTCCACCACAAACTCTTGCAGTCTGGGATCGAACAAGGGACCCTTACACCAGAGGTGAGCGCTCTACCACTGAGACCACTCTTTAACTGTTATTAATATCTTCACACACAAGCCAACTTTCGACTCGACTGCTACAATATTTCCATCTATACATGTATACGTACTATTTACTGTTTCTATTTGATTATTTTTATTGCCAATTCGTAAATGTGGGTAATAATGAAATCCGTGTTAGGGAAAGACCAGTGTTCAAGGCCGTGTTATGCAAGGTATTTCTGTAATAATATTAGATACTACCAAAACGTGGCCAACATCACATGTCCATGTCATGGAAGAAAAGGAGGAAATGGCAGAAAAGTATAGAGGATTTTGAAGGGATTAAGGGTGCAAGTATTATGTGTTATCTTTGCTACACATCATCTCATTTAAGAGATTCCTCGTACGGATGAAGAGAGAGAAATTTGTATAATGAGCGATCAAATGAAACTCATTTGGCATTCATGATAGGAACAGTTGCTGACATAGGATTGTATTGATGTAGGGGTATGTATATTTATTCATTAGTGTAGTTATCATTGTGAAACGTTTTTTATATTACTGTTTGAAATGGGAGCTGGCCATCTACATGGTAGCGTAAAAGAGTAACTTCATTCATTTATGCTGTGGGTCCAGGTAAATGGCAAACTTGCATTTCCATTTAACATTGAGCGTATAAAGAGTGTACCACCCAGACGGCTCGTTTGATTTTAAAAAACATCCTTCATTTTAGATTGAAAACATCATATTTGGAGACGGTTTTCCCTGTTATATTTTGTTGTAAGAGAGAGAGAGAGAGAGAAAGAAAGAAATAGGGTTTGAACCACAGCATTCAATATCCCAAATCTGTCCAAGTCGGATCAAGGAGCAGTCATCCAGGTCAATCAGCTGAGCTGTTCCGTCGGATAAAGGACGTCCATGGAGAGGGTGTGTATCGAAGATGGACATGTTCCAGGGATGGGCACGAACGTTCTGCACAGATCGAACAACAATAAGCGATCTCCGTCCCAGCCAGGTGCACGTTGGTGTCACAGGTCACAACCATACTGTGGTGAATGAGTATTCGCAACAATAGAGTATTCGAGCTATAGCCACGAAACTGAGTGTGTGCTATGGAACAGTACAATATATAAGGACTTGGAATACCATACACTGTGTGCATAGTGGATGTCACAGATGCTTACGAAGACACAAAAGTAGACACAAGAGACGCGTCTATCCAATATTTGATGTGTTACCACATAGAGGGGGTGACTTCCTTTTGTAGACCGTGGCAACTAATAAATCATGGTACCACCAATCTGAACTGAGTTCCAAATCCGTCAGTGTTCAATGGAAACACCCGTCGTCAGCATGTCCGAAGAAGCTCTAGTTCCAGGTATCAGCTGGCAAAGTCATAGTGTCCACGTTTTTTCACTGAAGAGGACCATTATTGCTCTATTTCAAGCCCCAGCAAAGTCCATCAATGACACACACTAGTGTGCTATGTTTATCATCTTCTGGAGGTCATAAAACGCAAATGTATTACACGATAGCGTCTGTTCTTATGTTGCCGGGCAGGTGCGGAACTTGTTCCTATGGTCCAAATAGGAGATGCTACGTCACGTACCGTACAGATCAGCCCTGCCATCCTGTCATTTTCACGTTTTCGGTCCACTGAAAAAGGTACTAAAGGGTCGTAAAATCCACAGCGATGCTGCAGTTAACGATACAGTCAATGAGAATTTCGCCCAACAACCGACTGATTTTATCTGGACAGAATTCGTCGGCTAGTGGTACAGTAGGACAAGTGGCTGAATGTCTACGTGGACTACTTCTAAACTGTAAATACCATGATACAGTTACTATGTATGTATGTTTCTCCTGTTTTGTAACAATACATCTGCTGATAGTGGATATATATAGTCTCCGAGCGGGTTTCGTTTGATACCCTCCTATAATACGTATAGTCATCCACTAATACATACAAACTCTGATCTCAATTACTTTGACATGCGCAATTTCTTCGAAATGCTAATTTCTTACATAACACCTTCATCTTTTAAACCTTTCATTTATTAAGGCATTTAGAAGTAAGGTATTAAAGTATTTCTAAGTCTTACCAAATCCTCAATCCATTTCTAGCTTAAAAGCTCAAACAGGATAACGGATGTAACCACCGTCAACAACTGATTACAAAAGCATAGGTAATACTAGTTTTGATCTTATTTCTTCTCATAGAAGTGCACTTTTTCCAATGTATATTACTACTAAAACCGACAGACACTACACCTAGAATATCACAAAAATATATTCTACATAATAACAGTCAATTCTGCATCATACCTGATTTAGTGATAAATATTACATTAAAATCAATTTTGGACAGATGGATCACTATCCCCCTGGTAACTCGGTTAACACTCGCGTGTAAAGTATAATAAAATTACAAAAATGTTTTATGGTAATCCACAAGAAAATTCAAGTAGTTAGTGAACAAACCACTCTATTGTGTTCTATGAAAGAGTTTATTCAAACTTTAATTAAAAACATAAAATCAAGCAATAATTTACAAATTAAAGACAATTTTCTGTACATAACAACAGAATACTTGCACGTAATTGGGAATTCTGTCCCTGAGTTACACACGATATCTGTAATATTTACATTTAGCATAAATACAGGCCACTACTACAAGTAGACGTTATAATGGAGGCCAAATAAGAGCCACTTCGTTATGTGCAGATTCAGGCAACCATTTCTGATACGCTGACAGCAAATCTACAAAAGACAACAGGCAGGAGATTGAATATGTAAACAAGCAAAAATTATTCAGAAAATTTCGAGAAAAAGAAATAACGCAACATATTTAGATACAAAAAGGAAAACTTCAGAGAAATTATTTTCATTCTTTTTAACTAACTAACTAATAAATGCTTTAATAGTGTAGTCTATAATCTGTTTATGAAAGAATCATCGGCTTCAGCAAGTCATACCACACTTTCGTTCTTCTATTAGCACCGTTCAGTTATATGTCACTTCTCCATATTAATTATCAAGGAAACTCAACAATGTACGAAATATAATTATCAAATAATAAAGTTAAGACCTTCGGGACCCCAGGAACTACCTGATTCGATAGCTACAGTGACAAAATGATATTTGTCAAGTAAATTGCTGTACTTCTTGCGTTTTTCTGTTTCACGGCAAGTAGCCACGTTGCCAGCTTGTGCTGAAGAAGAAAGTAGATTTGATGGGGCGAAGATATCGGAACAAGTAAAATCCCATAGAAGTGCTTTTCCTTTCTTCCACGGTATTAGGGTCATACCATCTGGCCTCTTACCGTCTGCACGACTGCATCCCAACGGTTCGCGTATAGAAGGAATGCCTGCTGAAATTAGTGCCCTCATGATAACGTCGACGCTGGAATGTCTGCCCGCACTATTGGCACAGGAGAGTCCGTGAAGGCCCTTCTTGTTTACGACACTTCTACAGGCAGGACATCTGTGTTGCTCGCAAACATCTGCTCCCAAACGCAGTGCACTGGCAATTCAAAAACTCATTTGGAAGATGAAATCATAAAGAAGGTGATGGGATAGCATGGAGCCAAGCGCCTGCTTCAGGAGATGATGTAGGTAGGAGTCTGGCCTTGTCTTCTGGGTTATTGGATGACTGAAGTAGAGAAGAAAAGTGATGATTTATAAGGGGATCGTCCCAAGAGGATTGTAATCCTCTCTTATCAAGATCAGGGGGATCTGATCCTACGATAAATGACCACTTAGAAATGATGTCGTTGACATCCGAATCCATTACAAGGCTAAGATCTTGTTGGAGAATGGTCTCGATCAATGGCTTAGCGGCATAGAATGAAGACAGAAAGGATGAAATAGCCAGGTCTATGGCGCGGCGAATGCCGAGACCTCCGTGGTTAACAGGGAGGGACGCCTGCAACCAAGAGCTATTGTTGAATGAGCAATTCAGGATAGATTCTAGACCGGTTTTTAAGGTATTGTCATAGCATTCCAGAAGATCAGCATCCCGCCAAGATGGAGCACAGCAAAGAAAGTATACCAGCCTTGGCATGGACAATGAGGCGCGTAGTAGATAAAAGGCAGAGTGTGCTGAAATCAAGGAAAGACGTGTAAAGAAGAATTCTAATTTAGAAATTTTGTCTTTTAATATTGTTCGTCTTGCCTCATTAGATAATGCTGCTCCTAGTAAGCTGATGTTATCTGCCGAAATTCTTTGAATCCCAAGCGCGGCTTCGTCAAACAGCTTGAAGAGGTTATTAGCCTGCACATTGGAGACTCCAAGAAAGCTGACCTCACATTCGGAGAAATTCATTTGCAATCCGATCTCCTTAGCCTGTCTACGGATCATTTCTAATGTCTCTAGTACTGTATCCTTGTCTCCAGCTACAGTCCCGTCATCCAAATACCATATGTTCAGTTCCGTATTGATACTGTTAACGATGGATTGTAAAGTTCGTGCGAACAAACCAGGGCCAAGATGGTCGCCTTGTTGTACGTCACACTGAGAGAGGATTATTTCGTCTCCTAAGCATAAGCTGCTCGGTTGCGAGTGACTGATGGACGTATCGATAAATTGACGGAAAACTGTTTTTTACCTGTATGAGCATAGAATCACGATTCAACTCGTTAAATGCGTTTCTAAAGTCTATCTTCAGAAACACTTTCTCCTGATGGTGTGGAAAAGAAGTACATAGGAGCAGCGTGGACTGCTGCTTCTGATCCATGTGGGACACAAACTCCCAGTTGGTGTGGGGATAGAAAATGTGTTAAGAGGTTCTCTAATTCTATGGCAAATGATTTTGGCTGACAATCTCCTCCACACATTACCTACTGCGATGGGACGAATGCCGCCACTTTTCTTCCTCAAAACTATTAGTGATGCTCCAAAGAAAATAGGTCTAATTTCCGTGGGCACATCACCCGAAATAATCAGGTGTGGAAAATCACAGATGGCGTTAGTCAGGTGGTCTTTAGCTTTGCAGTCTTGGGGTAGTAGGAGGTCTAATATTGAAGGACGGAGATTGTCTATACCTCCTGATGACCTGGAGGGAAAGGATTTAACTGTCTTCGTAAACTCGTCAGCTGATACTCTAGGCGCTACAAAACTGGGCTCAATGAGATCAGGAGGTTCAAAAGGGTGGCTGTGAGCCGGATGTTTCTCTTCTAATGCTTCTAATACAGTTCCATTCGGAGAAGCTATAGTATCATTTGAGATGAGAAACCGTACTGCGCTGCGGACATCACCGTCTACTAATTTGTTCTCGACACTCTTGATATTAAAAGTGGAATTTGCTGGTCGTCGAGCTTTGAAGGATTTTTTTTACTGTAGTTAAGAAGGGCTTCGCAGCGAGAATCAGACCAACATTGCACTCTTTTTTTAACACATGATGTTAAATTATTCACTTTGTCAGTTTTTGATGGAACGCACAGTATTACGTAAGAAAAAAAAAGATATCCATCCAAGCTTCTGAGTCGTTTGTATGTACTATCTGTTGCAATACCTCGCACAGAGAGTATGCCACTGTAGCTCCAGCCCCTCGAGGTACCCTGCGTTTCAATAAAATTATAAATTGGAGATTCGAAATCAACTTACGGAAGTATTAAACAATACTAACTAGATGATACAGGGATATTAAATTTACAGTTACTTATATATTTGTCAAATCATTGTCTGTAATATCAATACATCGTGCAGCTATATCCGACAGTCGCAAAGTACAAAACAAGTGAATTTTGTTTTACAGTATAACACTACGGGAGACTTCCAAACTATGCAAACGCATCTCCGAACTTTGAATCCAAATCAAAAAGCTATTAAACCCACTCACTATCCATTATACTGTTTTTATTCTACGGCAATAAATGATGAAACTGAAAATCGTTAATTCGAACCACTTCTGGTATGAATAGAGGGTTAAAGAGAAGATAGAACCTATGCTTGAAACACTGAATCGATTGCAAAAACAGTTTTTAGATATCTCTTCCAATTTTTGATTTATGAAAGTCAGATTTAAAACCGGAAGTATTAGTAAATTTAAATTACTTCCGGGTCTGTAAAGTGGTGCAGATTGCGACGAAATATGTTTTTGACACACTGTATCGATTGCAGAAATATGTTTATCGCTATCTATTACCGTTTCTATTCTATGGTGGTAAATACTGAAACGATGTAGTTTCAATTTGAATTGAGATAGATAGATCCTATTCTTGGGCGTTAAATCGACTGAAAAAAAAACTTCATCTCGATATTTCTTACAGTTTTTCGCTACGGAAAACAATATTGAAACCGGAAGTAATAGTACATTTCAACCATTTCCGATTTCGATAGTATGTTGCGGGTTGTAATAATATGTTCTCTTGAGACCTTGAATCGATTGTAGGAAACCGCTTGTTGCTATCTACTACCATTGTTGTTCTATGGTGATAAAAGTTGAAACTGACAATGGTTAATCCCACTTCCGGTCTGAACAGAGGGTTAACGGAGGAGACGGAACTTATTTTTAAGACACCATCGATTAAAAAAAATCTACGTCTCTCTTACTGTTTTTGTCAGAATTGAAACTGGTAATAGTAGTAAATTTCAACCACTTCCGGTTGCGGTACAGTGCTTATTGTACGTTCTCTTGAGACCCTGAATCGATTGCAGTAAACAGCTTGACGCTATACATTATTAATTTTTTCTATGAGGATAGATGGTTAAATTGAACCACTTCCAGTCTGTATAGAAAATTAATGAAGAAGATAGACCTTATTTTTAGAACGCTGATCGATTGCAAATAACTGCATCTCGTTATCTCTTACCGTTTTTGTTATGGCGATAAATAATGAAAGTGGAAATAGTTAATTTGAAGCACTTCCGGTTTGAATAGAGAGAACCTATTCCTGGAAGCTGAATTGATTGCAAAAAATCGTATTTCAATAGCTCTTTAGCGTTTTTGCTCTTTGGAAATCAGTATTTAAAAGGGAAGTAGTAATTAATTGCAACAACTTCCCGCTTTGTTACAATATTGATGGTTGTGATGGTATGTTCTCCTGAAGCCCTGAATCAACTGCAGAAAACAGCTTTTCATTAAATATTGCCATTTTGTTCTTATGATGATGAATGTTGAAACTGGAAATGGTTAATTTGAACCACTTCGGGTTTAAATAGAGGAATAACGGAGATGAAATCTATTCTTGGCACGCTGAGTCGATTGAAAAAAAAAAGTTTTTACTCTAATACTTGACGACAGACGGACATAGTCGTTCTATAACACTTTCGACACTTATGCATAGCATAGCTTGGCAGTCTTAAAAGGAAAGTAGAATACTATCGACAAGGATAAAAATAAGAACGAACAAACTTACCGCCGCAGCCAATTATTTAAAAAAATTAATTGGAATATGTTAATGTCAACTGTATAATTATTTTGCTTTTTGTAATGTATTCTGAAGTGGCAACATTGCAGAACATTGAACATAGCGAACAATGATTACGTACAAAGGCTGATCCGTTTTCATCTGAACAACTAGCAGACAGCGAAACCTGTCAAACTGGGTTTTTCAAAGAGCAACAAAATTGTACGCACACGTGCATCGATCTTTCAGCTGTTGTGTAACAGAGTGAAGATCTTGTAGTGAGCAAAATGCCGTCAAAAAATCTCTTTTTGAAAGGGTATGTCATTTTTAAAATGCAAACGTTAGCATTTCTTGCACAGTAGAACAGTGTCGTAACAATGGCTATGTTAGTGTTGTAATTAAACGTTCTGCTCAGCGGTCTCTTCCGCAACTGACACCACCAACAAAATCTCAAGAACATGTCTTATCTCCATTTTACACAGTTGAAATACCAATATCGTATGATGACGACATTCATCGTGTTGAACTGCATCAGGACAAGGCTTAAAGTCACACGGCCACAACATCGCTGACCTACCGATGCATGGCAGCTACAACTGTTATCAATGCTATTCCGATCGAGGATATTCCCGAAGAGTTCAAACGCTAATCCTATGGATTACTGTACTTATTGACTTTTAAACGGCGCCTTTCATCACATCAGCTTCATGCGGTAAATGACCTCTAGAAAGCCTGCAACGAGTGGGCAATATAACCTTGATACAGCTGTAACGATATCCTATGGTGCAGTGGAAGCTGCGCTGTCATGCATTGATCCATACCGATAGCTATCACATTGAGCTTGATCGATGATGGCGAGATGGAATCTATTGGATAAGCAGTAACTTTTAATTTGTTCGGATGGAAAAGGATCAGCCTCTGTAGATGGACGTTATTTATAAAACCAAAAGAACCTACAGTTACTACTAATAACTGTCACCTAATACCAGTCTTGGGAAGTAACGTAACGCAAGTAACGCGTTACTTTTTAAGTAACGTTTCCTAGTAACGCGTTACAAATTTTTAAGTAACGTACCTAGTTTGCGTTAGTTTTCTCGTGTTACATTTCGGATGAGTGACTACAATATATGTATATTTTTTTCGGAAACAAATGTTTCTTTCCTGTAAGTGAATTTCTCAGAATGGAACAATGGAGCATGAACGGTATCAGTGACCGACGATTCCTGCACAGTTCGCCTTTTCCCGTTTCGCCTTATGACCTCTAGCAATGAAATTTGCATGTGAAACCTGTTATCACTTTTCATCTTAATGTAAGGCGGAACGGGAAATCTCGATGTGCATTTTCCCATTTCACCTTACGAACTTTATGGTGGTAGGCTTGCAAATACATTCATAGATACAATTTGATTTGTTTATTTATATAACAAAATATAGTGCCACTTGCTGCTTTTGGAAGATGAGGACAGCCTCAGGGAAATCACGTGTACTGGTTGCAAGCACCTGGAAGATTTTGTCTTAGATTTTGACAGCTCCAAATCAATACATTCAGTGAGTGAACTACGAGTGCAATGGTGCTGGTAATCTATTTTACTTTGATTGGTGTTGTTTTTATAAAGATGGAGAACGAAAATATTTTATCGTTCGAGCATTTGAAATAATACTTTTTCTTAAAAGCTTTAAAATGATGCTGAACAGAATTTAAAAGTAAAGTGGTGCCCCGGCGGGAAATATTTATCAACAACTAGGGTGTCATAATTAACGATATACAGTAAGGGGTCAATATGAATAAACTGTGTTGTGATGAGCAGACCTACTTTATTGATGTAATGTTGATGGTATGTAATATTAGAGTTCTTTTAGATCAGTTTGTGTATCCTAAAGTCCCGTTGATTATAGAGTTTGAAACAACTAGCTTTAAAAAACATGTATCGATTTTAGACTTATTGGCAAGTTTTGATTCACCCCCAGTTCATGTGTTCTCATTTTGTCAGTTGTAGTGTAATGTTTCTCTGTATTCTGTATTTTTAATTTTACATAGCAACATTGTTATTATTATATAATTAGTTTAGCAGAATAATAATAAGCAACCATTTTTTTCCAACGCATAGGGATGGGCACGAGTCAGCTAAAACTCGACTCGAATCCAAGTCGAGTTTCGAGTCTAGTCAAAAGTAATATTCTCGAGTCGAGTTCCGAGCCGATTCACTGTTTTTGGCGTCGAGTTTCGAGTCGAGTCGAGTTTGATAAATGGCTCGCTCGTTTTAACTCGCTTTGAAATTATGGCCTGCTTACACTGGAAAGCGAAAGCCATAAGAAATGTAAGCTAAGCAGTAATATGGAATACTTTTAGTGTTGCTCACGAGAGGGGACACTGCTTCCATCTCGTCTCGTCTCGATAGCGAGACTACAAGAGATTTTTTATAACAAGCTTAGCTCGGCTCGGCTTAACTGAGCTGGCTCGCTTGGGGTGAACCAACACCTCGAGCTGACTTGGTTGGGATGAGCCATCTACTTGGTTCGAATCAACTGAGCGAAGGGCTTTAGCCGACTCGGTTGAGTAAGCTGTTGGCTCGGCTCACTTCTCGGTTTGGGTCGATAGTGAATGAGCTATGAGCCGATTTGCTCGAGTCGTTGACAATTCTAAACCTGGCTTGGCTCATTTCTCGGTTTGGGTCGATAGTGAATGAGCTGTGAGCCGATCTGCTCGAGTCGTTGATAATTCTAAACCCGGGCCGAGAAGTTTTGAAGATATTTGGCGAGTGCCCTATAACTTTTAACAATGTTTGGCTCGAGCCCAAATACTCAACCTACACCCTCAACCCAAATTCAGAAGCTCGTAGACAATGTCTTTGACTCCTAGACTTTACGACTACCGAGGTTGACAATCAACTACTTTTTTAGTATTCAGATATAAACCGCCTATCTTTCATGTTTATACACAGTGTTGTTATAATAATAATAATAATAATAATAATAATAATAATAATATAAACATAATAATAAGTTGTAGTAGTACCATTGATAATAATTATATTGTCTATGTAAGATACTTGAAGAGAGTACTCGAAAATATACACCAGATTTGGCTCGACTCGACTCGAAACTCGACCCGAATTCGAGTCGGGTTGGAGGAAATTTTTCAAGCCGAGTTCTAGGGTCGAGCTCGAAGATGTCTGTTTCTAGTTGAATCGAGTTTCAAAGAAAATTTGCTCGAACTCACTCGTGTCCATCCCTACGAGTAACGCAATATGGCATTTTTAGTCAATGTTACATTACATTAAAATGTTCATATAGCTGTCAAGTAAAAATAGCGGTAGTAATAGTAGTACGGAAAACTGAAGTAATAAGATTTTTTTCACATATTCAAAGTTCCGGACCTAAAAGTAACGCGTTAATAACGCGTTACATTTTAAGAGAAAGTAAAGTAACTTGTAACGCGTTACATTTTTACAAGTAACTTACCCAACACTGCCTAATACTAATAACGCAGCAACTTTACAGAAAAATAATACAGTTTATATTTTAAATTCTATTTTTGTATATACGTATGTAGCCTTGAGAATGTCCGCTTACAGCCAAGAAATGTTTGTAATATTATACTATATATTACAGAATATATTACATGTTAAACAATGAATATTTAACATTATATTGTTAAGCATTATTTAA
This sequence comes from Thermobia domestica, assembly GCF_964235325.1. Classification (NCBI taxonomy): domain Eukaryota; kingdom Metazoa; phylum Arthropoda; class Insecta; order Zygentoma; family Lepismatidae; genus Thermobia; species Thermobia domestica. The sequence goes on from NC_137455.1 coordinate 123,100,326, forward strand.
GACATAGCATCTTTAACAGAAAAGTGACACAAAGCAAAAATGGCCCTTATTGGCATAGATGTTGAAAATGGACTTGGAGAGTTTTGTATAACATTTTCGCAGGTAAAGATACATATTTTTCTCACCATGGAGCAATTATGTCATGCATCTGCCTATGGTAGCCTGCAGATGAACGGCGCCAATCTTCAACTAAATCTCCTGAAAAGTTGATGTTTTTGAATTATGTCACTTTTCTACCAAAGACGCGACGCAAAAACTTGCAACAGTGCGAAACTTCTGTTTATAGGAATTGCTTATATTACAGAACTAGCACTAAATCTGCTAACAATTTTGCGTATGTTACATGTTTAGGATAACTTCGACGTTAGACGATGAGACGTTATAGCAATTATGTATTTAGCAACTTCGTTTTCCCTGCAAAGAGACTGTTCGTTCCCTGGTAAGAGTACATGTGGTTTGGATTCTGCATTAAGGTTCTTAGCGAAGTTCATCCACTTTTTTTTTATAATTTTATTGAAAGGGCAATAAAGAATATTAAAAAAGTAAAAAGCGCGCCAAGTAGAGTCTACAACATCTTAAATCAACTAATAACTGCTTCCAAACCTTTCTTCATAGACCAGAAATTTGAGTGCACAGTTTATGACATCACACTGTTGGACACCAACATTTTTACTTTACAAGAAAGGACTTGAAAACTATTACTAGTGCATAAAATAGTATTTTGAAGACACTATCGGCTTACTTTCTACATTTTTTGTATTTATCATTGTCTCTAAGTTATTCACTTAAATAAATAAATAAAAAAAAAAAGTGGAGCATAGCAGAGCCTTAAGGATCCTTATTATGTTTTTTCGTACTATTCTGAATATTAGTTGGGTTAATAACCGAAAGCAATAAATAACAAAAACAGAAATAAGCTACATAATATAACAACAAAACAGTATTAAATCTGTTTCCAGATCTTTTTTTCTATAGCTCAAAAATGTGCAGGCACAATTTATAACATCATATTTTAGGGCACTCATATTTCAGTAACACATGAAAAGCTCTGAAAACAACTACTAATTTGTGTAATAATATTTTATTTGTTAAGTGTTGACCCGTCAACTTTTCTAAAACTGTTAAATTGTTTGTTGTTATTGACTTTCAAAAGTTAAACAATTAGTAAGTAGTAGTGAAGAGCTAAGAGATGACAGTTTGTCTCATACTTTCTCGACGCTGAAAAATGGCGCTAAACCAGACTAAACGAAGCAATCAATGCACTATTTTCTTTGACAATTAATTATGATTTCTGAACTACTAAAACTACTTGTGCTCGCTTAACTTGGATAAGTTATTTTTCATAAATTATACTGAACATCTAAAATAGTTGTATCACTCAGAACATTCTTTGAAGTTTTAAATTTAGACATTAAGGGACTATCAATCTGAATTAAACAAGATTCTGCGCATTGGCCATACGCGGGGTTTAAAGTTAACATTTATTTTTACTATAATGTTTCCATTTTAAATATTACAGTGTCCTACACATTTAATTACTAAAGTAAGTAACATAGTTAAGTAATGTTATTTAGTAATTTCAGTTTTCTGAAGAAATGACGCTGATGAAGTGCGATCTCATGAGTATTAAATTGAATATTTATAGCTATCCGTTCACATTATCAATGCATTCATCAACTATTATTCACTACATTACAAGTATTTCAAGATTAACAATGAAAACAAAAATCTAATTTCAACATATATTCCCACACTGAGATATTCATCGAGATAAAGTGTAAACTGCGTATGTTATCGCGATGATAGTCTTCAGTACATGATATGGTATTAATTATATGAATCGTGATAGGTAGTACGGGCAAACTCAACGGTCAGTTTTTTATTTACCCGAAGTAGTGGTAATAATAATAATAATAATAATAATAATAATAATAAATAATTGATAGAGAAATGTTTTGTTGAGTAAGCCTTCGTTGAATTTATCCTCGCTACCCGGAACGCCTCATATCCTTCTATCAGTAGAAAAAGTTTTTATATCTTGCTAGTACTCGATCCAAATTAATAACTTAAATCAATAAATAGATCTATATAACATTCGGATACTACACATAATTATATATTACAAAATAAATAGTAATAGAAAAAATGAATCCTACTTACATGAGGGATCTTTCTGCCACGCTACCTCAAGTTTCTCTTTGGTATCCACATGACGTGCCATCAACGTCTTCAGTAGAATATCCGTACGCGGTTGTAACCTTCAGAACAAAAAAAATCCTGTTACCTTATATAAAGAATGCGTTATATGGAGCACCCACAGCTAAAGTGGGCTAGGTCCAAAATTATTATAATCAACATTTTGACAAGGCCTTCCTACGAACATGAACAAGAATGTTCTATTAGCTTAATTACTGCTAAATCAGTGATGTCCAATTGTAATGAACCCGAGAGCTCTGCTCACTACTACAGTCGAGGGTCGCAGCTTAAAAAAATTAAGAACGGCAGAATTTGAGGAATGAGATAACATGGGGCGCCTACAGACGGGTTCTAGCGCTCAGGTTACGCCTATGAGACTTTTTGCAGTGACACAATCTTTCATTGAAAATGACACAATCGAATATTAATTATATCATATTAATGCATTTAAGAACGACAAAAAAAATTCCTAAGTTGAATAAAAATTCGTCTAGAAAGCAAGTTACTGTATCTTGGTTTTGTCACAATCAACTTCGGTCCCCTTTACTACATTTTTTGGAGGGGGAGAATGGTGAATTTGGAGGAACTGCACCAAAGCATTGGGTAGATGGGTACTACTGGAAATACTTATTTAATGCGAGTAATGAGGGCAATAACAGCAGTGACAAGGGCTAGGATATTTACATTCATTTCTGTTGTTGCAAGCTACAGGTGATATAAAAGAGAAAATTCTCCACATTATTTCTAAAGCGATTCTTAACAATCTTCATAGTGAGAAATGCACTTTTACGCTACAAGTACTATCAAATATTGACATTTTCCTTACCAAATCACGAAAGTTATTAAAAAGTTCGTTAGAGAATAACCTGCAGCTTTTTGTTATTGTCTGAATGGTCATCCTGAAGGATACATAGTTCGATCTATAAGTTGCTGTGCTGTTCTTGAACTATTATTTATTAAACAGTGCAATATGTTTATTTACTTCGTCAAAATCTGAGAATCTTGAATTATAGTGCAATAAATGAAGCTCAAATTTTAATGAAGAAAGGAACAAATTAGTAACAAGCTGAAAATTGGTACAGATGTTGGGAATGATGTTCTAAACAACATACTAAAAGTCCCTGAAATCCCAGGTGACCTTCGCCGCCATATTGGAAAAGTGTCAAATGAACAATACCCAGATAAAAATAACAATATCTTCGTTATGGTTGAACATAAAGAGATAAACTTAGTGTCGTTTTATAGAACATAGATAACACAATATTTTTTAAAGAGAAAAAGTTTTTCATAAAACGCATACTTTTAGAAATATTTAGCTCTAACTTCTAAAATTCTGAAAACTACCGTCAAACTGATATAAAATTTTATTGAACTTAGAATATAATTATCAACTTAAAATTTGACATAGATGATAAAGATTATTTAAATGACATACTAAAATCCCACAACTTCTTCGTTCGCCATATTGGAAAATGTACAAATGTCCGAAGTAATTGAAAGATAATATTTTGTTAAGTGAAATACAAAATATGGACCGGGCTAAATATTTGAGTAACTGTAAATGCAGTCGATCCGAAGCCAATTGGGATCAATGGTGGTGCAAGGGGGAAACATTATGACGTGTTTATGGTTGTCCTCCGCCATCTTGGAATCAACTTGTTTATTTTAAATGGCAACATGGTCGTGTGACATATTAAACATCCTCGTTCGAAGAGATATCCAAGGGTAAGGTTATTTTTCCAAAACCTACAACTGTTTTGAAATTGTGAATAGATTTAGGATATGTTATATGTGAAATACTGTGAAATGTGCTGTGCGAAGTTTCGAATTGAAGGATAAAGGTAAAGTAAAAAGCAAGCTTTGTAACATCTCACATTACGTATTCTTTAATAACCAGGAAAAGAGAGAGCTAACACACATGAGACAATTACAATCACATGACATGTTCAGCATGCCCATCGTTCTGTTCTATGCATATCCTTAACCTTGAGACACAGTGCTTGTGCACTCTGCGAATCATAGTTGGTGATATTTGTTCACAGACAGTAATAATACTCCTTTTCAGGTAGCCAATGTCAATAATTACTGGTAGACAATAGCTTTAAACTGCCCCCAAATATAGAAATCCAACGGAGGTAGGTCGGGCACGATGGTTCAACGAACATTTTGCCATTTGTTGGGTATGTCGGAATGGACCAGTTGAGTGGTCAGCAAGGTGCCCGACCTACCTCTGTTGGAGTAATTACCATTTACCATTTACCTACCATTTAAAATAAACAAGTTGATTCCAAGATGGCGGAGGACAACCATAAACACGTCATAATGTTTCCCCCTTGCACCACCATTGATCCCAATTGGCTTCGGATCGACTGCATTTACAGTTTCTCAAATATTTAGCCCGGTTCAGATTTTGTATTTCACTTAACAGAATATTATCTTTCAATTACTTCGGACATTTGTACATTTTCCAATATGGCGAACGAAGAAGTTGTGGGATTTTAGTATGTCATTTAAATAATCTTTATCAACATCCATGTCAAATTTTAAGTTGTTAATAATTATATCCTAAGTTCAATAAAATTTTAAATCAGTTTGACAGTAGTTTTCAGAATTTTAGAAGTTAGAGCTAAATATTTCTAAAAGTATGCGTTTTATGAAAAACTTTTTCTCTTTTAAAAATATAGTGTTATCTATGTTCTATAAAACGACACTAAGTTTATCTCTTTATGTTCAAGCATAACGAAGATATTGTTATTTTTATCTGGGTATTGTTCATTTGACACTTCCGGCCGCCATTTTCCAATATGGCGGCGAAGGTCACCTGGGAATTCAGGAGACTTTTAGTATGTTGTTTAGAACATTATTCCCAACATCTGTACCAATTTTCAGCTTGTTACTAATTTGTTCTTTACTTTTTGCTAATTAGAGTGCACCATTAGATTCATTCATGATAGAATCTGTCTGTATATATATATATATATACACACACACATATATGGATAGATAGATAGATAGATATAGATATATACAATAATAACAATAATAAAAGCTTCTTTAAAACATAATATCTGAGAAATAACTTAGTGTGATAATTTTTTTCTAAATCAGAACCGAAAAGTTTCAGCTTATTCGGGAATCGATTGATATGGTCCATAAGATCAGAAACTGATTGGCCGCTTCCATGTAGTTTCATTTTCAGCTCATTTAGATGCACGGTAATAGGCCCGTTTATCATGAATGTCAAATATAGAAGAAAATCAGGAACTTCCTTCCTTCCTGTCAAAAAAACCTCTGAAGACAATTTCCGAACTTAACCACCTAACGTGATTGTAAAGAAATATCTTATATACTGTATGCAGTGCAGTCCTAACAGCATTAAGGACCCATGGACAAATCAGTGTGCTGGAGTCTCTACGACTAAATTTCATACGTAATGCATGTTGTAATCGTTTACTACTTCCTAGTCCTTGGGAAAAGAATGCCGTATAAGCGTCGAACTCTGTTACTCCTGGTAAGCTTAAAATTGCGATCTGGCCTGGAAGAATAGTAATTATTACATACCTCGATGAAGGTACTTTCTATTCGGGAATCTAGTATGTTAAATAGAAAGAAAAAAATTAAAGACTCTGAGTGGTCGGAATATTGGACATTTTCAATATTTGTAATATATAGGAAAATACTGTAGATGTAAATCTTAAATATGGAGAGGCTAAAATTCTCTTTTCTCCGAATTGGTAAATGTCGTCCATACAACAATGTAGGAGGTGCATGGAATGTCAACAACCATATAACAGAAATTCGAACACGTTATCTGGATACTGAATATTTATTGTATATATATCCAGAAAACCAGATCTATGAAAATATAACGAATACGCGCACGCATTAGCGCGATATTAAGATTGTGGATGATTAAAACATTTAAAATTTTATCACTATTATTATGCCCCATCGCTGGTATTTTCATACTTCGAATCACTTGAATACATTGATATTTACTTCACAAGTGGGAGGGAGTATAAGTTAGGGGGTCACTGGCGCAGGAGGACTGGTGATTATCCAAGCCTGCAATAAATTCCACTCCTTCCCGTGATGTTTCTACTATGTCTTCAAGCTGCTTGAAGGTAAGTGGCTGGACAACTACAATTGTCTTAACAGCTCGACCGCGATCTCACAGCCGGTGGACAAAGCAGGAAACTACTTCCTCCCGCAATAACATACCATTAACTACCGCTTTAGCGTGTTTTCACTTATCTGTATGAAATATAAAACGTTGAACATCTCTGCACTATATTCAATATCTGAAAAACCGACCCAACGAGGCTCATATACTAAAGAACACTGATGCACTGTCCCTGAAAAATAGTTTCTCGGCATTGGATTTCGGAGTTATCAGTAAAACTGAAAAAATTCGGCGTTGCTGGTAGTAGCTTCCTCAAGAGGTTACTAGCTGACGTATGAAAATCCACACATGAATGTATGGTAATTACCCTTGGGCTGAAATACTCAGTTCGATCAACACTGAACGTCATAATGCGCTTTTACCACCTTGAGAATACAGTCAACAAATGTTTCTCTCAGTTCATAGTCTCCAATAAATATTTGCAATAAACTTCAATGGAAAATGTAATGAGTTGATTAAATGTTCTAGGCCAACGATATGAAGAAAAAAGTTTGAATAATAAATTGGCAATTCTGAATGTGTTATCGCTCGTTTGGCTTTCTGCCCAGGCTTTTGAATTAATTTTTTTTCTTTCTCTCATGCGCTTTTGTGTCTTATCAAAAGTTGTTGGCAAAGAAGCGCCTCGTAAAGCACCTGGCTTGTCTCAAACAAAAAAGTACACTGTGTCTTGAAAAAAAAAATATCAGAATGTTTTTGCTTCTGCATTTTTTGCAGAAAATGAGAAATGTTACGAATAAATATCGGTTAAAATGCAGTGTAAAAATCATGCAACCTGGATTGATTGCAATGCAATTCTGCTCGTGTGGTCCGTTGGCAAATGATTCCATCCATGTCTTCTAGAAATTCTGGAAATGGTGATACAGAAGAGATTTGTTGCTACTCCTTACCATGTTGATAATTTGAACAAAATGCAGGACAATTTATACAATTTTCTCTCAAAAAGTCCTATTATTCCAGACTTCTCCCCCTTCCATCGCTGGTTCACCATTTGTTACAAGTGATGAGCTTTTCTCAAAACTCCCAAATTTATCAACAGCATTTTTAATTGGTTAATAAATGTTCGTTTTCAATGCGATGCCATGAAGAGGATATGCATTTAACAGCTCCTTTTTTCTCGAAATATCTTCCCGAGTTCCGCGTATACAAATCAGAAGCTCTGACTTGTCTGTTTTCATTATATTAACCTGATCTTTAAAGCTCACATTCCTTCTGTAGTTATATTGGTGGCTTCGTTGTTGGGTATCCAATAAATAAATAAATGCAAGTTAATTAAAAAATGAAGATATGATTAGTAAAAACTAAAACTAAATCATAAATCTTGAAATCCTTACGGGTTGCGTAAAACAGCTTCGCAGACAGCCATTTGGACAACTCTGGTCTGAACGGTTGAATTACAAATTGAGTTCAACTGAATTTTATATCGAAATCTGAACACTTACTTTTTTCAAATAGTAATAAACTTTGTATCTCTTATTTTCTATTATAAACCTTGTACAGAACATAATTAAGAAAATTTGCATCTTCGGCTGTTTAAGATCATGATTTTACATCATAGTATTACAATACCCTATCTACGTTTTAAGTAGAAACCGTTCTTCAAAAGGTTGTGACTAGATAGACTTTCTGAACACAACTTTGTCCACTTTTGAGTCTGAATACCTCGTGCAAAATCTAAGATTTTTGATCTATTAAAGTCTTATATACTTAAAAAATGAAAAGTTAAGAGACCAAATATATGTTTCGAACTCTTAACGAGTTCTTATTGAATACTAGACACACAAGGTTAACATTTCGGGAAACATTTTTATCAAAAATTACTCTAAAAGTAATTATCTGACACTTTAAAACTTCAAGAATATTATCAATCATCGCTCAGTTCAAATGTTGATACTTGAAATCCTTGCACGTGAAGGACAGAAACATGGTTTTTAAGGGACATAAAAGGAAACTGACTCATCCGAGGACAACAGTGCAGACTCCTTGCCCAGTGTATAATTGCAATTCATTTGCAAAGATACTCAGTAAGTGACTATAGTTCGTTCTTTTTTTTTCTTTAATTTTAATTTTAATTTGGTGAGTAAAGACTGCCAACTTATTACATATCGGTGTTTTTATTCGGCCAATTTTCGATGTATTGTTTATTCACTGCCTCCCATTTGTTATATAACCAATCCTATCTTAAAATGCTTGACAATTGCTAGGAAACAAATATATATTGACGTAGTAACTTTTATTCACACGGCTCTGTGTCTTGTATCATTATAAATGTATCAGCAAAGAACATTTGTGAGCCGTTGCAAGTGTGCTTTGTGGTGTCGTTATTAGGAAAGCATCATGAGACTAAGAAAGTGAAACCCATTAGATAAAGTCAGATACTGCAGAAGTAGTTGTCAGGGTCATTCTCTTGTGCAAAGTGAACTATCTTTTGGAAGACGGCGGAAAGGTTTCATCTGAATGATTATGATCATGATAGATCTGTTGGTCGACTTGACGCAGGTCAGTGTCACAGAGGTTTCACATGTGATGGGCGTATCAAAGTGTCGATTCCCAAATTTAGAAAGACTGTTACAGGAGCAACGTCTATGTATGCATTGTGGAGATTGTGGAAGGTGTACAACAGTTCGACAGGATCGGCATATACACTACTTTTTAGAAAAGAAATTGATCTGTCACTCCAGCCCAAATTGCTTACGCATTTGCCAGTACTTCCGGTGTCCATGTCCCTCAGAACTATTTCATGACAACTAAATAGTATTGAGTTGTATGCCCGGAAGCCAGTGATGTGTGTTTCGTTATACCCCGTACACCAACGTGCCAGATTACAGTGATGTAGGGAACATCGTGACTGGGACCAAGGGAGATGATCCAAGACGATGTTCTCAAATGAATCATGGTTCTATACGACCGGTGATTTTGGACATTACATGGTGTGGTGGGGAACGGGAAGCGCGATATTATATATAGCACATCGATGAATGTGGTAGGTATGGAGGTACTGGAGTTACGATATATGGCGTGCCTAATGAAAAATTAAACATCAGTGCACAGTATCAACGCAGGGCCCATTATTGGAGAACGGTATTCTATCGAGATTCTGAAAAAATATGTTAGTCTTTTTCGTGATGCAATAGGTCCTGACTTCCTTTACATGGATGACAATGTGCATCCACATAGAACTATCCAAGTTACAGGGACACTGGAGAATGAGGGCATCCATCATTTGGATTGTCCTGCATATTCCCCAGATCTTAATCCCATTGAACATATCTGCGATGTTTTCGGAAGACGACTACACAGGAACCCACCACCCTTTATCCTCTAGGATCTCCAGAGCTCTCTCAACAGTATATCAAACAGTTGTGCAGGATGCGATACTGTCCGAGGTGGTCATATGCTTTATTGCTGTAATCACAACTCTTTGCACTCTTGGTAACTTGAGGTTCATATCCTCTCTCCATACTGGTTTTTATTTCCTTTTTTGGCTTATTTTGTTTCCTTCCATGGCTAGAAATTCCAGCCACCATTGACAATAAAGCTAGACTACTATTTTTACTCATACTGTACCCAGATCACGTTCCCAAAAGTTATGGTACATATAGTGTTTGTTTCCTAGCAACTGTTAAGCCGTATATATTAAGCTTTGGCTATTTAAAAAGAATACACAATTTTCAAAAATGAGTCTTTGAATTTTATTTCTGTCTTCAAATAAAACTTCTGAGTCTGTAGGTTTGTGTTTCTTTTAAATGTTTCGATCGACCTGCAACCAGGTCCTCTGCCATGTACCATGGGTTTACATCCATACAATGTTCTTTGACATATATATTGAAATTTCTTTTGAACGTACTTATATAACCCTCCATGAAACTGTGTTTCTTTTTCGTAGACTCTTGATTTTTCATTCGAATTCGTGCAATACCACTTACATTGGACTGACTTTTCCTTCTATTTTCTTATCTTTTGTTCAGTTTCACAATGGCCACTTGGTAATTTTCTAATGACTTTGTTTAGTTCCTCAATAATACTGTGAAAGACAGCAGAAAAGCTGCTGAAAAGTTTCCGGTAATAAAAATGTCGAGGAGGTATCATTCACAGAATACGATACGTATAGTATCATTTGTTCAATTAACCTATTTTCGGATATATAAACATATGCCAATATTGCCCTGTGAAGTTAGACATTAGATAGCTTTCTGTAAAATCAAAGGTAGAATATAAAACGTTATTTCGCTGTATAAAATCAACACAGAAAAATTGCATACTTGCAGATTGTACATAAATTATTATGAACTGTTGCTACGATCTGCTTCCTAAATACACATACAATTCCTAATTTTATATCGAAATCAATTACTCATGCGTCAAGCATGACACCTACCTTATTTTAATTATTCATTATAAATGACATGACTCGTTAGTCATACTATGATCAAAACTTTCCTCCTGAAAAGTTCACTATTCCTTATACACAAATAAACAGATCAAAATTTTAGATTGCTTGGAAATAAATGGATCAAGGCTTTAGACAATCTTTGATGTAAAAAGAGTCCGAAGTAATACATTACTATTATTGCTTGTAATTCGTGTAATATTGAATTTACTTATGCTTCTTTTTTTGTTAAATCAATTACCTTCAGATTATTTTCATTAGAAGAACGTCATCAAATATAAAAGAATTTTCAAGATTAGCACGTGCTATCACTAGCGTACAACGCTCAATACTTCACAATAATAGCTGTACAGAGGACCAATTACTCCCAAGTCTCTGTGGTTATTTGGAAAATAATTTAACATGGATTCTTCGGGGTTCTCCTTCACCGCATTGTATGTCTGAAGAAACAATCACAACACACAAGTACCATCAACTACAATCCTCAGAATTAAGTTTATCAAAAATTCTTTTAACTCATATTTATAAACTATATAAATAACGTGGCTATAATATGTTTCAGAAAATAATAAATACTTACTTAGCCCATGTCTTCACCATTGTGGAGGGCATAGAGAGAAGAGAATTCCGAAACTTCTTTAACTTCACAAAGACATCTCCTTCTAAAAAGAATTTGGCAAACCATTTGTACCGGTCTAGTCCTTCTGGAAATTCAATTTCCATCGTAGGCAGTGGCCATCCGCCTTTCCCTGTATTTTCAAAATTAAATTATATTATTATTATGCAACAATCAAAGATAAAAATGCTAAAACATGATAACCTAATTAGCTTAATATATTAATCTAATAACCTAATGCTCTAATCTTGATATATTAAAACCTAGATAACTTGAATTCCAGAGACAGAGTATGTCAGTAACAATTTTAATTTAATTATTATTTTCTACGTACGAAGCTCTAAATATAAATAATACTAGCACTACAGCATTGGCTATATACTCATGTAAGTGGTTAAGGCAAGTGAATGATAATGGAAGAAGTGATGGAATGCTAATGTGACAGAAAATGGGAGACCCACAATCATGATGATGTCCACAGCAAACTTACTTGTCCGGGGATCGAACCAGTTACCTCATGCACCGGAGGTAAGGCTTTACCACTAAGCCATCATGTCTCCCCCCCTCCACACACACACACACATACACAGTAGGAAAAAACAAGATTAGTAGCTTCTGATTTACTTATATATTTCGTTAAAAGGCTAATATTAATAACAAAAATATTGTCGCATACTACGGAGGACTAAGAATAAGAATTAACCCTTTTAAATTCTTGACTTTTTCGGCGTTTTTCTTGAGTCTCAGATAAGCAGCGACAGTGTCATTCCTATTTATCCTAGGATCATGGTTTATACCTCGTTTTTCTCAGAATGGAACAGCCTTTCAAACGGTACCACTTACATGTCCCTATAATATGCCAGAAGGGAATTATTTGAGGGAAAATCGGGATTCTTTTTACCAAAAAAAAACTTCTTCAAAGTTTGGGGCCCCCTGAGGCTCTACCGGGTCTGCGCACAAACCTCCAAAAATTTGGAAAAATACTACGTAGTGTACTTATTACTTGTGACAAATTCGAATTTCCTGTCTTGAATAGTAAGGACGGGAAAATTTTTTACACAAGTTGAGAGAGCATCAAAAAAACACCGAAAATTTCCCTAACATGCACCCTACAAATTTTAAAAAAATTCTGACACACCCCTAATGATCGTAAAATTATGGTTCGTACGTCGTTTTGTTCAGAATGAAGTAGCCTTTCAGATGGTATCACCCGCATGTCCCTCGGAAATACCTAAGGAGGAAAAAATTGAGGAAAATAGGGATTTTTGCTGAAAAATCCCTTTTTTTCCGGTTTGGACCCCTATGGCGCGGCCCTGGATAAACAGAGATCCAAAAATCACTTTCAAAAATACTACGTAGTGTGCTAATTGCTTGTGCCAAATACCAATCTCCTATCTTCAACACTAAGGACGGGAAAAATATTTTCCTCTTCTGCGAATATTCCCCGAGTGTCCCAGAATACCCTATATAAATTTCAAAAATTCTTGACACGTCCCTAATTATCGTAGGATCACGATTCATACACCGTTCTCTTCAGAATAGAGCAGACTTCCAGATTGTATTACCCTCATGTCCCTCGGACGTCCCTAAGGAGGGAAAAATTTAGTAAATTAGGATTTTTGCTGAAAAATCCCTTTTTCCAGTTTTGGGGCCCTCTGGTGCGGGCCTGGGTAAACATAGAGATCTGGAAATCACTTTCAAAAATACTACGTAGTGTACTAATTACTTGTGCCAAACACCAATTTCCTATCTTCAATACTAAGGACGGGGCGGGAAAAATATCTCTCTCTTCTACGAATATTTCCGAAATTTCCCAAGGATACTATACAAACTTCAAAAATTTTCTGACACGTCCCTAATTATCATAGGATGATGATACATACGTCGTTCTCTTTAGAACAGAGTAGGCTTATAGATGGGATCATCCACATGTCCCTAGGATGTTCCTAAGGAGGTTACAAGTGAGGAAAATAGGGATTTTGCAGAAAAAAATCCCTTTTTCCTCGTTTTGAGGCCCTCTGGCGCGGCCCAGGGTTAACATAGAAATCTGGAAATCACCTTAAAAATATTCCTTATGATACTAATTACTTGTGCCAAATAACAGTCTCCTATCTTCAATACTAAGGGCGGGAAAAATATTTTCGTCTTCTGCGAATATTTCCGAAATTTCCCAAGGATACTATACAAACTTCAAAAATTTCCTGACACGTCCCTAATTATCGTAGGATGATGATTCATACATCGTTCTCTTCAGAATCGAATAGGCATTCAGAAAGTACCACTCAAATGTCCCTATCATGTAGCCGAGCGGAGCAAGAATCGCGAAAATGGGATTTTTGGTCAAAAATATACCTTTTTTTTACCCTTTTGGTCAACTTAACCCCCCTTCTATGTTGACGAAGAGATCAGAAAAAATTCTCATAAAAACTAATTGGTCCACTGATTGTTTAGGGAAAATGTTATGATTCTAGGACTAAAGAGAAGCTCACCAAAAAATGTTGAAGTTAGACCTCAGAAAAAAAGGGAATTTGTAAAATGATGACGTCATACCCCCCTAAATTCTGACGCTTGGAAGCGTATAGACCCTTCCAAGGCTTTCTTGAATGCCTCCTCTCTTGGAAAATTACAAAAAACTGGAACTAAATAGCATTCTTAGTTCTCTTTTAATCGAATCTTTAAGACACTACAATATCGGTCGAAAACGACCGAAAAAAAATTAAAAGGGTTAAAAAATAAGAATAAAAATATATAATTAAAAGGGAATATTCTGTCATATTCTGACCCTACTAATCTTTGTTCCGAAAATATCATCAAGGAAAACGTTAAAATTCTGCTAATGACGGTTAAATTCGAAATACATGTTTGAGTTTATTCTTCTTTCAGATTTATACAGTTTATATAAAGTTCTAGTAACTGATATTGGCAATAATATCAATTAAATAACGAGATGCAATCTTTAAGATACACACTACGTAATAAATATATAATAAACGTTCAATTACCAAAAGTTCCTGAGCAGTAACAAAACATCTTCTCTGTATTTCCGTCATATCTTGGTGGGGGGTCTAACAATGGAGGAGACAAGGAGCATAGCGATGGGGCAAACGTAGGAAGCCATTCTGGTTCAATTGCAGTCACACCTGAAAAACAAAATTTTATCCTCAGCAAAGAAGACATGGAACATGCACGACAATATTAGTCAGCATTACAAGATATCCGATTGAAGTATTCCAAATAAATTATAACATGAAACACATTTACATACAACCAAGCGTAACGTCCGCCATTAGGATGTCAACAATGAACTTCCTATTAAATTCATTGACGTGTATCGTGATTTAATACTTTAAGCGCCATGTACATATACCTTATGCACTAGGGTGGTCCAGCATAGAATGGTAAAGAAAAAAATATCTCTGATCTAAACATATAGTTGCCAGTTTTGATCCATGTGGTCTAAATATACTGAATGAAAAATTTCATCGCAGTAAAAAAAATATTTAGAGGTCGCTCAAAGCCTTCAATTATGCTCCATACCTGTTATTTGAAATATTGAACGTATTCGCATTTAAGCGGTGATGAACCTTTTCGTTGTTTTGTGCAATGCTTGTGAATTTCATCCAAAAACAACATTTAAAGTGGCCAGGATTTCGTAATAGGGAGAGAATGGGCCCGTGACATGAAATAACCCCATTACAACAATATCCATTTTTAACCTACCCCCCCCCCCCCTCGTTTCCTCCACACAAAGCTGCTCATAAGAAAGAGTAACCAAACGCTTGCTGTAGCTTTTTATTTTTAACGCTGCTTCTTCTTTTTCTTTAATCCTTCCTTAATTTTTCCATTTTGTTGTTTTGAAGGGGTGTCCATACCCCCCCCCCCCCGGCTACGTGCCTGAAATGGCGTTTTTAGTGTAGGCATAAATATATAAGACATATAAGTCCACGACTGGAAGAGAAACAGAGTTATATTTATGATTGGTATCGTCTAAAATACGGATACATTTCACCTAATTAATTATGCACCTCCCTCAATTTTGGAGAACATACTAGAGGTCCAAATATTCCACTGTTTTAACGTTTCCAAGAGTTTTGACCAAACCTTAAGCTTTATAATTTTAAGGCGCTGGAAGACGCCTTTCCATGCCATATGTACGAACACTGAAAAATGAAGTTGTTATGTTTCTACAAAATTGTCTTGTACATAAGGAAGATAATAACTATGTTCCCCGTGATGACTATAAAGAAATGATAGAGCTTTGCCTGTTGATACTTGGTGAATTTCCAAAGGAATACCGTTTCAAGTCACCAGGTGCTTACCATATGACTCGTTGGATGGGAAAGGTAATATGCTGCTTCAAGATATAAATTTTCTGCGAAATGTTTATGCTTACAGTCAAAGCGGAAAAGAAATCTGCGGGAAGTGTGTTTATTTGCAAGTTTCATATACGTGAAAGCATGGATTTCGTGTCCCAAGACATGTGATGCCCCCGTCAACGACTTACTTCTGTTCAAGCAGATCAAACAATACGCCATAGTGAATAAATCTGTGTCTGAATCTGCAATGAACAAGTTTCAAACTCACTTGTAGTATCTTGAAGCAGAGTTAGTTCCCCTCTCACTGTTCTCTGAGAAGTTATCTTTCGAGGACAACCGGAATATTATAAGGCTTGTGCAGAAAATTGGGAGTTCAAGAGGCATAAAACTCACAGACTGCCACGCCCTAGAAACAAAGAATCTTCATGATTTGATTAATTCAGCCTCTCTTTGCGCCTTACGTTCTCTTCGAGTTGACATCAATTTCATGTTCCAATGTGATCCCGAGCACTGGAGTAACTCGGACAAATTCCAAAAGGAGAAACGAATCGTCGAGTCACTTAACGTTGCTGCTGCCAAGAAAGTGAAATGCAGAGCCTAATTCAGGTTGTTGAAGACCACAGAAAGCGTGTTTCAGACGCTCGAAAGAGCACTTTGAAAAATTACCAACTTCGTTAATAACCTTATTTTTTCTGTTTAAAATGAACAACTGCATATTTAGAGGCAACTGCATATCTCACTTATTTTGAAATCAATAAATGGTAATTTTGGTAATAGCTATTTGCAAGTTTAGTAATAATAATAAATAATTCATTTTGTAGGGCAAAAAGTACAATTTACTTTATAAGGATTGAATTTTTAAACCTCCAATATGTCTCGTATACGACATAAGTATATGCATCCTATGGCACAACTTCGTGTCGCTTGAGCGACCCCTAAATATTATCCAATTGAGTTGATTTTTTGCAGTGAAATATACCTGTAGGAAAGGAAAAATATTAGCAACTATGCGCAATTAAATTCGCAAAAAATTTTTTTGGGCCCACCCTTTTATGCACACTTAATGTATTACTCAATAGGCCAGTGAACTGGCCTCAGAATAAAAGATCTGATTTTGGGGCACAACAGTTAAAGTGTTAATATACGTTGAAATATTTCCAAGGTTGTAGGCAACGAGTGTAAGAAGTCTCATCTGTTCTTTTGTAGGTAGAAACTAAATAAGCTTTATTACTATTGTGTGTACTGCATTGCATACTGTGTGTTTGAGAATGATAAACAAGATAATATCATGAAGCAAATGGTTTAGTTTGAGTGTTTGCGCAACTACCATCATATGATGCTACGGTAATAACAACGCAGCCGAAATTCTCTTAGCTATGATTCGAAAAGACTCGTCTCTCCTTTCTTTCTACAAAACTGTCAGAATTCTTAAAGTTTCGCTTGATTGTGTAATCATTTACTGCTTGCCAGTCATTCGAAGAATAATACTGAACAAGTAGCGAACTCAGTTACTCCTAGTAACCTTAAAATTGCGATATGGCCTGGAATAGTAATTATTACATACGTTGGTCAAGGTAATCACTATTCGGGAACCTAGTATGTTAAAATGAAAGGAAGACAAAAATTCAAGTGGTCGGAAAATTGGACATTTTTAATACTCGTAATACAGAGGGAAAAACTATCGATGTAAATCTTAAATATGAAGAGGCTAAGATTGTTTTTACTCCTAACTGGTAAATGTCGTACATGCAACGATGTAGGAAGTGCATAAAATGTCAAAAAACATATAAAAGAAATTCGAATACGTTGCCTGGATACCGAATGTTTATTGTGTATTTCCAGAAAACGATATATGAAAATATAACACATGAATACTTGCAAGTTTTACGCGCGATATCAAAATACATTAAAAATAAAACACCTAACATTTTATCACTCCTATTATGACCTTTCGTTTGTATTCTCACACTTCGAATTGGTATTCCTTAAGCACACTGTGATTCGCTTTAGTGGGAAGGAGCGTAACTCAGAGATCACTGGTGTAGGGGGAGTTAGTAATTATCCATGAGTGCGATATAATCTACTCTTTGCCACGATGAGTCTACTAGTCCTCCAAGCGGCTTGAAGATGGGTGGCTCAACTACTACAACAGTTCTATAAACAGCCCAACAATGATTTCACTCCATGCAGATGGTGAACAACGCAAGGAACGATTTAATCTCACTCCAGCAATTAAAAAATATTAACTTCCGCTTTAGCACGTTTTCACTGTATTATAGCATTTACGTGTATAAATTATAAACATTTAACACTATTGTGCTACATGCAGTCGCTCTACATAATTATCTAACGTGGTTGTTACATCACCGAAGTACAAGGATATACTGTTCTGAGAAATAAAAAGTTTCTCAGTGTTGTGGTTGGGCGTTATCTTCTAAAGCTGGAAAGTGCTGGTAATGATAGTAGTCTCTTTAAGTTGTTACTAGTAGATGTATGGAAATCTATATATGAATGTACGTATGATAATTGCCCTTAGGCTGATATGCTTAGTTCGAGTCACACTGAAAGTCACTACGTGCTTTCTACCTCTGAGAATATAGTCATCACGTAAGGACTGTATCGAAAAGTAACTATCAACATTGGTGGCGCTGGAAAGCACGGGCCAGGCAGCGGAGAATGAGTCCATGCAGTCTGCGGGTCAGTTGGCAAGGTGTACTTAGCTGCTGCAGCGTGTTAAATGCCGTCTGAAGAGTTGCAGAGGCTATGGGACGACTTCCACAGAAAGTGAAGTGCAACATTGTGCATATATGGTGTTCCAGAAAAGACAGATCCATCTACAATCAGATAGCAAAACAGGTGAAAGTGCATCACGCAAGTGTGAAAGCTGTTATAGGAAAATTTGGCGAACATTACACTTTTACAGATTTGCCGAAATCGGGGAGAAAAAAGGGTGCACCTAACCCAAAACTGGTCCAGAAGGTGGCGAGGTTAAACAAAATCCATCATTTTCTGTTCGCGATTTGGCGAAAAAGGCAGGTACTACGATCACAGTGGTTCAAAGAATTAAAACTAGGAATAATTTGAAAACCTACAGAAAGCAAAAAATAGCCAGTCATCTAATCAGAAAATGAGAGCACAATCATGAGCTCGCACATTGTATGAACGAACAGTGAGTAGGGAAGGACAACGTGTTTTGATGGACAACGAAACTTGCGTCAAGGAGGACTTTACACTTCCTGGCCCTCAATATTATACAAAGGTCAAAGATGAATATGTGGATGCAGAGGCGGCCCGTCACAAGGGGCCCAATGGGCCCGGCCCTCCCATCGTTTTTGTATTAATATAAAAAAATGTATGTATCTTAAGTTATCCTGCTAGTATTGTTGCTATAATTTCCCTCTGAATGATAAACAGTAGTTTTGACTCCTTCGATCAGTTTTTCCATGTATTACTTACACTTATGGGCACGCTATTCACGCGGTCAGTATAAAACAAAGGGAAAAAGGTCCTAAGCTGTTTCAGTGTGGACTTTGTATCATCTTGCATTGACTCGTGTGGCAAACAACGTGAAAACCCAGCTTGAATATAGGTGCGATGGGTCAAGAATCGTAGGCCCTCATCACACGATTGCACACGATCCCTTCCGAATGAAAAGGTTTAAAGCTTGCTTGTCGCCGAAATTCGC
Organism: Thermobia domestica; assembly: GCF_964235325.1. Classification (NCBI taxonomy): domain Eukaryota; kingdom Metazoa; phylum Arthropoda; class Insecta; order Zygentoma; family Lepismatidae; genus Thermobia; species Thermobia domestica. The sequence goes on from NC_137455.1 coordinate 123,119,709, forward strand.
TTTGTCTGTAGAGGTTATTGCTTCCGCACTTTCAGTTGTTTTGTTCCTTGACCTTGCTCTCTTGTCTTACTTCTGCTGAAGGGATACAAAATCAACCGCGAGTCCACCCCTCAATTTAGAGGTGCATCTTCTTGGTGTATTTTGTGCTATCTCCCCCCCCCCCCCCTGTGGTTTCGTGAGGTTGTGCAAAAATGAATAAAGTAAGCGTGTTAGAAAGTATTACGCGTGTTTTAGATAAGTGAATCTTCAGAACTTTTTCACTTTTAAACATTCCTTCCCGGAAAATGACTTAACAGTTATATCTTGTTCTTATTCTGATGCTGAACAAAGAAAAGCTTAAATCCGAACTATCGGATGCATACAGCAACGATATTCTTTGCGCAATTAATAACGCCAGTGATTTATTACAAGTTCTGCGTGACAATGACTTAACAGATTTTCTGAGGTGTCAAAACTGATGGACATAGTGTTGACAACGCCTGTAGCTACAGCAGAATCAGAACATTGTTTCAGTACATTAAGAAGCGTGAAAGCTTGTTTAAGGAACTGCATGAGCCAAGACAGACTAAATGCACTAACAATGTTGTCTACGTACAAAGACTATATAACCACAATAAAGGAATTTAACACAAAATGTGTTAGTATGATAAGTTTTTCTGACTGTAATTTCGAGTTTTTTTAAGCAATTCACTTAATAGTCAAATAATGACAATATCTTGGTGGTAGTAGTAGCAGTAACCATAAAGTATTTGTCTTGGAGCTTGGTCCACTCTACCTTTTATTCCACGAGCCACCACTGTGTCGATGACTCGGTCAAATGTGTTTCAGTAGACAAATTTAGACCAAAAGTGCTCGTGTGACAAGCAATTTGCTCGTGCGGTTTACGATCTGGATTTTCTATACATAGAGAACTATAAATGCCGAAATATATGAAAAGGAAATGTTTGCACAAAAGATTGCTCCTTCTGTATAAAAGCACAGTGCGTTATTTTTGCCGGATTTGGCGACGGCCCACTGCGCTAAATCTACGGTAAACTGATACATTAAACAGGAAGTGGATTTTGTTGCAAAACATCTGAACCCATCCACCTGCCCTCAGCTCCGACCTATTGAACGGTATTGGGTAATTGTGAAGAAAAAAAATGTTAAACAGGGTGCAAATCTGCCAGGAACATGGCTGAATTCAAGAATTATTGGTCTGCCGCATCGAGAATATGCACTGCCGATACCGTGCAGAAGCTTATGGGTGATGTTCGACGAAAGCTTCGTTTATTCATCAGACACGAACTGTAAATGTATACTTTTCTCCTCTGTGTTTTCAACAAGTATTGTAGTGTAACACATTGTATCTTTTTCCCGCACATCATCTTCCATTTTTATTCCTGTTCATTGAGAGTTACTTTCCAATACAATCCTCATTTCTCACGGTTCATATTCTCCTATAAATATTTCCAACCAACTGCAATGAAAAACGTGAGGAGTTGATTAAATGTTTTGGGTTAACAATACACAAAAAACAGTTCGAAAAATAACAATAAAATGGCAATTATGAATGTGTTATCGTTCATTTGGCTTTCTGGCTAATTACGAATTGGGATTCACAAAATGTTATTGTTCCCACGCGTTTTTGTGTTTTATCTAGGGTGCTGGCGACAAAACGTCTGGAGAACATCTGGCTAGTCTCTTGAATTAAAAAAATACATTGTTCGAGTTGCAAAAATTAAAAAGGAAAATTAATGATTTCAGAATGTTTTAGCTTCTGCGTTAAAATGAGAAATGTTACGAAGAAATATATGCTGGTTAAAAATGTATTGTACGCTTGGATAAAAGTCATGGAACCGTGGATCGGTTGTAATTATTCTACTCACATTCAGTGGCGGTGCTACAGGGGGGTGGAGGGGCGACCGCCTTCCCAGTATTTTTTCTCGCCCCTTCCATTTTTCTATGTACAACTAGTGAATAATAATAATATGTATAACCGATAATAATAATATTCAAAGCAAAACAAGTGTGATTGCCTAGCCTCCCCAAAATTTTTCTTGCCTCCCGTCTTGCCCCCCTGATATTACGAGCCTAACGCTGCACAGTAGTCGGAAACTTGGAAAAAGCAGACAAAAATAGTTTATTCCGAAACAATGGAAATTGATGTACGTCTCTCTATCGTTCTAAACGTAATCGTCCTTTCTAAATCGATTGCAACTACTGCGAAAGTGATTCGAAGAACCCCTGCTGCAATACGAGCTGTTATATATACAGGGTGGTCCAAAAGCGTGGAAACACCTCGCATAAATGTCAAATACTGCAAAATATAACGAAAAGAAACATAGGGAGTAGTAAAGGTGCGGAGAAATCGGGGAGGACACAAAACAATGAAAGCCGCCATCTTGAAATCCACCATCGTGAATCATACATACAGTATATAAATTGAAAACATAACATGTTGACGCCTTATGTAAATTAGACATCGCTAGCCAGTACGAAGTTATGACAGGTGTTAATATGCATCCAAGAAGCGGTTACAGGCTCAGTGTGCTTTCCCTCTAATTGTATGTGCATCTAATAAAAATATGGTGTAAAACAAATGTGTGTTTGGCCTTAGAATACAAAATTAAAGTTCGCGATTTTTTCACTCGCACCATCTTCGAAGATACACCAATACTTACTGGTATGTAATTCAGTTCAGAATTACGTTGTTTCGGTAAGATTAAAAGATTCAGTACAGAATCTTCTCATATACTACTGCACTGACGTGTAATATACAGTACTTCCACATGACAGTTTATCACTGCAATATGTATGAGGCTTTCACTACAACTTTGAATCAGGAACGAAAGGCAATCCAAATTACGTACAGAACAATATGCTTTTTTTCCTTTGTAAGGCTCAGATAGCGGATCTCGATTGAGACCACAACAACATTACTCATCACGCATTTCCAATTAGATGGACCTGAGTCGTTCAGCTGCACTTGGCTGTGGCTACTTCCAATGTTCAACCTTTGTACTACTCATGATCAACTCAATAAACGTTATTTTGCAGATAAGCAAGGATAAGCTTAGACTGCAGAGTTACTAACATTGGTGTATATGTAACTTTTCGGTAACACTAACAAAGCTATCATATAAATGATATGACAATGGATAACAAATAAAACTCTTCACTAAACAGACAGTTTTGAGTCAAATGTACTATTCAACCGCTTTCATCGATCTCAGAAACGATATAAATGGTTAAAACATATCATATTGTTTGGTTCATTTTTTTACTGATTTTTCGGAATTTTTATTTGTTCATGTTTACAAGCATTTTATGGACAGCGAAAATATTGCTATGTCCTGAAACTCCGGATCTGGAAGCAGGAGAGATACTTATAATCAAATATCAATACCGATTTCATAGGCAGTGAAGTTAACAAAATCGATTTTTGACCGCTTTTTTCCAGTTTCCAACCACTGTGCGCCGCTACTGCTCACATTTATTATTCAGATACAACTGATGCATTTTTCTTCAACAAACATATTATTTTCTATTTAAAAATTTAACTTACCTCGCATATACATCTTAGACGTTTCATATATCTCTTGATACACAACCCATTCTGGAAGCTCTCGTCGCAACACTGAAGATGAATGCATAAAGACTGGTTCTTCCAATTCACCACATCTGCAAAACAGATGAAGTAACTGAATATTCAGATTTTTTCGAAGGAGGCGGGGTCAATTATTCAGTCGCATCTCTCTTAAGCTGCATGCTATTAATACTTAGTAAGTAATTGTGTCATTTTGGACATTTTCTGTGAAACTAATTACAGAAAAAGTTTGTGGAAGATAGGTTTTCTGTATATATGTATACTTATACACATAGCAGAGCACAACAAGGATGTATAAATTACAAATCAATACAGATGTCTTTCTTTTGCAAATGAATACAATACAGTAATATTGTCGTTCCACCACATGATGCATCACCAATAACAATAACAAAAACAACAAAATAAGCAGGTTGTTTCATATGTAATTTGTATTTTAAATATGTTGTTTTCTTTGGGTAATGACTGTACAAATACAATGATTACCTATACGCATGCCTCCACTTGGCTTTGTCCTCGTTCTCCTTTATCTCATCTTCTGTCACTTTATGTGCTACGTGATCGACCATTCCAGCTAAGATGATCTGACGCAACAGTTTGGCCTGCAATAACCATTAATTATTATAAGCATTTATACGAGCCATAGTTTTACAAGTAAAACTACATATTGTGTTCGAAAAGTTTCATTCAGTTACACAAACTACAGGACTTTTTTGAGAGAACATTGCCCTGCATTTCGCTCAAACTATCAATATGATAAGGAGTGGCAATATATCTCTCTTCGATATCACCATTTCCTCAACTTCTGGAAGGCATTAATCATTTGCCAACGGACCCCACGAGCAGAATTACATGCATTACATGTAAAATTTAGTCACAGGGGCTTCAGCTCACTGGTTTGCCCAGGAGCCCGTAATGCTGAAAATTGTCTTCAGAGAGTTTTAAACTGAGAAAAGAAATTCTCGAGTTTCTTAACGAATTTATTGGATCAACACTGCCTAAAAAAGGAGCTTTCAAATGCTACTTTTTATCTTGACATTTGGCATTTGTGATAAATGAACCTATCACAGTGCATCTAAATGAGCTGAATATGAAACTACAGGAGAATTGGCCAATCAATTTCTGATCTTATGGATCATATCAAGGATCCCGGAACAAGGTAAAACTTTTCTGTTCTGATATAGAGGAAAGTATACAACACCTCTTCAGGTTTCAGTTGTTTGACTTTAGATTTTCAACAAGGAGCATATTATTTTTCTGACTTCTGTACAGACAGACAGTATCATCAATGAATTCAAGATTCTCAGCTTTTGAGAAAAAGAAAAGAAAAAAAAGAGGAGGGGTATTGCACTGTTTAATAATACATTGAAGAACAATCTACTAACTGACAGATCGAACTCTGCGGCCTTCAGGCTGATCATTCAGATAAGAACAGAGAAAGCTGCAGGTTATTTTGTATCGAACGTTTTACTAACTTTTGTGATTAGGTAGGGAAAATGACAATATCTGATAGTACTTATTAGCGTAGAAGTGCGTTTCTCACCATGAAGATTGTTAAGAATCGCTTTAGAAACAATGTGAAGATTTTTCTCCAGCGGTACCCATCGCCCCAATCCTTTGTGTAATCCCTCCAAATCCACCATTTTCCTCCTCCAGAAAATGTACTAGAGGGGAAGGGGGGGGGAGATGAAGTTGGTTGTGACAAAATCAAGATAAACTGCCTTGCTTTCTAGACGAATTTTCAATGAACTTTGGAATTTTTGCCATTCTTGAAAGCATTATTATGACGTAATTAATGTTCGATTATCTCATTTTCAATGAAAAATTATCACAGCAAAAAGTCTCATGGGCATAACTTATGCCCTAAAACCCGTCTGCAGGTATCCCTGGGTATCTCATTTTTTCAAACACTACTTTATATATACAAAAAAGAAGTTCTAACAGACTGACTGATTGATTAATGCCCAAGCCACACTGTGTAAGCTAGAATTTTGGACAGAATTTGTGATTTAAGGTCACACCAAGGAAGGATACTTGGAAATTTGATGGGGAAGGGAGGAAAGAGGAGTGGCAATTATAATTTTAAAATGTTCATATCTCGGAATCTCTCATTTAAAATAATTGGACACATCTTTCAGCGTTTTTCGATATTTGATCTAAAAGGGAAGAAAAGGGAGTAAGAAAGAAAAAGGACTGGGAATTACAATTATTATAAGATGATGTTCATATCTTCGAATTTCTTAAGATTAGACATGAAATTCGGTATGTGGACTTTTCACTTAAAATAATTAGATACGTGTTTCACCATATATGCCCTAAAAGGGAAGAAACAAGGTGAGCTTGCAGTTGTTACAATGGAATGGTCATACCTTGAAATTTGTTAAGATTAGAGACATAAAATTTGGTATTTAAATTTTTGATTTAAAATAATTAAAAACGTCTTCTATATCTATTGAAGCTTTCCTGGCGACGTATTGTGAACAGGTCTTCTCGGACTAGCAGCCAGGTAAATACTGTTATATCTTGCGACGTTTCGAGGGCTGACATCGTCCTCATCTTCAGGCGAATATGATGGTGCAATGGAGTGTAGGGAATATATATACTCATGTATGTATGATTGGACTCTTCTGATTGGTGGTTGAAATGGCGGCTTCTGATTGGTGCTTGAAATGGCGGGATATGATTGGCGTCCATATCATATCTGGCCACATGGACGCAACTCCTTAAAGGAATGCCTGCAGCATCTCAATAACCAGCATCCGAATATTAAATTCACAATGGAAGTTGAACAAGATGGACGTCTACCATTTCTTGACATCATGATATACAGAAGACCAGATGGCAGCCTAGGCCATAGGGTATACAGGAAACCAACACATACAGATTTATATCTGAACGCAAACAGTTTCCATCACAAAGCTCAACGTCTTGGAGTTCTCAACACTTTAGCACATAGAGCATTCTCCATCTCCGACAAGGATTGTTTAATAGAGGAACTTAATCACCTTCGCAGCGCCATGCTACAGAATGGATATTCAATGCGAGATATAAATATGGCCCTGAAAAGGACCAAAACGAAGGACACTGACAACAAGGACAAAAGTGCAGAAGAAACTGTGAATGAAGAACGGAAGAACACAATCTGCCTCCCATACACCGGGAACACTTCTGGAAAGCTCAGCAGACTATTTGCCAGGTACAACATCAGGACAATACACAAGCCTCCAGCAAAAATAAAGAACTTAATACGATTAACCAAAGACGACCTGGGCCTCCGAACTCCTGGAGTTTACCGCATTCCATGTGAATGTGGTAAGTCATATATTGGACAAACAGGACGAACCATTGAAGCCAGATGCAAAGAACACAACAGTTACATCAGGCTAAACCAACCAGAAAAATCCGGACTGGCTGAACATAGCATCAAACAGCAACATAAGATTTTATTCACAGATGCCGAAATAATAGCAAAATGCTCAAGAGTTTGGGACAGGAGGATAAAAGAAGCCGTTGCAATCATACAAGAAAAAACGAACCTTAACAGAGACACAGGATTCCAACTGAGTAAAACATGGACACCAATCATATCCCGCCATTTCAAGCACCAATCAGAAGCCGCCATTTCAACCACCAATCAGAAGAGTCCAATCATACATACATGAGTATATATATTCCCTACACTCCATTGCACCATCATATTCGCCTGAAGATGAGGACGATGTCAGCCCTCGAAACGTCGCAAGATATAACAGTATTTACCTGGCTGCTAGCCCGAGAAGACCTGTTCACGTCTTCTATAGTTTGTTTTCCTTTAAATATTTCTCTCATAGCGGAAGAAAAAAAGGAAGGAAGAGGAAAAGAGTCAAAAGACTCGGGGTTGCAATTGTTAAAATAAGATGAAATCCCTTAAGTTTAGAAACATGAAAATTGGTACTTACGCTTTTTAGTTTAAAATAATTATAAAGACGTTTCAGCGCCTTTTTTATTGTTAAAATAACATAGCCATATCTGGAAATCTCTTAGGAGTTGGACATGTTAATTAAAGATAGGTTTTAGCGTTTTTGATGTTTTCCTCAGAAAGGTAGAAGCTGTAACTGTTATAATAAAATTATCATATCTCGAAATCCTTTAAGATTAGAGATATCTTAGTATGTTAAGAATATAAGAAGTGCGAAATCTACGCCGAGCAAATGCTGGAGTCTGGAGACGAAGTCTCAAGCTAGCAGAATGCTAGTATATACACAGGATGTTAATGAACTATACCAACAAACTGTAAGAGGTGATTCCTCACATCAAAATAAGAGAAAAAGTTCATATGGACTTATGGCGAAAAGTGCACAGTTTAAGAGTTAGGGCTGTCCACAATCGCGAAAAAGCTAAATTTCAATAGACCTTATTTCGAATTCCAGAAACTGGATGGTGGTTCTTATCAGCTTAAAGGAAGCAACGCATATACAATCCAAAAGCGCATATTTCATCAATTGTCAATAGGTGTAGAGGGTATTCTCTACAGGGTGTAATTCTCAGATACGTTTTCAATAAAATTTTCAGTTATACCCTGATTTCAAGAAGGGTTCAAAGAAGGCAGGAGGTAAACCTTGACAACAATGGACATCCAATGCTTCGGAGGGAAGGCGGAAGTGTTAGGAAGAGGCAGCTCGATGTTTCATTGTGTTCGGAATAACGTGTGATGATATGTATTTCGTCACGGTATATTTCACGTTTTCTTCACTTATAAGCGTGAAAGAAAACTCGCACCACGCGTTTTCCGAGTACAAGACACCGTGCTGCTGACGATACTTAACACTTCCGACATCGCGCCAACGGATTCCGTGTTCACTGCTATCAAGGCTTATCGTTTGCCTGCTTTGAACCAATCATAAATTCAGAGGATATCTCAAAATTCAGTTGATGGCATGTCTGGGAATTTCACCCTGCAGGAAAATAATCTGTACACACATTGAACATTAATGAAATATGCATTTTTGGATTGCGTATGCGTAACTTTCCGTACGCTGAGAAGCACCACTATCCACAGTCTCTCGAATTTGAAATAGAGCCTCTTGAAATTTGGCTCTTTCGAAATTTTGGACAGCCCTAGCTCTGAAACTATGTACTTTTCGCCATAGGTCCATATGAACTTTTTCTCTTATCTTGATGTGAAGAATCACCTCTTACAGTTTGTCGGTATAGTTCATTAACACCCTGTGTATATATATAGGCGGAAAGAGGGAGAGAGAAACAGAAAGAGAAAGAAAGAGAGAGAGAGAGGGCTTCGGCCATCTACTTCACTAGTAAACTAGTTAAGGCTCTCGAGTTCATTATAACTGGACCACACTGATCTAGTATATCATTAAACTTTGGAATGGATACTAGAAATAAAATTATACTTTTTATTCTATTAGCCAGTATTTTTTAAAGTAGTCATTCAACCACTTTCTAGGGCCGATTCAAGATACCTTTTGCATCATTTAGAAAAACATTCCCAAAGTTAAACCATGGCAGTCTTAAATAGAACGTCATTCAAAATATTTCCTGCAGTAATTTTCAGGGCTTAAATTTGACTTGTTCTGCTAGAACACTGTTTCGTTAGTCATTTATTTGCCACATGAAGTGTTATGGTCATACAACATTTTTGTTCAAATATTTTAAATAAGCTTTTTCTTTAAAAAAAAAAAAAAAAATATCCACTTTAGCCTCACAGTTGAACGCACATGCTACGAACTATTGGATAACGGAATAACCCATATGAAAATGTGACAAATTCCAGGCAATGTTCTGTGCATGTACAGGTACATGTGACTTTAACAGGTACTATACAGGCGCCTGTAGCTGTAAAAAGCATGTTAGTTTCCCACTGACAGGTGAATCTACCTGTGGCTATGAACATGTGATACATGTGTAGATGATGTTCAATGTTAGAAGTTCTCAAACATGCAATGAAAAGTATCTGTACATATAAAGGAGACATGTAATGTACATACACCAAGGTACATGCATAGTACAGGTCCATGTAATATACCTGGGACATACAAGCGCAATAGGTATGTTCAAAAAACATGATTCAAATTGATGGCATGTGCCTGTAATCTATCAGTCACATGCATGGGAAATGCTAGTTTTTCCTCTTAAGCCCATGTACTTAACATGTACATGTAAAACACATGTAAAGTACCTGCAGAACGATAGAAAAAATGCAATGTAAATTACATGTTTACATGCGTAAGTTAGGAGTGAAAAACATGGAATGTACAATACGTGTACATATAAATGAAAACAGGTAAGGGACATGCATCCACGGAAAATGAATGTCACAGGTGCATGTATTGTACCTGGCAGACGTAGATAAAGCGTACATGTACAGGGAATATAAGACAGGTAAATCACTATGTATCGGAAACTACATGCCACATGCATGGGAAATGCATTATTTCACCAGTATGCCCAGGTACTTACCATGTACATGTAAAACACATGTAAAGTACCTGCAGAACGATAGACAAAATGCAATGTAAATTACATGTTTACATGCGTAAGTTAGGAGTGAAAAACATGGAATGTACAATTCCTGTACATATAAATGAAAACAGGTAAGGAACATGCATCCACGGAAAATGAATGTCACAGGTGCATGTATTGTACCTGGCAGACGTAGATAAAGCGTACATGTACAGAGAATATAAGACAGGTAAATCACTATGTATCGGAAACTACAAGCCACATGCATGGGAAATGCTTTATTTCCCCAGTATGCCCAGGTACTTACCATGTACATGTAAAACACCTGGAAAGTACATGCAGATGGATAAAAGGATACGATAATGTGTACACTAACATGCAAAAGTCAGAAATTAAAAAAACATGCAATATACAGCACCTGTAGGCCCTACAAATAAACGTAAACATGTAAGAAGCATGCACTTGACATAAATTATTTTGTGATCTTCGACACCCAAGTTACAGATCCGGATAGGGGAGGGCAGTGGTCAGGCCCTGTGTTGTAAAGTAGCCTACCATTCCTGTATTCACCTGGTGTAACTGGGGAAATGCAGCCAGGGTGGCCGCACTCTATAGAATCGATACTAGAACCTTCTGAATGCTAACATTCTACCAATGAGAAATACCTCTTTAGTTACATACATGCAGGTTTAAGATTTATGATAGTAACAAATGAGTTTCGTTTCCAAGTGTGAAACTCATGTAGACTTCCAAAATATGAAAATTCAATATTCACATCGGAAATCGTAGACATACGCTTTTTGATTTCAATAGATGGATAAGGACAGAGATGAGACAAAGGTCATGTCCAGCTATCTGTTACCATTTTTGCTCTATAGAGATTTATATTTATGTCTCGGTGTGCTTATTTCTACATGTCTCGGTGACCCGCCTGGTGGTTCTCGGCCCTTTGTCGATGGGGCTGAATTTGGAATTATACGCGATTGGGAATTTCACCATTGATCTCAGCAACCCCGAAAACGATGTATTTGACGCTAATATCGATAATTTTCGATTATTTTTACATGTCTCGGTAAAAAAAAAACCCTCTCTTTGTGCCTTTCAGTCCTCCAGCCGACGGGGATGAATGTGGAAGTAAACGCGATCAGGAGTTTCACCACTGACCTCAGCGATCTCGAAAACTATGTATTTGACACTAATATCGGTAATTTTCGCTTATTTTTATATGTCTCGGTGATCCGCCTGATGACTCGGCCCCCAGTCGATGTGGCTGAATTTGGAATTATACGCGATCGAAAGCTTCAGCATTGATCTCAGCGACTCCGTAACTATAGATTTGACACTAATATTGTTAATTTTCGATTATTTCTACATGTGTCGGTGACCCTCTGGTGACTCGGTGCCCAGCCGATGAAGTTGAATTTGTAAGTAAAAGCGATCAGGAGATTCACCATTGATCTCAGCGACCCCGAAAACTATGTATTTGATACTAATACCGGTTATTTTAGCTTATTCCTACATGTCTCGGTGACCCGCCTGGTGGTTCTCGGCCCCTAGTCGATGGAGCTGAATTTTTGGAATTATACGCGATCGGGAGTTTCATCATTAATCTCAGTGTCTCCGGAAACTTTGTATTTGACATTAATATTGTTAATTTTCGACTATTTCTATATGTGTCGGAGACCCCCACCTTTTTTTACTCTCGGTGCCAGCCGATGAGATTGAATTTGGAAGTAAAAGGGATCAGGAGCTTCACCATTGATCTCAGTGGCCCAGAAAACCATGGATTTGACACTAATATCGATCACTGTGGGTTACATCCACATGTGTCGGTGACCCTCCAGGTGACTCGGCGCCCAGCCGACGTGGCTGAATTTGGAAGTAAGCGCGATCAGGAGTTTCACCATTGATCTCAGCGATCTCGAAAACTAAGTATTTGACACTAATATCGGTAATTTTCGCTTATTTCTACGTGTCTCGGTGACCCGCTTGGTGACTCTCGGCAGTAGCGTACGCAGGAATTTATTTCGGGAGGAGTCCAAACTCAATATGAGAGTATTTTATATTAAAATTTCTAAAGTTGCCCCTAAAATTAGGCTAAATTTACATAAAAGTCGAAATTTCGGGGAGGGTCCGGACCCCCAGGACCACCCCCTGCGTAAGTCCCTGACTCGGCCCCTAGGCGATGGGGCTGTATTTGGAATTATATGCGGGATCCATAGCTTCAGCGTTAATCTCAGCGAGCCTGTAAATTATAGACTTGACACTAATATTGGTTATTTTCGATTATTTGTACATGTCTCGGTGACCTGCTGTTGACTCTTGGCCCCCAAGGGGGGTGGGCAAGTGAACGCAATCGGGAGTTTCACTATGATCTCAGCGATTCCGAAAACTATGAAGTTAACATTAATATAAGTCATTTTCGACTATATTTTCATGTCGTAGTAAATCCTCCCTTGCGACCCCTAGTTCGAAGTTTGGAAAAAATGCTTCGTCTTGGTCTTGGCCGTGGACCAGCATACCCGTGACCAAAATTTGATAACTCTCGGTCCATTCGTCTGGCACCCAAAGAAGCATACGCACAAACACACTAACATTTTATTTGTATTATATTACTGCACAATTAAGAGATTCTGAAACTCATGGGGCGATTGCCCCCTTGACTTTCTCAAATGACACCCCTGAGTCTGAATAATAAGTTTCCTTTCCTTAAGAATTGCGATATGTGAACAATACACAATTATCGTCATACACATATAAGTTATTCTTATATGTATATTGTAAACTTGGGAGACAATATCGAAAACAACATAATTATAACGTGATCAGAACCTATATGTTTACGCACAGGAAAGACGCTTGGCGCCACAGCGTTCGTTTGTTCGTTGTATATCGTCTGCTGGTTGTTGACGTTAGGGTTTGTGATCAGTGGTTTCTCTATGGTTGTGTGCTCGATGGTAGCGGATGAATTGTAAGTTTCCACAATATTACAGTGGCTTTCAAGATGTCAACGGCAAATAATGCGTATGTTGTAGTTGAATGGGATAATAATACTTATTCCATTCTACACCGCAAGAAATGTAAATGTACAGGTAAACTTACACTTGGAAAAGTGTACCCTGTACAATGGAAAGGAAGCACGTGCTACGATGGTAGAATTCTTTATGTAGGTGAGTAATGTATTTGGCTCTAACAATACTTTAACAGCTATAGATGTAATTAATTTAAGATAATGACATATATTTAATGTGTGATTCATTACCGTGTGTTTTGCAGTGAACTGTCGAAACAGAAAATTACCGCGAATTTGTAGTAACTACCGAACGATGGAAATACAAATCGCATGAATCTACGGATGTTAATGACTCAGCGAAGTGCATTGGAGAAAATGTCTTCTGGCTAAGTAACAGAGTATTGTGCTCACTTTTAATTCACTGTCACTCTGTTATATTTTAGAAGTATTTACTATTTATAATCCTAAGTTTTTTGTTTTTTTTTATTTATTTATTGTGTGGCTAGATCAACATAAACATGTTTTGGCGCCAAAATAAACTATTTAGTACACTTTAACTGTTGGCAGTCGACCTGAATCTAGATATCTGAGTTTAAATAACACTTTTGTAGGTATCAGAGTAGAATAGTAGATTTTTAGTGATTAACGTAAAACAGTGTGAACCATGTTGGTTCTTGGGGTTTAAGTGCTGTACCGCCTCCAATATTTTGGAAATTACTGGGTGAATTGGATAATTTATTTTGGGGCCTATGTTTAGCAGAAGGGGTCCATCTCTTTTCTCTAAAAAATGTTACAATTTTGGTAATTTCTGTTCACATTAGGTTAGTTTAGGGTAGGTTATGTTAATTTAGGTAAGCAGAGGTTAGTTTATGTTATATTAGTGTATGGGTCCAGCATACTTTTCCAAAGAATGATAGAATTTCGCTTATTTCTACTAATAGTAGGTTGGTTTAGGTTAGGTTAGATTTGGTTACGTTCTGTTACGTCTAAGTACTTGCATCATTCGTTTCTTCTGTAAATTTTCTGTTTTTTACGTGCTTTTGGACCTCTTGTACTAAACATACTCCTATTTTGGTTTGTGAAGGAGTTTGAATGAAAAGCAGATTACGGGAATAGCTGAAATTAAGAAAGTGGTTTTGTAGGCTGGTTTTGGTGTTCTAAGCGTCATTGTATGTGGAGGCGGAAGAGACTATTTCACATAGAGGTACACTTGTTATGATTTAGTGGCGAGAAATGAAGTGTGGAAATGGCGCATATATATCAATATTATGACATATCGTGTGTTTTATAGAATTACGTACACGAAAATAACGAACGTCAGCTGTTGAAATTGTGTGAAAGACACGGTGTACTATTTACAAGTGGAGTGTTACTAGTATGAAACAACGACAAGTGCTATTCAAACTCTTATCATTGCCAACACCCACCTGTTTTCACTACCCTCGCTCATGCGCCTGTTCCTTTACCCGCCCTAACTAACGCGCTCTGCTTTTAGTGAGCACCTAGCACAGGTTGGTTAATGTCTTGTACTGTAGTTTTCATATCATATACATTCGGACGTCTTATTTATACGCAAATAGTAATGTTCTATTGCAAATTGTAAAAATTTACATGCCTTTGTTTTGAAGGTAATTGACTTGTAACTGAACCTAACCTGGCCTAATGTAACATAACCTAACGTAAAGTAATGTACTCTAACCAAATGTAGTTCATGTTGGTACTTCTTTATCGATTTTCATGTGGTCTGGCGATACAGCACAAATGCCATTTCTTGGGATGTAAGAAATGAACTGCAACATCATACGTTGTAGTTTGCGTGTAGGTTTTGTAAGTCTCGAATGAGATTATGAAGAATAGCTACACCATGCAAACATTACTACTGTGCCTAGATTCGTGCATATTTACATACGTCGGCAAAATAAAAATCATTTGTCTTAACTTTTCTTGCTTCAAATGATTCCATAAGGCATTCTTAAACTCTTACTGTACAGGCCCAAGTAACAATGTACTACTACCGAGTAATAATGTGTGTGTGTAAACCAATTTATAAAAGTTTTGTCTTCGGTTTACAGACATTCATAAAACATTTACTTCTTTCATCAATAAACTTTAGGAATTGCACTACTGGGGAATAAACGAGGTTTATGCTTATTCTAAAAGCGCACCCACTGACTTTAAGTTTTGGAGTTTCCCATTCTAATAATTGAATTGATTTTGAGTTCAACGTCCCTTTCAGCAACGAGGCCATATGAAACATAGACATACTGATTAACAGGAAATCCGAACCACATGAGCTTCCACTGGGAATCAAACCCAAGTTTCTCACGTCAAAGGCGCGTGCGCTAACAGCTTAGCCACGATCTATTCTAATAGTCTTGCGACAGCGACATCGCAAATGGACTAACTAATGCGAGAACTGGTGTTTGTCCTGCAGGAGGCATGGAGAATGCAGGGCACTCCGATAGTCGGAATTAATATCGAACACAGTCCTCTTTCATATGCAGTCACTCGTTTAACCGCAAAGTTATCATTTTTATGTCCACATATTTTTAAAAAATCTGCGCCCCTATATTAACTATCAGTATACACTGTTCTCTACGAAATTATTTATTATATATTTGTACTCCTACTGCGAACGAGTGATTTAGAAGCATCGGCTAGATTGAGGTATGCAGTTTCTGTAGTTTGCTAGCTGTACAAGGGACACTTTATCTCAAGCTTTTACCACCCGGGTCAATTAGATAGCCTTCTCACATCTCCCGCAATGGCACTACTTTCAATCGGTCAGTATCTGCCACGATTATTTAACTACTGAACCTACTACTTTTCCTTGGAAGCTGGTGCATGTAATCTGTAGTAGATCCCTTTAACGGGTGGCCCTTTTCTTGTATTGCTTATATTTTATGAAGTGATTATGATGTACCACCGAAAACTTCGGGATACAGATGACATCATGATGGATTTTTTTTTCAGGTACTAAAACCGAATGTGAGGTGGAACAAAGGAAGTTTGTCGGGAAGACGGAACGGGTAATAAGATATGATTCTGGCAGCAGTAATAATTCTGATGACCTAAGTTCAACAGATCCGATTCCAACAGATGAAGAGGATGAAAATCGTAGAAATCCAGGCAGTTTGAAAGAAATATTTGAAAGGAACTTTGAAACTATTGTGAAGGACCCCACACTATGTACGGATAATTTTCCATCTGAGTCGGCTACAGAAACTACACCCGGCAGTAACGTCTGGCAAGAGCAAATAAACAGAACTTCTTGCAACGGAAGTTTACAGTCAGCATCCGCCAGTAACGTTTGTCAAGAACAGATAGACAAGCATCCAAGCAACGCATACTTATCAGCTCAGAACAGTCCATCAGGCTCGAAACCAAAAGTACGAAAGATCGACAAATGTCAAAACTGCAGCGTACTGAAAGAAGAAGTTAATGATTTGCGCACCAAATTAGACGAAGAAAAATGCTTAGTAGATGCTCTAAAGAAGGAATGCGCTTCCAGAGATAAACAGCGGAAGCTCAAAGTACCGAGAAGTGTCAAGACATTCTTGTTCACATTGCTAGATGCCGAAGATCTTGAAGAATCCAACCATGAGGTGTCACCATCCAGTCAAAGTAGTAACGTAAGTTTCTTTTCTAGATTTTAAGACTAAGGTTTTAGATCAATTTATCGCCGTTTTGTAGGGAAGGGGTGCGGGCGTACAATTGTTCAAATTCTTAGGGTCATACAAATATGTAAGTGGCGGTCCAAATTTCTCTTTCTGCTTGCTTATTTCAAACTATGAGTAATTTAAGGTAACGGCATAGTCTCTATAAGACAGACAAAGTCTGCATTAAGTATTTTGTCTCTTTTCTTTGTGTGGGGTCGCGGTGGATCAATGGTAGAGCGTTTACTTTTGATTATTTGATTTGATTATCGCTTACGTCTTTTTTTTCAGGAGGGAGGTTATATGAGACGTGGACATATAGTTTAAAGTGGAATCCGAACCTCTCTTTCAATGCTCTACCACCGGGAATCGAACCGGGATCTTTTACGCCAAAGGCGCGCATTCTAGCCACTAGACCAGTGGAGAGGGTTACAGCGTTCACCTCTGTTCATTCCATCATTTCATTGGTTCTCATCATCACTGTCTCCTTTAGCTTACTCCACATAACCGCAGAACGGAAGACTCGAAAGTCATTTCATTTTCTCTTTCTTTGTGTGTATATATTTGCATTTCATCTGTGCTTATAGGAAGATTGCACCTCGAAAATTCTTGCGTATAATGTATCCATTCTCGTCCCTTTCAAATGTGATTAGGTCACTATTTTCGGAAAGCCATCATTTGCGGTTTGCTTGTTTTAATTAGATTTGACGGCATTGTTCTTACATATGTTTCTTTTTGTTTCCTTTTTGCTAGCTGGAGGCGTATAAAATTATATGTATTCCCTAGACAATGCAATTTTAAAAACACGCTCAATTTCGCTGTTGTAGTAGTGTTTGATACATACTGTTCATATGTTGGGCAGTTATTGTGCTTATAAACGGTAGAGTTACAATTATCCGGATTAATTGGACTACACTCGATTCTGATAACTTACGAAAATAGTATTTTTATACAAAAATCTAAATTTGCTTAAATGACAAATTAAAGACTTATAAAAACAAAGTAGTTTAAATTTTGCATGTACAGTGTGTTAAAATCAGTCAATCAGCTCACACTACTAGTTTCGATGCAGCTAAGTCTCGCATCGTTTCGGCTTTCGTTATCTCTACCCTTGTTTTGTGTTGGGGGGGTTCAAGAACCAAAATCAAGCGCAAAAGATTGTTCGTGGTAAGATCGTTTGTTTCCAAAGCAATTCGGGTAATTTTATTTCTACTGTACATCATATATGTAAAAGTAAATGGTAGAATGTGTTAAGATTAATTATTGTGTTAAACTTTTACTTACAGGAATACTCGAGATCCGTACATGGAGATGATGTGGTTCTCAGTCCTGATTACCCTGACATTACAATAAAGCATTCCCGATTAATTTGCTGCGTAGCCAGTGCAGGCCATTCTGCTGCAAAGCTCACGAGAAATCTTATGTCGTGCTTTTTTGATGATGATGAGCTTAGTACAAGTTCAATAACTGGTCGTGGCAAAATAAAGAAAACACTGTCTCCAGATATTATTAGTGCTATCAAAGGTATGTTAGGTTTCATATGCCTTTCACTTATAATTTTTGTTTCGCATTTCTTGCATAGTACATCGTGGAGGAAGTAGGCTATATTTTTAAATACAAATTGCTACTTCTATAAATCTATAACAAAACAATTCTTTATTTATTTGTATCATGTTTAAGCACAATAATTTAGCTTATGTTGTATTCATTTTTTAATTCTTCCTTACTGGAAGTGTGAAAATTTGCTGATTTTGAAACTGCTCCGGTAAAGTGGATCCCTGGGGTCTTCTGTTAATGGGCTAGAATCCTGTAGCACAAAAGGTGCTGAACGAGAAATTAAAGACGCCGGTCTGTAACCTTAATTGTCCTATCAAAGTTTTGTCAAATTACAGTGAGTGATAGGATGACCTGTAGGTCTGAGGTACATTATGATTTCTCCATTGTAGAAACGTTTCAGAACTCCAATGACCGACTTGTCCAATGGCTATAACAATACTGCAATGACTTGAGAAACTCGTACATGTGTGCATTTGTGTATCCAACAGTTATATCTGCATTAAGTTTACACATTTTAAGTTATGCCAGTCATTAATGCAGTAAAAGAACCTTTAAAGGAGCACTGCTGGAAAGGTTGAGCAAATTGGACTCTGCTTCACTTTAGCTACCATGCCGGGGTCCACTTTATCCGCCATCAGTAATTAAATATTTTTACATGATGGTTTTGATGTTCTTGTAAGGTCTAGTCAAGACAATGTCACCTATTTGTTCTTAATATAACATGAATCTAAATGAAACTAAATACATAAGGAAAGACTTTTTAACCGTTCGAAAGTTTTGAAGTCTGCTACAGACATAAATTTGCGTATTCTTATTTGCATTCAATGACATCTTCAGTGAAAGCTTTCACATAAGAGTAAGCAATTTGCGTTCTCTGATAATGTTGCCAACTCACTTCAAGAAAATCGACAAAATAAAAAAAGGAGGGTCTGCTTTAGATGACGGGTTCGCCAATACCCGAATTCCCTCTAATTTGACCTCGAATATTTTTTTTTTTTTTTTTTTTTTTTGAACAATGTCAGTACTGCAATTCAATCTCAGTGTTGGTGCGAGAGGATTTATGACACTTCTTTTTCACGTGTAAAACTCTATTTACTGTTTCTTTATTGGTGTTAGTAATTGCTCGAATTTTCATGTAGCGGTTTCGAACAATTGTACCGATTTTCTACACACATTCTCTGTCACAGTGGGTTTTTGGATTGTCCCTCTTTCCCTCCTTCCTTTAACATTCTTGAACCACTCGAATACGCGTGATAGATAGATACTGATCTCCATTAACGTATGTGAACAAATTGTAAGTTTCTGTGGCGAATTTTCCAAGTTTTGTACTTGTTTAACTTTTACACTTAGCATGATTCCGACTGATCCACCTGAACCCTTCTCTTGGTCACCGACATGACCCGAAATGAGAAGAAATCAGTCCAGGATTGAATGGTACGTTATGGCCGATTAATTTGCCACTTCTTTACCCAATCCTATCGCTACTTGACTCATAGCTGTAAAGAACCCCCGCTTGGTCTAGTGGCTAGCACGCTTGACTTCTGTTCGCGTGGTCCCGGGTTCGATTCCCGGTGGAAATACAGTTGAACGATCGAAGTAGTTCCGATTCCACTATAATCAGCAGGTCATTCTCCTTTAGTGTGGCAGACATAACTGTGGGACGTTAAACTAAGTCAAACCAATCTTATAGCCGTAAAAACTATAAATACACTTCTAAAATACTCTTTAAACAGAATGTAACTATTTCTTTCTTAACAATAACTATATCTGTAGTTGTTAGTTTCTCTACTGTCCACCCAGTCACCTCCTACAATCAGTGTTCATTGTTCAATATATGACTTTTTTTAACTTGGAGTTTGTTTCTTTCGCTATATTTTCAGCTTAGTATATGTGTAAAAGATCCTTGTTGATAAGACCTTTCTTTGATCACAGATTATGTTCTCCTCAAATTTCCTAATACCAAGACGTCTGCAGTTCACGCAGCTATGACGGACAAATGTGTACAGGCGGCTCGGAAGAATAGGCACGGAGACAAGCAGAAGGATCAAGATGATCAGTAGAGTTTGTGTTAATTCTGCTTCATACCAACAGTATAATAGTAATTTGTAGATACAGTGTATATATGTACTTTTGAGTTATTGGTAGTACATTTTGTATGTTCATTATACGTGTTTAAAATATAGTTACGTTAACTTACAAACTACAATGAAACGAAACTACAAACAATATGTTGCATGCAACAGTCCCACTCCCTCGGTGCTTCAGGTACCAAGAAAAACACGATATAGGTGGAATAAGCGTTTACATGTTAACAGAGTAAACACTGAAATTCCTGGCACTCAACGAGGAGGTACATTATGTAATAGCCTTAGTACATCGTCTTGTTCTTCACGAGAAAAGGATGAAAACAACCATTATTCTTCGATACAATCCGATAAACCACAAATTGACCCTTTTCCCAATTACGCGGGCTTAAAAATCGGGGAAAATAAGTTGACAGGCAGTGTAAGCGTTGGTTCATCGGGCTGTATCGATGAACAATGTTCGTTTCCGGCGTTTCCTCTTGAGGAACAAAACGAAGTACTTCACGGCACATATTCACAGCATCCTTTTAAATCAACGTTCGACTTTTCGCCTGATAGTTCAGAGTGCAATTCCGAGTTAAAAGATATTTCTGTTCCTGAATTGCAATTAAATGTAGTTCATAACGTTTCGGGACCAAACAGTTCTACATTGCAGGAGAACGTTGAAAGTAAATCTGTTATAAAAATAATGCAGTTTGTTCATAAGCACAAGCTCACGAAAACTGCAACATCAGATCTTCTTAGGTTAATGCATTCTGTAAATATTAAAGAAGTACCACGCACGAAATATTTATTATTGCAAGAATTCATGGCTTTACGTAACATAGAAGTCCAGCGGCATTTCTTCTGTTGTCAGTGTGCATATATTCACGATTCAGCCTGTGCTTCCCTTTCATGCAATAACTGTACCAAACACGTGTGCAAAAAAGCTCACTCTTTTTTTACTGTAGATATTGGTAAACAACTGGAGAACATGTTTTCCCGACCACATTTTCTGGCAAATCTGTCAATATCGCAATCACGTCAGGGTAACTTGAGTAGTGTTAGAGATGGTAAAATTTATAGGAAATTCAGGGAAGAACACCCATTATTAGTGGATGAAGATGGAATTTTATCTTTGACAGGGATCATAAATGTTGATGGCGTTACCTGTTTTAACAGTTCTCATATCACTTTCTGGCCATTCTACATTTCCATATTAGAAATAGATGAACCGATGCGATGGAAACCAGAAAACATTCTTCTAGTTGGATTGTTCACTTTCATCGGACTTCCAGAGTTGCACGTTAAAAAGAACGATTTATTGCATTCTGTATTTTATTCATGTGTAGCTGCACAATTGAAGAAGTTTGAATGTGGTGTTCTTCTACAAGGACAATATACTTTGAAAAATAATGTTATCACTCAGGTACGCTTGCATGCCATTCTTGGCACGTTTGATAAACCTGCAAAGTGTGCTGTACAGCAGCTAGTACAATTCAACGGCAAGTTTGGATGCAGTAAATGTCTTCAACCAGGACAGTACTTACAACATGGACTACGTATTTATCCGTACAATGTGGCACATCCTAAAGGTCCGCTGCGAAATGACGCAGACCACTCTCGACATAGTGAGAATAAAGAGTTTGGTGCTAAGGGGATAAGTGTATTTGCATTCCTTAATAATTATCAGATTATTGAGAGTACAATGATAGACATTACATGTATATGTCTGGGTATATTTCGTTCTTTAGTCATGAATTGGCTGGATTCCAAAAACAAGGATGAAGTGTGGTACTTAGGCCGCAAGATTAATGTACTCAACAAGCGTTTGACAGAAATAAAAACGCCATCATGTTTAACCCGTTCTCCACGATCGATCAAAGAACGTCGAAATTGGAAAGCTATCGAGTTTGAGAATCTTTTCTTACTGTACTTTCTTATATTTTCTGATATTTTCAATAATACTGATTATTTCAATCACACTTTGCAAATCATCAAACCACTGGCGTGTTTCTTATCAAGTACAATTTCCGTGCAACATTTGGATGCAATGGAAAAATGTTTGCATGCATTTGTTTTCCAAACTGAACATTTATATGGTAGGAAGCATATGAGTTCTAACGTACATGATTTACTACACCTCACTGATTGTGTCAAAAATGCAGGACCTTTGTATTCTTTCTCATGTTTCCCGTTTGAGTCACTAAATGGAAATTTAAAACACTACATGCATGGAACACAAGAGATAGGTTCACAGATTGTTAATGGCTTTGCACGAGAAAATGCGTGTAGCGGAACATCTGCAACAGTTAAGATTACAGAATTCCTTTTAAGTTCAAAATCAGTCTCGTTTGCCAATATCACAAAAACTGATTGCTCTACACAGTATATTTTAACACAAGTGTCCGGTATTCCTATTACAGCAACGTGTTTTTGTGGTAAAGAAAGCGCAAAAATATATAAATGTTCTCGAATAGGTGATATACACACAGGAAAAATGCTTTTCTGCACTTCTAAACACTGCACTAACAGGAAGCACGATGACAGTTACTTTTTGCTTGATGACTGTAGCACAGCACATGTTTGTAGGATCATAGAAATATATGTTATTGAATGCGAATCTTGTTGCAAAGGACATATATATTTTTATGTTGAAAAGATGGAAGCTGAAACTGCTTTCACAGAAAAGTGGTACAATCTGCCCATAACACACGTTTTTCACTGTAATAATGATTCGTCTGTTACTCATGATTATGTCATCCTTACGAAGGAATTATTATATACAAAAGTCATATGCATAAAAGTTGGACAGGATAGGTACTTTTCAACCTTCTTGAATTGGATGATATACAACTGAACACTACACCTGAGTCATCTGCAGACGAAGAATTTAAGAATAGCAGTAAGGTACTTTGCAATTATTATGGAATGTAGAGTTTATTAAGTTAATAGAACAAAACTTGTATCTTTTGTCTTACAAGGGAAGTATCAATGAGCTCATATAGAAACCTACCGTAAAATTTCACTCAGAGAAAGGAAGTCCCACAGAAAGACCACACACAAAAAAGCAACTGCGTTTTTGAAGTGGAATTAACCGAAATGGCAGATTGAAATGTCGCGTATCCATGTCGACAATTGCACAATCGTTCAGTACCACATCTTGTAAACTGCCTGTTAATAATAAAAAGTCAATAACAACAATGTGGGTACATACTATACTTAAGGGGAAGTCCTACGGTAAGGTGAACCTTGACAGCAGCCATCTTGAATTCAGGTCAAGTTTTGTAAATGGGAATAGGGCAAAGTGATACATGATTTTGGGCAAGAATTTAAGCAGTAAAACAATGGTAGCAATAGTTTTAAGATACGTACATTTGGTAAAAAGTTACAGGCATATTTGTTGTGTATATTTCCATGCACACAACTCCCGAATGAAGCAGCTGCCCAAAAGTAAGTTGTCGCTATTGAAATATAACTAAAATTTGTAACTAAATGTTACTAAAATTTGAGACAGATCAGAGGAAAATTGCACATACAGCATTTAATATAAGAATTTTGTTATCAACTATTTTGGCTAAATTTTCGTATTATCTAGTCTATCTCCGCTCCTATTCAACAGATTTGAACCATATTTTCAGAGTACGCTTTCGAAAGTATTGAGTTGTGACCACCGTAATTTCAAACAAATCATCAGAATTACATGGTGTTTAAACTATTTTGTATTTTACCAATGGGATTTTCG
This sequence comes from Thermobia domestica, assembly GCF_964235325.1. Classification (NCBI taxonomy): domain Eukaryota; kingdom Metazoa; phylum Arthropoda; class Insecta; order Zygentoma; family Lepismatidae; genus Thermobia; species Thermobia domestica. Next base: position 123,143,791 of record NC_137455.1, read on the forward strand.
TTTTTCCGGCTTGTATCTCCACCCCTATTCAACCAATTTGGACCAAATTTGCCGACTAATCTCCTACAAGTGTGTAGCTTTGCTTAACAACATTTGGGACAAATTGGGAAAATATAAAGGGTGTTTCCTATATTTTTGTATTTTACAAATTGTTGGACAGCTGCTTCATTCGGGAGTTGTGTACATGGAAACATACACAATAAATATGACTGTAACTTTTTACCAAATGCATGTATCTTAAAACTATTGCTACCATTGTTTTACTGCTTAAATTCTTACCCAAAATCATGTATCATTTGGCCCTATTCCTATTTACAAAACTTGACCTAAATTCAAGATGGCTGCTGTCAAGGTTCACCTTACCGTACGACTTCCCCTTAGGTATAGTATGTACCCACATTGTTGTTATTGATTTTTTATTATTAACAGGCAGTTTACAAGGGGTGGTACTGAACGTATTGTGCTATTGTCGACATGGATACGCGACATTTCAATCTGCCATTTAGGTTAACTCCACTTCAAAAACGCAGTTGCTTTATTCTGTGTTTTTTCTGTGGGACTTCCTTCCTCTGAGTGAAATTTTACGGTAGGTTTCAATATGAGCTCATTGATACTTCCCTTGTTTAGACGCACGGTTAACATTGTAAACTTGCTTTTGGTTTAATATTCACTGCTAAAATTTTCATAATTTATATAAAACGATGGAACAAAGAAAATATTGTGTTTTCTTTGCAAGAATTTAAAAAATGTATTTTCAGTCTTTATATAATATACATTTGTATGAAAGCATTTCATTATTTCTTTAATAAACAAAACGAATCTTATACGTGTGTGTTTCTCTGTTGTAAATACATTTGAATTTCACGCTGGCGACATACAGCAAACCTGTTTGGAAGAAAAACGATAAATTGTGTACATCAGTATATCGTAAATTGCTTTGTTACTCAAAATATAAAACTACCATTCAGACAGTAAGACATGAAATAAAATTTATCCAGGTCTCTTTTCGGGTCCAAACGTGGGGACTGATTTACACAAACCTTGCTTCCAAACAGAAAAAGATAATAAAGTATAAGCAAAAATAAAGGGGAACAACCGTACTTATATGAAACAACTATGAAAGGCAACAGGATTGCGTCTAAATATCTTTCGTTAATCGTAGTTTTTCTGGCATTTCCTGTTAAACTTGCTTCTTGGAAATGGCATTTTAGTCGAAAATTCGCGTTACTCAGTTCTTCCATCGTTGTTTCGTATAGCATAGTAGCATGTACGAAAAATGTTTTGTAAATGTATTGCGCTCTCAGGAAACCTAAATATTCCTTGTAAGCAACGAAAGTGTTGTAAGTGCTAGCCTAAATGTTCATGTAGGTGACACAAATGTTACCGGCCCATGTCAAATGCTGTACAGGTATGTAAAATCTCTTGCCAGCAAGGAAACAGGTGAAAAACATGCGTTGTTTTATGTGCGAAACATGCGATGTATATGCATTGTCCTAGTACCATTCAGGCATGTCGTAAGCAACATATACGCTGTAAGTGCACGTAACAAGCATTGTGTATATAGATTATATGCACATGGCATATAACTAAAGTAGATAAAATAACTGTATTCAAGCATATAAAAGTAGAAAAAATCAGAATTAATTAGCACTGTTGCATAGATGTACATGCTGGGTAACATATACTTGAAGAAAAATAGTAGACGAAGAATAAGTATTTAAGAAATGACCTTACGAAAAGTAACAATACTGACTTTCACTCATTTATAGGCGTGCAAGGAGGAAAGGAAAATGTTCAACAGATTTTGTACATTACAGACTAGCAAGTACATGAAGTACAAGTAAGAACTAATTTACATGCGTGTTCCAAAACTTTGTATATATTTTCTTTTCTCCTTGCACACTTGCAAACTAGGTTTTGACCTCAAAAGCTAGTTCCATTACTCTTCGTAATGTCATTTGTTGCATAATTATTCCTTATTCAGTATTATATGTTACCCTGCATGTACACATGTCCAAAATGATTGTCGCATATCTATAACTGTCTTCTTGGAAGAATATAATTTGATAATGATTTTGCAGGGTACTTTTAATACTGATACATGTGTATAATCGGGAAATGTATATTTGTGGTAAATTACATGGGAAAATAATTATACATACGAAAATTAGAATGAGTAAAACAAAATATTGCTAAATGGACAAAGAAGTTTCATTTTCGTTTTATTGTTCTTATTTACTGCTCTTTTGACATTAAATTTGCCACATACGTGTCTCTGCTGATTATACACATACTAACATTATAAGAAATACCGCGCGAATTCGTTATAAAATTATATTTCTACAAAAACATATTTATAGACATGCGACAATAATTTTGGACATGGGTGTACATCACATGCAGTACTTGTGCAAATTAATTCTCAGAAATCTATTTTTCTACTTTTACATGCATGGCTATCATTTTATCTGCTTTAGTTAACACAACGTGCATGTAATCTATATACACAATGCTTGTTAAGTGCACTTCCGGTGCATGTGCTGATACCATGCCTGTATAATGCCGAGACAATGCATGTACATAACATGTTTCGTACATGTAACAACGCATGTATTTCACCTGTTTCCTTGCTGGCAACAGGTTTTATATACTTGTACAATACATGGGGCATGCACCTGTAACATGTATGTTACATATCTTAACATTCTATTTCCATGCAATGAAGCATCTAAGCAACAGGCCTGTTTCGCACATGTATAATACATGTACAGCACATGTTTCTTACATGTTTTACATCTGCTACATGCAAGCAGCAGAGGCTTTCCAAACCCGTAACATGTATGTGGCATGTACCTGTCACATGTACAATTTTTATAAATTCTCCACCTGTAACATGCATTTCACATGTATGATTTTTCCATGTTCTCCACCTGTTACATGCAAGCAGCAGATGTTTTTCATACCCGCAACATGCATTTCACATGTATGGTTTTTCCATGTTCTCCACCTGTTACATGCAAGCAGCAGATGTTTTCCATACCCGCAACATGCATGTCACATGTATGGTTTTTACATGTATACATACATTACATGCATGTTTCGTAAGTACTTTTCACATGTACCAGGCAAAAGCTATTTATCATACACGCGTATAACTTGTGTTCAGCATGCATGTTACAGACATTATACATGACATGTACATCACATGTTCTATACTGGTACAGCGGCTGTACTTGCACGTCTTCTTCGCTGACAGGCACTTTACATACGTTTTTATGGTAGATCTACTAGGGTATCTACCATACAAACACCTGTGCAGTAATACCTGTTCATGCCGTGTACATGTTTGCTCAACATGCATGTGTAGGGCGTTCAAACTGGGGTCATTTTCAGGCACCTGCACATGTACCTGTCCCACAGGTGGATAAAGGGCCTGTGTTACATGCGCCTGTACATGTGCCTGTTTTTTTCATAAGGGAAGTGCTAGACTGCTATTCCCGGCACATTATCTCGTATATTTCAATACTTTGTATATTGTATTATGGTACAGAACTTATACGATGCCGTCACCGGAAAAAATGGATAGTCGTCCTTCTACATATATTCAGTAGTCAATATTATTGGAGGTCTTGGACAAGCCTGAGTATAATTTTACTAGCGTATACCGCCGCGTGCTACTCTAACAATATTTTTCCTCTCTTCCTGTCCCTGCGTTCCATTCCTCTTCATATTTAAAACTAAATGCAAGTGAGTAGCACAAACACGCTAAAAATGCAATATTCAAGCTCTCATCCGCCCTTACGATAACATTTATACAAAATTTCAACATTCTGCATCTAATAATTTCGGACCTCTGGTAAACGGTAAAATATAATTCAAGGTCCCCATTCCCCTTAGAGCACGCAATTCCCAAAATCTTCTCTTATTTACAGGCTAGAGATCAAGAATATTTATTCAAAATATCACGGTTCTACACTTATCAAAAATCTGACGTACGAAAAAAAAAAAAAAATTAAGTCCCACATTCTTCCCACCCACTGGAATGGAGGAACATTTTACTGGAACACATGTTAAGTTCGATCTTTATTTCTTAACATTGTCATATCTTCATACCTCAGTGTCTGATGGTGGTGTCATCTTCGGATCTATACATATATTGAGATCAGGTATCTTTAAGTTCACTTCATTAGTCAATTGAAGTCTCAATTTCCGGATTTCCAGCATTGCCTTATGACGAAAGCCATTGTCTTCACAGAACTGCTGCGTACAACCTGCATACTCGGCAGCGCCTACGGCACGGATAAGTACCATTGGATCCCCAAGTAAGAGTCTGTTGCCAGTACCTGCCCACGCTCTTCGTGTCTGGATCCATTTCATCCTCGTTTCTTTGGTGAGTTCTTTCGAGAACCGATCACCCACAGGAGTTTCTAAGAGCACTTCTTGAACAGATAGCGCAGCAACCATACAAATGGAATACGGAAGTAAGTGATGTTGGTGACTTAATGCTAACATTTTCCCGTACCTTGGTGCCACAGGAAAAGCTGCTATAGCATAGCCCAAAGGCGTAACTTTTGACATCCAATTATCTAGAAAGAAAATAAATGAAAGAAAATAACATTAACTCCTATGCTTTTCAAATTGACATTTATCATTTCATATTTGAAGCATGTATCCAAATACTACATGATATGGACCAAACACATATTTTACAATATACGTATGAAAATCGAACAACAGAACACATGTAGCAAAAGCTACCTCTTTCTGCAATCTAGGTCGTCATGAATTACGGACATAAACCATTTAATTCAATTATTTTATATACTGCGGACTTTTAATAAGTGCTATATATAGTACACTGTCATCTTGATTCCCCTACAATTATTTTACTATTATGAAAATAATTTATTCAGAATCAATTAACTCATATGGAGTCAATATACGCAGTCTGAAAGTTAAATATTGAGATTAATTTTCCTGTAGAGAAAAGAAAGATATTAGAAACAAATGATTGTATGCCAACAAAATACAAACTGGCATCACTGCATTTTAAACATGATGGACAGTATGACGTCATATAAGTAGTGGGAGACAGTTGTCACGTTAACAACATGCGAATATTACAAATACTGTTTGAAACTGGGCACAAGTGCTACCGAGATCGTGGGAATACTTGTTTGTCTCGTGTTCACATATTCAGATGGTATGACCAATTTAAAAGTAAGTGTGGATTCAAGATGAAACAAGAACTGGTCATCCAATTTCAGTGTGCAATGAAGATCTCATCATAAAAAGGAAAGAACGTTACAGAGGATTATTATGTCGGATGGTTGTTAAATAGGTTTGTTGTAAGCCGGGAAAATATATGTTAGGTCTTAGTGCAAGATTTAAGAAAGGAAAGGTCACATCTTGGTGTGTACCTAACTTACTGTCTGACAATCAAAAACGTGCAGTAGTTGAACAGGAAGTTTTGTCCCGAAAACAGTGTAAGCCCATTTATACCATGTGACTATTTTCTTTTAACAAAACTGAAGTTGCTGTCAACAAGGCGGTTCTTTGACAATGTTCAAGACATCCACAGAACTGTGACACAAAGTCTTTGGGACATATCGCAAACAGATATGCAGAAGTCGTTCCAGTCGTTGCTTGATCGTGTCACCCGTTATATCAATTTAGAAGGAATTTACTTTGAATAAAGAACAGGTACCATTCAACTGTCTTGTTTCTATTTCATTCAATAAAATCAGTTTCATTATTTAATTGTCAGAGTGTATAGAATACTTCACACTCTTACAAAAAGATATTAGCTAAAAACTCGTACATTAATAGTTTCGTTATGATTTATATCAATTGTTCCCTTTATTTACTAAATAAGTAACGAAAGCAGTAGTTTTCTACCCAGTTAAACTTTATCTCTCTTCGAAATAATAAATTGCTTCATTGTCCTACTGATGAGAATTGAATTTCACTCTAACTTTTACAGAATTGTCAATTTCAAGAAAAATACATGAAAAATAAAAATAAAAATTTAGTTTTCTAAAAGGTATAAGTTAACGTAGCAGGTCTATTCCATGTTTGGAACTAAGGCCCTTGAGGATTAGTTTTACTCTCACCTCCACTTATGATTTTCTTACCGGATTTAATTTCCTTTTCTGGTGCTTCAAGAGCTCCTAGGAGAGTTAACCTTTTTTCAGCAGATTTTAACTGCAACATATCTGGAGCAGACGGAAACGGAAAATTCACTACCTTATCGATTTTCATTGTCTTCATTTGGAGTACCAAATCATCGACAGGTTGTCGCTGGATTTCGGGAACAGAGAACGTTTGAAATTCATCGTTGAATACTGCTGAAGAATATAACCTAGTGGAAGAAATAAACATTTTAATATAACACAAATACAGGTAATGCCTTTTACTATACCACAACATGTAATCCATTTGGGTGAGAAGGAAGTTACAATAAATATTTATGCCTAACAATAAAAACCAACATTCACAAATCTGAGTTTCAAATCTACTATTTTACATTGAAGTTCTTTCGGAATTTATCTTCTGGTATATTACAGCCCGTAAAGTAACTCTTTTGGTCTGTTAGATATTTCTCAATATTCTTCCCTGTTTTATTAGTTACAGTTAAAAGTATCTATTAAGTTACCTGACTAGAAGTCTGTGTTTTGGGTCCGACACTTCTTTTGCGATTTAAAAAAAAAAAAAAAAAAAAAAAAACTTTTTTTTTTCTATTTTGCAAATAAAGGCGAAAGCTCTATGGAAGAATTGTTCCTACATGTCGTACTTCACTTATAGGATTTAAAGGATATGTAAACATAACTCACCCTCGCCCTACTATAAGTATTTGTTTTAAAACAGTAATAAATCTAAAATATTTTGTCATTAGTTATCAAGTAAGTACATCTTAGAATGTTTACAACAATATATGGATAGTAAAAGCTTCTAAAACATTTTTCCATACGGAAGTAATATCCAAGGGTAATTAGTAATAATTTTTCACTCTTTATTACACTTGGATATTACATTTTATAATAAACTGTTATTATAATGTAAGATAAGGTAAAGGTTTCAGTACTGTGTAGTTAAAAACATTTTTTAAGGGATATCGACTTCGATGCTGATTAAGCTCACTTTGAGTGAAGGTTTCAGACAAATCAACTGCATCAAAGGGTATTCCCATGACAGATCTCTTACTAGTTAACAAGCAACATCCTTAACCGACAGCAAGACAAACGCTTCATAAAGGTAATTAAACAGAAAATGAATGGGTACACGAAAACGATTAAATTCTTTACTCAGACAGACATGGTTGGGAAAAAAAGTACGAAAATCTAGCACACGGTATTTACTGCGAAATATTTTGGCAAGCTTACCTGTAACAATGTCCAGGACCAATTCTGCCAGCTCTTCCCGCTCGCTGGTTTGCGGAAGCTTTTGATGTCCAGGTAACATGAAATGCCGAGACGCCTGTGGTTTTGTCATAGAACTTTGTTTTTACTTTCCCTGAATCAATAATATACTTGATATTGGGTATCGTTAAGGAAGTTTCTGCAACGTTTGTAGACACAACACATAACCGACAACCTTCTGGAGGAGGCAGGAATACCTAACCAAACGAAAAGACTATTAAATATTTTACGTACATATTGAATAAATTATCACACGTTGTCTCACATATACATTGCATTTTTTTTTTATTTACATTATTTTCTTGAAGAATTACAGAAGCTGGCATGTCGAAAAATGCGTTAATGCAAAGATTTTTGGGAAACTAGTGTCGCGGGATGAAAATAATTACATTTTAATAAGAAAATAAAAACTGGAGGTCCCTTGTCTTCCATCACACTAACATCACTAGATTCTACAGGTAAAATTGAAAAATAAAAGAGGAAAAATGGGAATTTCACACGAACACAAATAATACTACCAGAATGTACAGAACAAGGACGAAAATCAAGAAAATATGGCGAAAATAATTGTCTTTAGTTTGTAGTTACCATGCTGTCTTTAGTTTAATTTTAAAGTTTCCCTTTGCACTTTTTTCTTGTATGTGTACGAATGAAAGAGATCAATTACTTTGTACTTCGATATACGTTATAGAACATAGTATGTTATGCGGAATTACATGTAACCACTTTTTATTTTCACTAGATAGTTTTGCTTACTTCCACTTTGAAATTCGCTGTAAATTTTATCCGCTTTTGCTGTTTTATTCAGACATGTGTGTTTTGAAGCAACATCCATTGACGGTTTCACAGATATATATATTATCAGATAAAATGTTTTGCGTGATCGTGTATCTTCGTTTTTTTTTTTTTTTTTTTAAAGCTTGGTTACTTACTATTACTATTATTACTGAAAGATAGTTCAGTTGATATTCATTCTTTCTAAAAGTTGAGATGTGGAATACTTGTACTTAATAAGTTCTCTGTAGATATGAAATGTGACAAGAAATAGCACATGCCATTTGAACATTCACGTCGTAGTTTGCTGATTAGTTGTTGGTCTATTGTTCTTTCTATGGAAGATTGTGTATTTCAAGTAGTTTATGACTTTAACCTGTTTTGTCTTGAATCATAAAATAAGAATCAGCAAGAGATAATATGTTGTTCTGATGTGTGTTTCATTCATGTGATAGAAATACTTGAAGATATCTGTGGTGAGAAGTTTTCCGTGATGTAGTATAAATAAAGTGTGTTAAGTCATCTGGAGCTGAGAAATAGACAATTCATAATTATAACACTTCGGCCTACACCATCATTAATATACTGATACATATTTTGTAGTCAGATCAAGAACTTCAAGAATTATTATTATTATTAGTTGTTTTTTTTTTTTTTTTTTTTTTTTTTTCCTTAATTTAGATGTGTTAATGTTTGACATTTGGTAGTCACTTCGAATAGCGATATTCGAATAGACACCTATAACTTGAAACTACATTTTCTGCACCTAACATGTTGTCATATTGCACTAAATGCTAGTTGCTCATGTTGATTGTAGAGAGAGAGAAAAAAAGTACCTATTTCTGTGTTCAATTTCTTAGCTAAGATGTCGCTGGATAGAAAGGCTCATGCAACTAAATGGCGTATAAATTTCAAATTATTGTATTTTTGTGATAACATCTGAAGGACAAAAGCATCCTTTTCTTTCTTTCGTGTTAACCATCAGTTTGGGTATGTTTCTGGCGTAAGTTTTATTATGATGTGGAACTAAGTTTCCTTTTAAAGCAATTTATTAAACGTTTTTGGAGCTATCATTCGTTTTCATGGTACAAATATGACAATTTTGAATACCTGTGACACACACACACAAGCTCATCGATGACACAATGTTTATAATGTTATATGAGCTACTTAAAGGTTTGCGCCTAAAGTAATCACAATAAAATTTTTGGCTTATGCTTGCACACTAATTCGATTCTCTTTATGTCATGCACCAGCATGAATTCCATTAACAATACTCTTTCTGCAACAGACGTTAAGTTCGTATGACGGATAGATTAAGTTATAGGGGCTGCGTTAGCTCTGTGGTATAGAGCTTACTTCTGGTGTGTGATGTCTTTGGTTCGATCTCAGCTCGCGTCAAGTGGACATGGTGGTGAGTGAACTTCGTGTGCGTGGGTTTTCTCAGGGCTCTCCCGTTTGTTCCCACTTTCTTCATTCCACCATTTATTTCATCACCGTTTCTCTTAGTCTCAGTGCATAATCGTGGGACATAAAACTACTTTTATGCTGTTTTCTATTATGAATGGTAAATAAATACAGGAAGAAAGTATTTACAGTGAAATTATTTAGCGAAGCTCAAGCATACGTTTTAATGCTTACTCGACTAACGTTTTAGGTATAACATTACATAAAATTTGCAAAGAATCCTAAATTATTTTATGCCCCCTTTAGTAATCAATTAAGGTTGTTCCTTATACCATTATAAATGTGACAGGTTGGGAACTTGCAAACGTGATGCATTGATATCTATGCCTGTATTCCTACTCACAGAATTTTATGCAAACATTCTAAACACAATTATATTATTAGAAAGGAATAAACTTTATTATACAAGCTTATTATAAGAAGTTGCCTATGTAACATTTACTGTTCTACCACATTTCAAGAGGAAAAATCTAATTCTTCTTTGGGGAAAATAAACAATTTTTATTTTAGATTTTAACTTCCCGTGAAATGGTCAAAACTGATTGAATCCATCCAAAAATTACTTAATGTGAAAGACAATTATATTTGCAGAACATTTTTCTTGTTTCTTCACTTTTTCACAATTATAAATGTTTTACAGCTGTTTTAAACTCACGCTTCTGAAACGAAGTATATAATCTGAAGTCGGCTAGTTCTACTCTTCCTACTATAAACTATTTAGTATTATTACATAATATTTGTACAGAAATATAAAATATGCACCTTTGATTGTCTTTCGCTAGACAGTAAAGAGTACAATGGCAGGACCCACATTGGCTGAGACAGAGCAGAGCCCTGAAATAAATACTCTTCGTCTTCATCTTCCTCTTCCACAGTATTCAAATCTTCGTCCAAAAGGTCGTAGTCTGCATCATCCATTGGCAGAACAGAATAACTAAAAAGAAAAATTAAAACTATGGGTACGTTTACGGAAAGAAATTTTGCTTACATGTACTCAATTCGCATTTATTACTTCAAAACTAAGCACCTTGAAACAAGGGAATAATTCCCTTTAAGCGCAGAGCAATTACAGTATACAAATAAGACCCTGTCCCACACAATTCCCTGAAGCAAGCTCAACCCTCAGCAACGTAACTGTAATTTTTGCCAACTAAGGATCTTTTGTGCCTTTAACATTTACAGGAAATAAAAATGGAATGTAACTGTGTAGGTGTTCCGAATGTTTACTAAAACCATGGATCATAAGAACTACATCATTAGGCACCTGATACCTACTGTCATTTACGGGTTTTATAGAGATGTTTAAAAGAGCTGTTTCCATCCAATTTTGAATTTCAACTTTTAAGTCTTTTTTTTCTACTTTTCAGGATAATCATCTCAGAAAATATCATACTTTGCGGAATGGGTATAACGCATTACGAATATGAATCCGAACATTTTAAAAGAATATAGTAGTACAACAACCGTCACAAAAACATACTCCATACTATTGTGTCATCAGTAACTTGGAATAAATGAATGACGTAAAGATAATGTAATTTGCTACATGTTACCGTAAGTCGTGCTTATATTCATTAATTTGATATAAAGTTAATGAAAAGGAAAAACAAATATGGAGTGGTTACGGACTTTTTCTAGCAATTATATTACACACAAATCTACTAGGTTCTAACAACATTCGAGTATCTTGTTGTAATTAAAGCAAAAAAAAAAAAGCGACTGGATGACATCTGTCTATGTCGATTATTTGATTTCTATTCCTTTGAACTCGCAAAATTTTCCTCTTATCTTTAGGATACAAAAAAGAAGTGAAAACGAATTTACAATTTTCTGTAAATTCTAAATCAGAATAGGAATAAAATAGTCGAAACAATTTAACATAATTCTATAATCTGTTAGGTACACTCATGTCCAAAATGATTGTCGCATATCTATAACTGTCTTCTGGTAAGAATATAATTTGATAATGATTTTGCAGAGTACTTTTAATGCTGATACTATGTGTATAATCGGGAAATGTATATTTGTGGTAAATTTCCCTAGGAAAAGAATTATAAATACGAAAATTAGAATGAGTAAAACAAAATGTTGCTAAATGGACAACAAAGTTTTATTTTCGTTTTATTGTTCTTATTTACTGTTGTTTTGACATGAAACTTGCCACATACATGTCTTTGCCGATTATACACCTACTAACATTATAAGGAATACCGGGCGAATTCATTATCAAATTATATTCCTACAACAACATATTTATAAACATGCGACAATAATTTTAGACATGAATGTACAAGGATCAGAAGTTTAAGCTTAAAGATCTAGTCATTTTCGACTCGCTGAAATGTACATTTAGTACTCCTGACAGGACTGTTTTCAGATTTCTTTAGTGAGCAAAGTGTAATGCGGTTTGGTGAAGTATGAAGATTTTTCTTTTCCTTCTACAGATATTTCGCAAACACAAGCCCTCGCAGAACAGAATGCATATTTCAATACCATTAAGATGATGGAACATGTTTTCGTTACCATGATAATAAATTGAAAGAATGACTGTTTTCTTCAAGAGGCAAAATAGTCTTAGTAAACATAGATGGAATATATTGCTTCCTTTGAAGAGCTAAAGGCTTACGAAAACGTGAGCAAATCAACCTTGGAACTATCTCCAAAATGAAATAGCCACACAACCGAGATGAGTTTCCGTCTCAAGACTTGTAACTTGCTATATCCAGAAATGTATATTTCAGAATCATTCAGTGGCGGAGCAAGGTATTACCTAAAAGAAACTTAAGGATTCATGGAAACGCAATTAAATAGAGTGAGTGAAAGTGGGCTACATGAATCGAATAGCTACAACGAAGCAATAATGTTTGTTGCAAGTCACTGCTTCAACCAATTTAAAGATGGCGCAGAGGATTTAAGTAAAACTATGTGTGGTCGACCAGCTCCAACAACAATATATAAGTGTTCCGAGGAAAATTACATTTAAGACGAAGAATAAAACAATGTCATTCGTCAGTCAAATGATAATTCACTGTGTAACCCACACGTTTTCAAGTGAACATTTCGTATATAACCTAAATACGAGGGTGGTTTGAAAAAGCAACTTGGCTTGATATTACAGGAAACAATTTGAGTTTTTTTTTAACGTACTTTGTTTTTGACATGGTGTACTCAAAGTTCAACACACTTGTCTCAATGTTTCTAAGGCATCGCGATTCGTTCGCGAAAATGAGTTTCTTCGAGGTTTTCAAAATATTCGTTTACTTCCTGTAGGGTCCCTTTATTTGAGTCAAATTTCATTCTGCCAGGAAAGTTTTGAATTTCGGGAATAGATGGTAGTCCGAGGAAGGCAGAATGCGGGAACAGTTCAAATTGCAGCTCGCCCAATTTCTGCCTGCGGCACAGCTTTTTCCTGTGATGGAGTGAGGAAATGCGGCACACATCTTACGCAAAGTTTTTCTTATGAGCAATTCATTATGCAAAAATGAAAAGAATCCACTCAGTTGACATGCTTTGGCTTCTACTAACTCGCAAACTTTCCCTCATTTGTCGGTTATTATGGACTTTTATCGATGATTTCGGGTGTCACAGCTGATTTCGAGGCTACAGGGTGTGGTGCATCTTCAATGCTTGTTTCTGTCACGCTTAAATTCATTTACTTAAAGTCTAGATGTTTTATAGAAAGTGGGTCACCAAATGTCACGAATATCATCTCATGAATTTCCTTCGCTTTTTTCCCATCCAGAAAAAAGAATCGCATATTATTTTAGAATATTAAGAATCGCAAGAATAGAATATTCATTTTTCAGTTACTCAAAATATTTCTGTTAAAATAACTGTCAAATAGTGAATTAGTGTAGAATGACTTGAGACCACAGATTATTTACTCATAGAAAGGAAACTGCAAGACTATAGTTCAGTGTTCTCATTCTGGCATTACAGACACAAGCAGAGATCCACATATAACTATACCCTGTGAATTAAACTGTTGTTTGTGATAATACCTGCTGGCCAGGGTCTTTTGAAATACCTTCAACTCAACATTTTCTGCTCTAAACAACATAAAAATAAACTATCAACTGCTTAGTTACTTACTTGTCCAAATTTATTTCAGGAAAAGTGACATCTTTTCTCCGCTTTCTAGCATTTCTTATCACTTCATCTAAATCTTCATCAATTTCACTTCCATTGTCTTCCTCTTTTTTCTCTTCATTTTTCTTTTCTTTGGACGCCTTTGTAGTAGATTTATATGGAAAGGTTTTCCTAAGTCTTCTTACCAAAGTATTCACTTCTTGTTGTCCTAAGTGCAACAAATACATATGACTAGTATATCTTCTATAAACCAGTCACACAAAAAAAGATTCACACTGAACTACGAAAATATTTATCGCTCAATATTTAATAAATATGATTAATAGAACCTCTTCCTCTCATTATGTGACGCACAAGCGTTTATCTATGTGTTATATCGTTTGGGACAAACCATGAAAGAAGCGTCCTACAGCAGAAGATATCTAATTCTTAATTACAAAACGTCACAAATTAACAACTCATTTAAAAGCGATATTACAGTATATGGAATATATTTAATAAAGGACATGCATTTGCATTTCTTAAATTATACACACAGTAATTCTTACATTACCTCACAATGCTGAGTCGACTTGGAAATTTTATACCTCAAATGATACCTAAAACGAAAGTTACAAAACAGAAGATGAAAATATTTGGCTATTATGGAGTGTTATTTTTAAAGAGTCCAGCAAAACAAATTACCTGTAAGGAAGATAAGGATGCCCCCTTCAGGAAGTTGCGTATGAATTTTACATGCTTTTGCGTATGCTTCCTGCACATAGTTCTCTGCTGTTCTTTTGTTAAAGTGGATAGTAACTGGAAACTGTCTCGATTCAACCTAAATCGTAAAACACAGAAAAGATCTTTAAGTAAAAACTTGAAGTAACTTTCTATAATTACCTTAAAAACTTAACAATAACTTCGAAAAAATGAAATCTTTCAGTTTAACTCCCATTTATGCCATTTACGCTAAGGGAGACGATGATTAAAGCAAGTTAACGATGATGGAAGAACTGGTGGAATAAGAAAGTGGGAGGGAACGGGAGTAACCCACGAAAACCCCGGACACAACGCTGTCCACCACAAACTTACTTGCCCGGGATCGAACCAGGAACTCCGCGCACCAGAGTTAAGCGCTTTATCAATGAGCCACCATGCTCCCAACATTAATTTTGACTCCATTTGCATTAGCTAATGTGCTAAATGCATCAAAACAAATACTAAATTAAAAACTTATTATAAATATAAAAATACCTTTATTACAGGTGGCTGCTGTTTAAATAACCGTGGATTCTCTGTGAAATCTTCCACTCGCAGTGTAGCTGACATAATAATGAGCTTCAGAGGATTCCCTCTTTTGTGCCTCAGAGGAACGATTCGTGATAAAAGACCAATAAGAATATCAGTGAAAACACTCCTTTCATGAGCTTCATCTATTATTATCACTGAATATCTCGACAACGTAAAATCCTGTAGTAAAAAAAAAAAATAATAAAATATTTCAGTAAAACTTGATTTTAATGGAACCATAAAGTTCTATAGTTATTATTATTATTATTATTATTATTATTATTATTATTATTATTATTATTATTATTATTATTATTATTATTATTACAATTGCTTCAAACAAACGGAATTACCCACCTGCGATATACAAGACAGTAATTTCTATGTTAAACTCAGGTTTTTGAGAGTACATGCTTCAGTGTCTACTATCAGTAAACTCTATGAACTAATACAAATAAGAGTTATTATTGCATGTAAAAAGCTTCAACCAGAACACAATGATGAAAAAGTTATTTGAAAATTTATAATATTACGTACATCTACAATTATTATACTTACAATATTACATACATCAGCTATACATACAATCAGCACCGACCTCTTTGCTCATTCCATAGAAACATTTGTTTGAAGTAAAATATTTGAAAATAAAAATACAATAGACAGGGGAATTCTGAATGGGGAAAAAAGTAGTTTTTGATTACGAAAAATTCTCTTCTCTTCTATGCATCAAATGTTACTTTAAGATCAGTAAAATTGGTTACTTAAATCATCATCGGTTCTAAACGAAGTTGTTCCGCATCAGCAGAAGGTCAAATGACGAAGTTAGGAAGTTTTCCAGGTTTTAATGTACACAGCGGACAAAATAGGTTCAGTATTCAAAATGTCCAGGGAAAACGCAAATTTTGCCATTACGAAGCGGCCTTATGATTAAAAGACAAAAATCAAGATTTCGATTGCTCATTTAAAAAGTCATATTATATATTAGTCCTGTTATATATCAAGTCTTGTTAGCACATGAATTCGTAATTTCTATTTTGCGTTATTCGTTCCTTTTTTTTTTTTTTTTTTTTTTTTTTAAATATAAGAATACTTCATTGATAAATAAAATAAAAATGTAGTTTCCATTAACACAACTGTAGCAACAATTTCATTTCAAAAATCTCCCTCTTAAAAGTTAAACACTATCATATCACCTGCGTTTCAGTTTAAACAGAATGATGTGTCATTTCCAACTTATGAAGTTACCAATAAAGAAGTTCTTCAAGAAACGTAAATTTTAAAAAGATACGCATTAATGACAGTGAAAACACACTGCTGAAATGTGTGCATATAATGCTGCCATTTGGGTGCTTCGATAAGTACTGAACTTCTGTTATTAAAGCTGTAATGATTTTGTTTATATTTTATATGGCAACATATGATTTATACTAGTATACCGAACTAACGGAAGGATATGGATGTGTGTTTTATCCAACAATGACCTAGTACAGATTTCAATGAAACCTTCAGCGAAATTTCAGAGTGAACACAGGTACTCTTGACTCCACACACCATCTGATGACCTAGGAGGTGAAAGACGGTACGCGAAAAATTGATCATTACAGTGAACCTGCTTCACTTCAACCACTGAATATAAAGATAATAAATTCTGTATATCAAGTCTTCTTATTTCAGATAACACGAAAATATCACTCTTTTGCATAAATTCACTATGGCGGGCACAGAGTGGAGGAGGAAATCGTAAGATATAAATGAACAAAATTTGGCATATAGAGGCTCTTGACACACAGAAAAAGAATATTTTATTCATCTGCACTCACCCTGAAGGAGAGTGGGGGAATTTAACTATTATTACGTAATCTTTTGAGCTGCTGGGGGGCATGAAAGCATAAAACTTGGTACAAGAAATATTTAGTCTATACATTTCACACAATTTTCATAAAAATGTTTCTAAATAAATAAATAAAAAAAACTCCATTCGTGTTTTATTTAACTTCCACTGTTTTTTCAAAGATAACTGACGGACTGTCTTTATCATCAGAGTTACAATGAAAGAATTATGAAATCTCACAATCTTTGTGGTACAATTTTAATTGTTACATTGTTATTGTATTCTTTTTCAATATGTAACAATCAAATATTGTTAAAACGTTAAATTTAATTCAAATTTATTATATCAATAGAGTTTTTATAGTTTTTATTATTAGTAACAACTGAAAATTGAAAATGAAGGAAAGATAGCTTTCTGATATATTAATTATCAAGAAAGACCTGGGATGATTAGATCACAACGTATATAGGGTATATACATATAAAAAAAGATTTTAAAAATCAACTCTTATTGATCTCCACTTAAAGAGTTAATTTCTATCATCATCCATCCCAGCAAATGTAATACTACATACACCATTATATAGGGAAAATATATCCTACAAAAAAGTCACAAAATGATTAATAATATAAATTTGCATATCCGCAGAGTCTCCGACCTCAGCCTTCCAGCTTTTGTTTCCTCGTGTTATGGGGTGAGACCACTCGTCTCCAACATTCTTAACATTCCCGTTGATGATGTGGTCATTCATCACTTGATAGAGGCAATTGACGTTTGGCAATTTTTATTTGGACAAGATATGCCATCCACATTAGAAGTACAGAAAAGCTGGGACAAAATAATCTTAAAATCAATTATTGAACAAGAGTTACTTTTGGATAATGTATTTGATATAGCTCGCTTTAAGGCCTTACAAGAAAAAGAATCTGGCGCATGGTTGCAATCAATTCCATCGAGAAATATTGGAACTTTCATGGATAACAATTCTTTTCGTCTTTGTGTTGCTCTACGCCTTGGCATGAACATGTGTAAAAAATTTACATGCATTTGTCGGGAGCAAGTCAATGAAAAGTGTTTGCATCCATTGAGCTGTCCTAAAAGCGCAGGCAGTGTGTCCCGTCACGCTGAATTAAATGATATCCTAAAGCGTGCTTTGGCCAGCATAGACGTGCCTTCAATTTTAGAACCATCAGGTTTATCAAGGGATGATGGAAAAAGACCAGATGGCATCACGTTAATTCCCTGGGAAAATGGGCAATGTCTAGTATGGGATGTCACTTGTGTTGATACTTTTGCAGCTTCTCATATCGTATCAACATCTAAGGAAGCTGGGAGTGCGGCAGAAACAGCGTGCAGACGAAAACATTTAAAATATAAATGCTTAAAAGAAGACCATTTTTTCATTCCCTTTGCTGTTGAAACAATGGGTGTTTTCAGCAAAGAGGCAAAGAATCTAGTGAAACAAATAGGTTCACAGTTGGTTGCGAAAACAGGAGATCCGCGGAGCAAACAATTTTTAATACAGAGACCCAGTTTAGCAATTCAGCGGGGAAACGCAGCTTGTATTTTTAAATCATTCCCCTCTGCTCCTATTATGGAAGAAGTTTTTTATTTTAAATAGTTAATCCGTTCCACGCTAGCCACATCTACCATCAAGTACTGCTATATGAAGGTTCAATTATATCACATTGCACAGCACAGTGTTGCCTGGAATTTCGTATATTATGTAACGCATTGATTCTTTGTACATCATTTTGTATATTTCGGTTAACTTTTTATCTATGACAGGTTGAGGATTTTTCTTTTAATGTTTTGCATGTCTAATTTATTTTATGTTCTTTGGTTTGTCATTTAATTTACATTTTTATATTATGTATGTCCGTTTATAAATTTCCTTTTTGTTAAATTCTAAATGTAAAATAATTCGGTTAAGTTGACTATATACGTCCATATACTGTGTACTCGTGCAGGTTAATTATGATACATACAAATAACAATACAAATATTAAAGCCCAAAAAAAAAAAATGCATTAAACTTAAACGTTGTAACAATATTTAATTGTTTCACATTGAAAAATAAAATTATACCAATGTAACAATTAAAATTATACTGTAATGATTTACAACTCCCGAACTGATCGTAACTCTGATGACAAAAGCAGTCAGTTGCCTTTGAATCATCAGTCCAAATAAAATAAAACACGAATGGAACATCAAGAAATTTTATTTAATATGTAGCCTTGTTCATAAAAACCTGGCCATACACTTCCCCTTTAAAGACCACATTTTCACAACCATACATAGGAAATTTTAATACTTTAGCTTAAAGGTCTCAACTCTCCAAAGAAAATTCAAATTTGTTCAATTTAACTCTGTTAATGAATAATATTAAAAGGCAACTACTAGTAGATTCTCTTGGGTACATATTCAATTAAAAGATTCACTCACCTTTACCCACAGCTGTTACGAAAAGAAATCTTTCAGTTTAACGTCCCACGATGTCCGTTAGGCTAAGGGAGACGACGATTTTAGGCAAGTGAATAATGACGAAAAAATTGGTGAAATGATAATGTGGGAGCAAACGGAGTACCCCGAGAAAATCCACGAACACGATGCGCAGCTATTACGTTTTGTCTAGGAATTAATATCTTCTATATTTCAGCCCATTCTGGAAATATAGCACGAATAATCGTTTCAGGAGCTAGAAGACACTAATTGAACATTATTTTTGTTGCTCTGTCCTCTAATAAAATCAAACCAAGTATTAGAAAAGCTACTATGCATGCCCATTTTACTCTTGAAATTGAGGTAACCAACATCGGATGGTTTGTTCTAATTGTAGTATACAAAATCACTTGCACAGAACAAACGTAGTTCTGTCAGTGATTGTTTTCTGTAACGGAAACACAAGATAATTATTTCAATTAATAACAAAGAGATTTCGTGTATATATAATAAAAACAGACAAAATTAAAAGCAAATGAAGGAGTTTCTTGGAGTGTGATTTTGTTACAATTAGGTAGAAAAAAACATCCAATTGTGATTACTCGATTTCAAGAGACAATGTTAAACATATGTGGTGCTTTTTCAAACACGTGGTTTTATTTCGTTACAGGACAAAACAATAAAAATAATGTTCAATTAATGTCTTCTAGCTCTTGAAGTGTTCGTGACCACAGACCCAGGGCTGAAATATAGAAGATATGGATTCCTTAACAAAATACAATAGCCGTGGATTTACGGTACTTTTTTTTAAATATAATAATAATAATAATAATAATAATAATAATAATAATAATAATAATAATAATAATAATAATAATAATAATAATAATAATAAAAGGTTTTGAAAGGTAAGTAACCAAGTTATTTCAACATGAGGTATAACACAATGAATAGGGCGGACTCAGACGAGAAGAGGGTTTTTCTGCACAATGTTGGATTGAGGGGCGACTTTGAAATGAGGTATTATGGGTACACCAGTGATTCTGAACTCCGGTAAGAGTTCCTCGATCTATAAATCAATGTACTAATAAAGTGTTCGGAAACAGCAACAAAACATTTTGGGCAATAATTACTCATAGGAAAATATCAGAGGCCACGATAGCTCAGTGGAGAACAAACACTGTTGCACTTTCTTAATTTCATTATCAGCTATTTATCACCTTTTCCCTTAGCCACCGTGCATAACTGTGGGACGTTACACTATAATTATATACGTATGTCTGAATATATATATATATATATAGATCAACATGCCAGTGGAAAAGTGTTACAGTGCCAGTGGAAAATCGCTCGGAATGATGTTAAAAAAAAAAAAAGTCGTATTTTGAGAACGTAATGTTGATGAAGATCGGGTACGAGAACAGAAATTATTTTAAGCCTAGGTTCCATTAATGTACTAGTGGATATGGAATGTGTGCCAGTTTTCAGTTATCATTTTTCGTTTCTAGCCGATCACATCAATCTGCTTCTACGGTTCAAGGCTAACCCTTCTGCCTCTTCTGTTTTACATCTACTGATCATTAATAAACTTTAGGCTCAAAATAATCACTATGTTCTTTCACTCGGTCTTCATTGGACATTTTGTTTTTCATGTTTTCGCATGAGGATTCAGTTCACAATGTTTCTTGGCGTGTTTGGGTACACTCTGGATGTTGCAATTATTTTCTCTTTAACTTAGCTCCTACCAGGTAAGAAAGATTATTCAGCTAGTATGTCATAAATCTATTCTACTTACGGTTTGAATTTCTTTCATGAGCACTCCGTCTGTCATGAATTTTATTTTAGTGTCATCCGTGACATTACCCTCGAAACGAATGAGGTAAGATACTTCCTTGGAAGTCAAATTCATTTCTTCTGCTACACGTTTCGACATAGATATAGCAGCTACTCGTCTTGGTTCAGTTATTCCTATCATCTTGCCATCTCTGAAATTGATACGAAAAATATCAAATACTTACAGTTTCTACTGCAACAACTTCAGTATCAGTCGGAGACGTAATATAAATATTTCTATTAAATTATTCAAAAATTATTGCTATACCAATCTTATTTTTTCACAAAGAAACACGTATAACAAACAAGAGGCTCCCTCATGGTTAACTGGTTTGCGTGATCGCCTTTGATGCGGCAGATTAGGGCCTAATTCCGTGTGGGAGATCGAGGTTCGTATTCCACTTGAGATCGCGGTCCACTCAGATACAGCCTGCTGAAAAGGGACACTTACCACGAAAGCAACATTTAACTACGCATGTCTGTCTTGGAAGAATAACCAAAAATCTTATCACTGACTAACGGGAATTCAAACATCAATTGTGGGACTGCCGGGCAGATGCTATACTAATGAAGCTACCAATAAATATAACGTCCTTTAAGTCTTTTTGGGGTTCCCGACTAGTTGAGTCACTGAGCTCCATTGGCAGAGCATCCGGCAAATGGGACATTAGAGTTCGAGATCTCGATAGCTCAGTAATCAGATTTTTTCGTTATTCCAACATTGCTCCGTATCTATTGATACTACAGGGCGGGCAAGAAGTATCATATTTTTAAGTTTTTACTTCTAGTTACATAATCCACATATTGTTATGAACTTTATGTCGTTTTAATGTCAAACTTTACATTTGATTATTCTCCATCAGATCTTTTGACATCTTATTGGGATGGTTGTTCGATTCATACTTCCTTAGGAGTCAATTCATTTCTTCTGCTATAAGATATGAAGTGTGACGATCTGTGACAAAGTGCAACGGTGGAGTGGTGAACATAGGAGAAATGCGGTTCTTGATGCAAAAACAATAAAAGATTGTCACAGAAAATTAATGAATCCCGGTAATGTAGTGGACATTGAGAGATCTGGTAGGCATTCGGCTGCAAAAAACCTGAAAAGATGAATGCACGAAGCTCTTCAAAATCCACAAGGTAGGATGCGAGAGAATGCTCTAACACATACGTCTATTTTCACAAACATTTATACTACAAATCTTAGAAGCTTCTTTATGTCCAACAGTTGTATCCAGATAATTGTAGTAGGTATATTGAATTTGTAATATGATACTCGCATGGCACGAAGAGTATCAAAATCTGTTTCAAAGCATCTGGAGTGATGATGAAGCTGTGTTTCATTTAGAAGGTGTCATTAATCGTCACAATAGGCCAGATACTGATTCCAGAGAGATGGTTCAAAAGAATAAAATAAACCGAAAGCTGACAGTGTGGTGTGGATTAAAGTCTTCTCGTATTACTATTTCCTTATTTCTTGAAAGATACCAGGAACGCTGAACATTATTTGGACATGTTAGTAATTTGGAATGGCCTACAATTTCCGAATGGTATAAGCAACTTTCACTGTTGCTTATGTTAGATGTTGCACGCCACTTTTTTGCCTTTAATGTTAGGAACTGGTTCAATGAGCACTTCCCAGGGTTTGGCTCACAGAATGGTCAGAAAGTTCACACCTGATCCTGTAATTTCATTTTGTGGGGATGGGCCAAGAAGTACCACATCTTAGACTGTAGATAAATATATTTTCAAGATCCGTCAGGCCATAACTGGTGTTCCTGCTCAGTTGTTTGGGAAGATCAGAGAACACATACCTGTCTTAAAAAGTGTGTAGCAAATACTGAACTACACATCTGAGTTGTATCTTTGGAGGAAGTACTGGCATACTATAGACCAAACATGAGGAAGACTGTAAGGTTGTGCTTTCAAAAGTTGAGATATATAAATAATTTAATATAGGGAGTTACTTTTCGCCCACCCTGTAAGTAAAGTATAAATAAAATAATGTAAATATATGTTTATTGTTTAATGTGGAACCCTATTCCGTGGAATTAATATTATGATTATGCATCAAAAGTGTTCCATCGATATGAGACGGGACCGCAATAGCCCCCTCAAAATTAGACAAATCTGCTCAATACAAAGTTTAATAATTAAAGAAAATGAAATGAAATCCTTCAGTTTTACGTCCCATGATTATGCCGGTTAGGCTAAAGGAGACGATGATGAGAAATGAATGAAAATGGTGGAATGAAGAAAGAGTACAGTGTTTAGTAATGATAAGTGAATTTTAGAAATCATATATTTTTTATTCATATTACTTAACGAAATCAAAAGATCCCGCAAAATTATATATATATATATATAAAGTGGCCCAAAAGTAGGTATACAGTCCTGTACTGATCGGCCATGACATTTTATATGATTTTCTTATTGTTATCCATACAGATATTGACTTAGTTTCTTGCTTATCTGTTCTTAATTGATTTTCATTTATACCTTAAGCTCGGAACAAACCAAGGCAAATAAATTCATTATTTTCATACATTAAAATGTCATACTTAATTCATGCTGGTCTTTATACCTACTTTTGGGCCATCCTGTATATATATATATGTATGTATGTACGTATGTACTGCGGACAAACAGAAATACAGGGACAAGAGAACAGTAAGACTTTTACTTTTTAACCTTTAACACCATGCCAGATTTTATGAAGATTGTTTAAATGGTCTAGGACAAGTTACAATATAAGAGGTGAAGAAAAGATATGTGAGCTCAGTTTATAAACTCGCTAGAAGCTTTGCTGCTGACCTCCGGAAATGTGTATTCAGCCCCAAATTTCTTACTTCTACTTGTTCTCGTTTGGACATCTTAAAAATGTATGTCTACATTAATACGTACTTTAATGTCACGGTGCTTTTATTTTTGTGTCAACTTCCTATCTTCAAGTTACTTTCACAGTAAGACTTCTATCTATCACTGTCAGTCACATAATCCCCATTGGTGGTGCATGATGTGAAGAGGAAATGGACGAAGAAAGACTCCATATTAGCTGTCCATTTTAGCTAGGAGTGAAATAAGAGTTTGGTAAGTGATGAGAAGGCAAGCTCTAAGCTCTAAAATAAATGCCTTGAGTAAAAATTTTTATTTATAAAATTAATAATCCGCTTTACATTTTACTTAGTCCATGAAATCAAAATCGCTAACCTGCGGTGCTTGGGGACCTGATTCGACCCCAACTTCGTCTAGTGGGTTTTGTGCTAAACAAACACCGTGAGTGTGACTTTTCTCGAGATGCTCCTCGCGCAGTGACTCAGTTGTAGGGCGTTCATCTCTGGTTCGATCCCAGCTGGCGCCAAATAAGCTTTGTGGAGAACAAATACCGTGTGCGCACATTTTCTCGGGGTTCGCCTATCTTCCTTAATCTTGGCGTATAATTGCAGAAACGTAAAACTAGAAAGTGCATTTTATTTTTGCGGGATTCTCCTGGTTCATCCCACTTTTTTCCAATTTGCCATTATCATCTCATTATCAGTCTTCTTGAGCCTCGGTGCATAACCGTGTGATGAATTAAAAAACAATCAGAGAAAGTTCAGTTGCCAGGACTTTGTATTTTCAATATTGAAGTTCGCGCTGGGATCGGTCCCATGGTCCTGTAATCCTGCTCACAAAGAATCTAGATAATGGTGCAAAATGGCCTATACTGTGAACACCATGATCTTGCATGATGGTCTGCGCATCTGTCAACTGCACCAGATTCAAGCCCGTGTTGTGTTTTGGGGCCGATGTTAATACCAGGTTCTATCCTTTATAACCTCGGTGTTCCTAAGGACGTCAGACAAAGATTCAACTCAATCTGAAAAACATCTTTTGACAGCGGACAAACTGAACATACTTGAATCCAATCCGCATTATACATGGCTTACAAATATCATCATATATGGCTAACAAATATCGAACTGATAGACTGAAATTATAATGGTGAAACCTTAACATTTTAGGACAGTAGCGCGAATTATACTCTAGGAGTTAGCTTAGGAACTTCTGAAAGTGGTATTATCTCACTTGATATAACTAATAACAGAGAAATCCATTTTGTCTTATGCTTCTATGGAAAATTCAGAGTTTGGTGAAGTACGGACAAAAGAGGTAAATATATGTAAGTAATATTTAAAATCATACCTTGCGTATCCTGCTTCGTACAGAAACTGCGGAACCTGAGTTGTCTTTCCACTACCAGTTTCACCAGCTAAAATAACAACTTGATTTTCACTAATAGCTTCCATGATGGCTTGCTCTTCAGCCAAAATAGGCAGTTTTAATCTCGCTTCTTGTATCTCAGGACGTCGTTCTACTGGAACAAATATTGCTGGTCTAGATGTTTTTTGTTTTGGGATTTGACCAGTTTGAGATTGTTTTTTCCTGTCACTTGAACACGAATTCACTTCAGGTGTTGTTGGAATGTTCTCATTATCACTATGTTCACTATCCAACACGTCTGCTTCTTTCGTAGACTGATCTTCAATCACTGTTTCATCTCCGTCTGAATTCTTTACATGTCCTTCATTTTCATATTCTTCCTCAGTCTCTCCATCCTCACTTGAGGAGCTGGATACCTGGCACACAGAAGAAAAAAAAATGATGAATTGCGGAAAAGAAATTACGTGTTGGTTAGTTTGGGATAGAAGAACAAGGGCTGAGATAAAACTGTAAAGAATATTTATATACAATAAAAAGTTTATGATCGCAAGAATTAAAATCCGCGTGATAAATGGTTCTTTTCTCGTGTTTGCAAAAATTATTTAAAGACATTATCCACATATTCCACTGTTTCATACATACTGGAGTTATATGAAAATAAAATAATTTTAAATACAGTTGTATGTGGCACCTAGGCGCAGATGGGAAGGCAATATTAAGATAGGTCTCGCAGAAACAGGAATACAAAGTAGAAACTGGATCCAGTTGGCTAAGGACAGAAGTCAATGGAACTCCGGCCATAGAGTTAGTTAGTTTGTATGTAATGTATCAAAAAATAAATAAAATTACAATAATTCTAAGGAATATTATACAACGTGTTGTAAGTTAAGGAGGAAGACTGCAATTGATCAGAGATTTTAAAGAAGACAATAACTACACCAAGACAAAAATATTAGCTGGAGACTACATTGCAAGGAAGTTCTCATTTCGCGTCAGGAGACATGATACTCATGGTACTACTGACTTGTTTACTTTATTTACTTTGGAAGTTCACGAAGCAATATTAAATGAAATCTACAGTTTAATATATGATTTACTCTAAAAGTTTCCACACAGCAATTGAAGTCTTTCACTTTGTGCTAGAGGAATATCAAACTAAACGAAACATTAAAAATACATCTCAACTGTCTATATAGTTGAAATTGACATCTATTTATTCCATTCAATTACCCCTTTACCACATATTACCCTATTTTCTAGTTTTTTTATGTCCAACATTTCAAGTGATATTATTATTCGAAAAATACTCGAGCAAAAAGAAACACATACCTCAAATCCTACTACATTTGGATTATTATTCGTTACAGGTTGCTGTTCTTCATCATTTAATAGATGTTTTCTCTTTTTACTACCAGCAATACTACTGATCTTCTGCACACTGTCATCGTTATTTGAATATTCATGTGTTTTAGAAAACTCTTTATTTGTTTCTGAAAATAAATTCTTAAGTCCTTTAGTCTGGATAGAAGTGATGGATGTCAAATGATTGAGATCCTCCGCTGATGCCTGAACTTTGGACAAGGCTTCCAACAAGCTATTTCTCTGTTAATAGAAAAGAACGATATAGTAGTAAAATGAACACAACAACCAAATAGCAAATGCCATACATTTAATATCTATATCCAGCTCAATAAACTTATTCTGAGACAGGTCCAATAACGTCAGACTGCTGTTCACAGTACTTTAATAGAAAGATAATAACTTCTTAGGTACGCGGTACTGAATTAAGAACATCACCTATTAAGTACTTCCGTACCGTTTTATACCAATCTAATTTCAATTTTGCCATTATGTACATACATAAAAGAGGTATCGTGGAAAATGAAACTCAAAAAGTTTTGTTTCTCAATATCAACGGTCTTTTATTATTATTATTATTATTATTATTATTAAAGGTTTTAATGTAATCTCCCTTTGTTGCTCAGTACATATCGAGCCTCTAGTGGGCGTAACCTGAATTTCCTGCCATAGGATTTTAGATTGATTGGCTGCATTGGAATTTAGCGTTCCTTTCAGCACCTAGGCAATATGAGACGTGGCCTACAGCTAAGCGTCAGATCCTAACCACATGAGTTCCGCCAGGAATCGAATCTGGGTCTTCCGACGTAAGATGCGCACGCTAACCATATAGCCACGAAGGGGTTCCCAGTGATTATTTTAGCGCAGAACACATTTATCATGAGGACTTGCGCATAAGCTTGTTGTAGGCATGTGAGTTTTCCGTCCTCCAAATTATAACAGAATTCTGTCTAGCGAGCGTTATGGCAACGGACTTTATGGTCACACTTAAAGATTTTAATAAAAATGAGTAAAGTGCTGCCCCAAGCGGAATGCATGAGACCTCCCCAACTTTGATAACCAGTTTTGATCTTACCTTGACCCAAGCTTTCAGGAAATATATACATCACCCCCACTTAGTGGGTTCAGGTTCAAGTACATCCCTAGTCAGAATAAAGTGGAACTTCATGTACTACATGAAGGTTTTCCGTAGCCCACAACCGAGTATTCTGATTATTCACGTATCTACATAAATAGAACCAGCTCTCATCACTGAAAAATGTTTTGTCCAGTTTGTTGACTACATTGTTCCGCGTGGATCTGTTGAATCATTAAAAATAATTTATGGGCTTTTGGAAATCCAACGGGTGCAGAACTTGAACAATTTGCACCCTCTATGCTCGGAGCTTCAAATGTTTTACAGCTCTATGACAAGATGACCAAGGTTTTCTTACCTCTTGTGAAAACCACCTCAGAGACTTCCTAGGAGAGTTCCGCAATTTATAACTTTCATCCACAAGGAAATCTTGTGTGAAAATTAATGACTCGTTTCTTAGCTCAATGCAACGTCTCCTGTTTCGCGAAACCTTTTTATTAAATCATTAACTATTGTTTTTCCAGATGAAGGAGCGCTGAAAAGATCTCTATTGAGCGTCCGTATGATGTAATATCTCCTATGATCTCTATATAGCGTTTATATGATTTAACTTCAAAGTAAGCATCCAAAACAGCAACCCTCTGCTCCCATGTAAGGTTCATGATGAACTGAATTCGTAAGCATTTTCAAATGGACCTCAGACTTTCTTACTGCTTTCTGCGCATGCATCGTTGTTCATTTTGTCTAGTGCTGACTAATATATTCCAACAAACAATGACAACTAACAGTTTCTAAAATTATTGCATTGTTCCTCAACAATAAAGTTTTAAAATCAGAGTTTGAGGACTTTAGAAACGCTCTGTACGTGAGTTTCATTTATATACTTATTAAAGATGCAGTGAAAATGTCATTTTACATTGAAATATTAACAACAAAGGGACAAAACTTTAAAGGAAGTTTGCCAAGGCTTATTTATTTAAGGTATTCCGGCATTCGCCTGGTGAAACTGAAAAATCACCAGTCAGAGTGCTTAATATAGCAATTAGAATTGTAAACTCCCGATTACGAACAGTAAACGTTAACCATTAATCTACGTTCATTCGGTAAAGGTGATCATTTTTTTTCTGCAATTACTGTTTCCCTTTCCCTTTCAGGTAACGACTGACTAGAACTGAAGTTTTCTTCTCTTACAAAATTTTTGATAACTGAAACTTTTTTGAAGACATAATTCTGATTATTTTCAAATATTAAAATAAAATAGAATGAAGAGAATAATATTAAGAAACATTTTCGGAACAACATATTGCTGTTTAACAGATTGGCAAAAACAAGGAAAAAGAAAAAAAACACTTTACTGGAAACTATGGGATTCGAACTGATTCTGATAATCATCTAAAAAGTGAAGCAACCAGAGGTTACACCCTAATCAACTACTCTACGAAGATGATTTGAAGTTCTATTACTTTATAAACGTATATATATGCAAATCACTAGCACAAAATACCTGATCGCTTTGTATATTCTGTGGCTTTTTTCTATTTGCTTTTTTTACAAGTAAAATAATTAATGTCTATGCATATTAGGTCTATGCCATATGTATAATGAGAGATTTACGTTGTATTTCAAATAAAGTGCATAAAATTCCCTCTCTCTTGTATATTTCGCTGCGTGTTTGCCACGTTTACAAAAACGGTGCTTCGAATTTGGCGATACAGTTCTGAAGATTTCTTTTTAATTATAACTTTTTCAAATACATGTTTCCTTCTTTACATTTCCAAGAAGATACAGGAAGTTTCTCTCGTAAGAAAGAGAGTCATTTTTATTTATATAATTGTAAAAGACATGTGACAAAAATTTTGGATATGAGTACACATGTATATAAGATGTAGGCAGAGAAATTTTGCCAAGCAAACTGATTTATTTCATAAAATATCCTCCATCAAATAGCCAGGACAAGCAAAAAGAGAAACTAGTTCTAACAAGTAAAAATCCATATTTAAAATTCCCTGACATTTCCAAGTTTTTTCAGTTTTTTATGAAATTCTCTGAGTTTTCTAGGCCTTTTTACGAGTAAGCTGAATTTCCTGACTTTTCCAAGACTTCCAAGGTACGCCAAATTCAAAGATAAAATTCAATATCAAAATTCATTTATTTTGTTAATTTGGATAAAAGATAAAAATTAAAGTATTGTTTATGAATTGGCTTGCAGTCAGAAATTAGTAATCTTGCAAACAGACATATTATCACATAATGTTACATAGTGCTTATGATTGTTGTTTTAATGAAGTAACAGACACGAGTCTGCACGTGTCAGTATAAACAAACACTAAAGCAAAATGAAAATGTAAACCATTGTATAATAAATGTTCACATCAACACATTCTAAGAGTTAGGTAAAATTGTAAAAATCGCAAACGTAAACTGTCTGGAGATTTGGTCACTGAGAGAAAATGCAGAAACTACGGTTTCAGCACAGAGATGTATCAACTACAAAATTTGGTAAGAAAAAAACAACAAATTCATCATGAAGCAAATTAACATAAAAAGGTTATGTCGGACTGAATAAGGATCAGTCCTATGGAGCAGTTGGGGATGATCCATTGTCTAAGGAGTTGCCAAGGATTAGGAGACCAACATTGAGTTCCAGTGGAAACCCATCCACTGTGGTTGTCATCAACTACAAACTTTAAGTCCAGGAATTCAAATCCAACAAACATAAAAAGGTATGTTGTAATACATCTCTAATTATCTCAGCTGATTAAATCGCCAACAGCTTAACAAATGTAATCAAGCAATTTCACTTAATTAAACATCACAAACATAATACACTTAGCACTATAAATTAAAGATAATAAATATCCAATTAAAGTTTAAAAAGTTCAAATATTAATTACTTTATAACCTTAGCATTGTAAGCATAAAATCCTACATTGTAGGTTGGTGGAGATATGATCATTATCGCATTCCTGTCTATTCTGGATAATAGGCAAAAGCAACTTATATCGTGTCAACAATAGTTTAATACATCCCGGCTATAAAGGCACAACACGGTATAATGTTGTCATGGTGGAGATGCTTTAGGTTCAATTCCAGTTAGTACATAAGTTATAACCTTTCGCACGCCAAAAATAATTTCATAATATAATGTTAAAATAGTAAAATACTAGTGTTCAATTCTAAGTACTAGTGTTCAATTCCAGTTCATACTTCAATAACTAAATACTTACAAACATTGTAAAAAAAAAATAAAAAAATAAATTATCCCGCACCGCCCTCCCGTGTAAATAATTAAGTATTAAAAAAAATAAATATAACATTAAATGGCAGGCAAATGCAAAAAACTGCAAATGCAAAAATTACATGTATAATCAGTATTATATGTAATATTTGAAGTTTAAAATTTTCAAATATTAATTACTTTATAACCTTCGCATTGTAAGCATAAAATCCTACACTGTAGGTTGGTAAAAATATAATCATTATCGCATTCCTGTCTATTCTGGATAATAGGCAAAAGCAACTTATATCGTGTCAACAATAGTTTATTACATCCCGGCCATAAAGGCACAACACGGTATAATGTTGTCAATATATAGTTACATCCCTTGTTTAGCTATTACAAGATGGTTGTAAATTTTATTGCTACGATGTACACACTTTGAGAATTGAGTTAAAAATGCTAATAAAGCCAACCGGAAATAACATTGTAATATTTGGTAAAAAGTTTTTTAAAAAAAAGTGTCACTGCTAAATTATACCTGCAATGATGAAACACTAAAAACAAGAACAAACATACATTTTCTTTCTTCTTTTTTTGCTCCACGATCTTCTCCAATCGCTTCCTTTGTTTTTTTGATAAAATTCTGGTCACTTGCACTTCATGTTTTTTAAATTTTGTCTTTCTCTTCTTTGAAGGAATTACCAATGCATTAGCTTCATCATA
This sequence comes from Thermobia domestica, assembly GCF_964235325.1. Lineage (NCBI taxonomy): Eukaryota > Metazoa > Arthropoda > Insecta > Zygentoma > Lepismatidae > Thermobia > Thermobia domestica. The sequence continues at coordinate 123,175,506 of NC_137455.1, forward strand.
TCTCTCATCTTTGAAGGAGTCTGTGTCAACATTTATCTGAAAAACAAACGGAATTACATTATACACCTAATATTTTAATATCTTCAGCACTACTTGCGACGACGCACAAGAGGAAAAAGGATATAATCGAAAAAAAAAAAAAAAAGTGACGAGGGTTATTAATTATAAGTTAATATTCTGACTAAGACATTTATTGTAGAGCTTAGAGCCTACCGTTCTCATTGCTTGTGAAACTTTACCAAGCATTTAATACACTCCTAGGTACACCTTAGCGCCACTGCCGGCTTCTCTTAGTACGCTGTTAAAGCCAGGAAACAAATCGGCAGCACAGTCACCTTCGTTTGGATGTTACGTCATTTACACATTTGACTAAAACATTCGGATTAAAATCTTGATTATTTCTCTTATGGTATTTGCTTGTCTTTGGCAACTAAATTCCGTTTCCCATTCTTCCTTAATGATATACAATAATTACAATTCCTATGCACTTTTAATACTCGAAAGTACAATTCATAATTCTAATAACAACAGATAATTGTAATTTAAAAAAATCAACAAGACAACTATACCCTTTTCTTAGCAGCGTAAATATTTCTTTGTGTGTGTGTGTGTGTGTGTTACAAACTCACCCCTTGATCAGTATTTTGTCTATTAAAATTGTACAAGAAGGAAAACATTATTTGAAACGACGGGGCGCAAGACAAGACAATGCGAGGAAACACAGCTGAGAATCCGACTACAGGACTTGTACTGTTAATATCTGTAACAGTTTTTCTCTTAACTATCTAAAGATTTACACCTACGGATATATTGACTATTCTACCTATTCGCCTGTAGCAGATATTTATTCCCATCTATACATGAGCCTCCTGCTCCATTTCTGTTTATCATAAAACACGAACTACAATAAATTATTCTAACGAAATCCTGGATACGAATTAACAAGTAAATAATATTTCCCAACACACTGTTTGATAACTCCGCTAATGTGTTTCAACTAAACTATAATTCCGGGCTCGTTTAACAGAAACAAATAGAACAGATATGAAAGATCGGTAAGCTCAGACTACAAATACTTGGTCTCGAATGTTAGACCACCCATGTACTTTATCCACCAACTCTAGAAGAATCCATAGCGCCAGGTCCGCAAGTGCTCGATGTGTTTCCCTTGGTTCCTAACAATAGCCCGACAGCGTAATTTCCACTGTAATCGGCTTCTCTGAAGAACTGGGGGGGGGGGGGGGAGGAAATCTTGTCCCATTCCCATTGCACAGCTTTCCAAAGTCCACAGTTGTCACACGCCGTTTTCCTAAAGCCCGCTTCAGCAATCCAAATCTACAATAGTCCATAGGACTTGCATCTGGATATTTAACAGGTACCTCATTGAAAGGTATCACCTGTATACCACTTACCTCCTCCATCTCCCTGTAGAATGCGAGGGACGATAGTGAGGTATGAGATGAGGCCTTGTCCATGTGAATGCGCACCAGATTGGCGTCATTTCCGTACATTGTTGGAATCTCATGCTCGTAGATCGGCCGCATGATCTGCTCCTGAAAATACTGCGAATTTATTTTGCAGTTCTTCGACACCCTACGAATCTTTAGTTTACCTCGATAACAGTAGCCATAACGAGCATGAACCCTTTTGGGAAGGATTCTTTACAGACAAGGACCCACCTTCTGAAGTTCTTGGCGCCTTTCTCTCGGTACATGGTGGCTCTCGGTTTGCCACAGTCGGAAAGGTAAATCCATGCTTCATCGAGCGTTACCACATACATCCACCTTTCTTTTTCCAGATACCGTTCGTACTGCTTCCGGGCGTTACACTTTCGTTCCTTTTGATGGGCATCCGTGAGAAGATGGCCGCGAGCTTTCATGACTTTTTCCAGCTTGAGTTGATGGTGTAAGGTTTGGCTCACAGTCTCCAAAGACACGTCAAGACGATTAACCATACACCTTTGTGTTAGCGGATTTTCTTGCATTGTCATTTTGCGAAGTTTCCTCTGCATGGTGGAGGTGGCCTTGGTGCATTCCAGCTTCCTAGGCAACTTCGTTGGTGATCCAAATGGTGGAGCTTTGTTGCCCCTGTACTTTTTAATAACATGTTTTATTCCACTTAAACTGATGTTGTAACCATTCTTCTTGCACTGTTTTCTAATGACAGAAATACTAAAGTGGGCGTCATAAAGAGCTGCAAGATAGCCTTACCAAAACCGGCTTAGTCTGGGCGGAATTTTGGTCACAGAGTGGAAACCCACACACTTGGAAACAAATTTAACACAACACTCACAACAATGGTCTTGTTTTGTGCGTTATTGTCGTCCGCGCGGAAAAACAACTCCGTTCCCAGGATGCCACTGCACAATACTGCAGGACGCCACGAGCTAGGTCGGGTGAGTCCATTGTGCCTGGGAGAGGGAAGGAACGAAATCGGCCAAATGTAGGCTGAACAACCTCTGTATACATTGTTTTCAGGAAACTCACTATCAAGTATATGGTCATTTAGAGCCGTGTTTCGTAACCAGTATGATGCGGCACACTGGATTTAGGATTTAGATTTCTGGGCTTTCGACATCTATGGCCATATGGCCATGTTAGACCGTCACTTACGAGGGATGACGTCTCTCGGCGCGTACACTATTCGGGAAAAGGGAAGGAAGAAAGATTGGAACAGAAAGGAAGCGGCCTCGGATCTGTGTTAGGTACCACCCCGGCATTTACCTGGTGTGAATAAGGAAAAGCCGGGAAAACCTCATTCAGGATAGATGATCTGAAAAAGTTTTTTACACTTTTCCGACCGAGTGCCCCCACCGGGAACGCTCGCAACAACGGCACACTGGTATCTCACAGCAAGGTTAGAAGTGTGATGCGAACTTTTACCTATTTCCAGAAAATAATTGTCGAGTCATTATTATTATGTTATTCCAGTTAACGTATTGCAAAAAATTGTATACTATTTCATTCTCTGCCATATTTTACTGCATGTACTGTATTTTCGTCGGTCGTTGAATAATAATAATAATAATAATAATAATAATAATAATAATAATAATAATAATAATAATAATAACAATAATAATAATAATGACTGCTAAAGTGTTTCGGAAAAGGTACAGGGGCTATGATGGTTCACTGAGAGAGCTCCCCTCTGGTGTGAGGAATTTCTGGTTCGATCCCTGTCCATGAGAGTTTGTAGTATACAAAGTCGTATTAATGGGTCTTCTCGAGGTTCTCTCGTTTCCTCCTACATTCTTATACAACCAATTATTTGATAATAATTCACTTTCATTAATCATTTGTCTCCTGGGTTCACTAGCTGCAAGTGATTTTTTTAAATCCTCTTTCTGCCGACAATCAGTCGCCGAGTTAATTTCCAACTACATAGTGTTGTGAACTGAACTTGTCGACAAAATTGCAAATCTTTCGGAAGAAACAAGACATGCGTTGTCAACGATTACTCAACGAATCAGCTGCCTGTGTGCAGTTAAACAGGCAGAAGTGTCACTTTGAAGGTACGAGTAAATTTATTTACTTTAACAGTAACACAAAAGTATATTTTATTGTATTACCGGTATCTATGGAAGAACAATTTTATATATGAAACTCAAACACACAATACTTTTATATGTCCATAATAAAATGTAATTCATGTTTATAAATTATTAATAAATGCATGATTCGATTTTTATGACAGTAACTATAATAGGTTGATTAAAATACTCATATAATAGCGTCGTATAATAAAACTTGAGGAGAATTTCATTTTGGTGTGCCGTGTTGCCTCATGTGCACTTTGGGTTGCACCACAAGGAGAAAAACGATGCGGAACACTGATTTAAAGTACCAAAAAGAGATTGCAAATGTTTCTCAAAATGAGATGAAAATGTTTCTCATGTTATAGTGACTTGAGTATTATAGTCCACGTCAGTAGCGAGGCTATATGAGACCCGGACCTACAGCTAACGTGGGATCCGAACTACATTGACCTCCAGCGCCAAAGACGCATATGGTAACCATATAGTGACGAACGAGCTCTGCGTTCGGTTACGACTTTGATCCAGGGTAGAGCGTTGGCCTCCAATACAAACCCGAGTAGTGGTTCGGATTTCACTATAGCAAGTAGTCCTATCTCATATAGTCTTGGAAACCTTGATCTACTTCTCTAATCTTCTGTAGATACGTTATCACCTGCTTTGAAGTTTTCTGGAGAATTATAAACCTCCCTCCTATATGGTTAAAATAATATGAACTTTAGACTTTCAGCCAATTGAGCAGGTGGCTGCAGTTGAGGTATCAGTAAGTGAGCCACAACAATATCCTTGATTTTACACATTAAAATACTTTTGCAGAGAAGTAATTTTCCGATATATAAAGATATGTTTAATCTATGCGCGGCACGATGTATTATTATCTTTTATTTCTCTCTGTACTGCAATTAGCCCCACAAGAAATTGGAATTTTCTTCTTCCAAATAAATGTAATTTACAACAAACAATGCCATACAACGTGTGGTGAAAAAAGCAACGACTTTGTAGTGCTAATTGTATATCTACTGGTTATTTTAGTAATTCTATGCTTATAACCCAGATGTTGATGAACAAGGATTGCTAAAGTAATAGCATCTCGAAAAACCGGAAGAGAAAAATATAACAAACATTACTAAACGTGATTTTGTTACAACGCAGTTAACAAAACAGCCAGAACCTTGTTAACTACAACCGAATATCTCTGATCTCAGTCATTTTCTAATACACCTAAAATATCAAGTTGCACATATGAACTCCTGTGAAAAATCAATGAGAAAATATACAAAATCTTAATATATTTTCAAAACACCAACTTAAAATTATAGATATGCCATAGCATTCCATCTGATATACATATATAAGTAGATACAATCGTTTATTTATTAAACAGAAGAAGTGAACTTGCATCTGTGAAGAAACACAATGGCAAAAGTTCTTAAACTTTGCGATAACACTGTGATGTAACCAACAAAATTATGGACATACGGAAAGCAAGATTCATTATTATCGGATTAATGTTAACAGGAGATAGAGGTTGGTTTCAGTAGATACAGACTACATGCATAACAAAACGTAGCGTGATAATTTACATGCCACCTTTAAAAGATCAGATAATTATTCACACAATGGAAAGTAAAAAACAACTGGACACCCTAGATATTTATTCAATCATACCTGAATCGGGATTGCACAAAAGGGAGCTCATTATATTGAAGTTTAATATAGTATTTTATTCGGGTTTCTTGTAATATTGATTGGAAAAAATGAAAGATGAGAAGAAATAGAAACACGTGGGAAAGAAGCTATATGCTTTCTCGCAACGATAAAGTAAGGATTCAGTTTTCGTTATTTCCGAATAGTAGTCAGTTTGCAACAAGTAACAGTGTAAAGGTACTACTTTTGCACAGTAATACAAAACAGAGGCGTTCGCATTTAGTGACGAACAAAGAAAGCATTAAAATCATTAGGCTTAATTTGCACCGGTGGAGCATTCTGCAGGATGTAGAAAACCTGCATTTTATGCTTACAAGGATAGTTACCAGTGTAAACCGTGTGAAACTATCACAAACGGATGAATGTTTAGATGAAGGGGGCTTAACCTAACCTAATATTAACAGAAATTAGTGAAATGGTAACAGTTTTCCATCGAAAAAGAGACTGTATCCCATGAGTACAATAGCCTACAAGCGTTCTACCTTTTGTGATTTTATGTAATATCAAGTGTCTTTTGCACAATCCTCGTTTATGTGCTTACGGTCCGTCGGTGATGCGACTGCTCCCTACGGACGTACCCCCGGCCGGGCCATTGTCTGTTATATAGCATTCACTCTTTGAATGGTCACCTAGCAAGTTTTCTACACAGCCGCTTTCGTACTGGTTTCTTTTGGCGCATTACTCGAAAAAATATAATTCTTTCATTAATCTGCTTCTTATTGTCCCCAATTTTTATTTTTGACTCAAACAGTGACTTCAACCGATTCATCTGATCCGGTTCCCGGAACAGTTTAGGAATTTAACCGGATCAGATAAATCGCTTACAGTCACTAACAGAGTGAAAGTAATGTACGATGTTAAGAATTATACTATAAGTACAAGGGCCAAAATGTTACTAAACATCAATTTAGATGAAGCGGTGACTATCAATTTTGAGATCCAAATGGGGGGCTACCGCCCCCCAAACCCCCCGCTCAAGTACCATGAAAACATCCAAAACAACAATAAATAATCAAACCACTACTATAAACCTAATTTAGAAGCGGAAAACAAATCAAGAATAAAAATAATATAAATTAAAAAAATGAAAACACTCACCGCTAATGATAGACATATCCAGCATGCCGTAAAAATTGAAAATATCGCTCTCCAAGTGACAATGAAAAATGTTCCTTTCCGCACAGGCGTCGATTTATTAAACAGAGCACATTCGCTATTATTACAAACAAGGAAAACCAATAAACGCCCACTTCTCCCATACTTCGGAAGTAACTTCAGCCTTCGACCACAACCATCACGTTTTCTCTAACTCAATTAAACCACATAGTGCCGCAAAGCGATATGAGTTAATATCCGAATCTAATACAAACTTATTTAAAAACGACAAGTTCAAATTCTTTGTATTAAATTCATGAAACGGTTTCTCAATTGCATTTGCTAACTCGATCGTCGCCATGAAACGAAAATTCAATTACGCGCTTCCCGCATGCCACCAGCAATAGAACACACATACAAGCAGACAGAACATGTGACATCACACTTACAAACTACCATATGACTGTACAGAGACCCCTAGTGGGAAAAATATGATCTAAGACGTCACACCAAAGGCACGAACAGTTCCAACAAGTGAGTCGCGCAGAAACAGTTCTAAGAAGTGACTGAACCTATAAGAACCGATTAAAGTCACAGTTTGAGTCAAAGTAAAGACTTACCAAGGTTTCTGCTGGGAGACATGAAAATATCTCACTTTGCATAAATAAAATTCAAGGGGGCCACCCGAAGTAACTGTTGAAAATTTAGAAATTGCATATAAATACGGCTTCCGGATGGTGTGGCTTAAAAGACAAATCAACTTCTACAAGATGGCTGCTTTTTTGGGTTAAGTACCGTATCAACGGATAAATTTTAGGAAATTTACAGGATCAATTGGAGAATTTATTTTTGTGAGAAAGAATGAGTGCAAGGGAGGTAAAGGGAATATTAAAAGTTAAGAAAGTGGTTATGTCTGTTGATTGTTTTTGATGTTATTAGTGGCACTGTATGTGGAGGCGGATGGACTATTTCGCGGAGAGGCACACCTTTTTTACTATACGGATCCAGAAATTGTAAAATCTACAGAAAAAAACTGCCAAGTCTTTAATTTGTCCATTTCATGTCGAGAACAGAACCTAACCAACCCCTGCCAGGCTTCTAACCCGTTCCTACTACTACTATTACTACTCTTACTCCTGCTTCTACTACTATTAATACTTATACTATGGAGCTGTATTAAAGTAATACTGCACGCCTAATGTAACGCAATCTAACGTAACTTAATGTAATCCAGCAAAATATAACCGAATGCAATACACTTTGGTGCTTTCTTTCAGTTTTCAAAGTGGTCCGGCGATACGGAACAAAAGCCGACAAATCAACTTGTACAAGGTGGCTGCTAAAAAGCAGGAATGCTATATAACAGAGTACGGACAGGGGAAAGCTGGTGGGCCGCGCGGAGTGCGCCCGAAGCAGGCTCGTCATTGATTGTGGGAAAATCGCGTATAAGTGAGCAGTGAAATGAATAGCTTTTTGCACTGATACAAATATCAATAGCACTTATCATGGTTTCATGCTCGTAACGCTCCACTTGTAAACGTAAGATACAGGTTCTGTACTGTACAAAAATATACCGCCGGTGAAAAAAAGCATAACAGACCCCCTTTTTATATGCACTCAGTTATTTTATCTGTCGTAAATCCCTTTTATGGTTTTACACTAGTAACACTACATTTGCAAACCTAAAATACAGCTGGGGAAGGTTCGAGAACACTGGTCCCCTTACATAGGTTACTAGCTAGGTTGGTTCCTTTCTGTATCAAAGTTTAATATTAAATTCATATAGGATTGCGCTGAGCGAGCGTCAGCGAGTGAAGGCGGGTTAGAGCCCCGCAGGGCACGTTGTTTTCTAGCGTTTTGTGTCTTTACATGGGAAGGGGGACCTGTGTTCTAGAACCTTGCCATACAGCTGTACTACTTTGTATTTAATTCTGTCGGCTGCAATTTGATCCTTATAAACATGTCTTTTCAAGCAAAGCACTGAATTTTACCTGTTAATCTTCCAAAATATGGTGCGCCAAAACTACGAAAGCACCGTCTCTTTTACGATGTAGCTACGTCAGGACGCATACCTATACCCGTAAGAGAAACGCATCAATTCGAACGCATATTATCAATCAGCATGGAATTACTAAGGCATATGCCAGGGTAATAACGGGTTAACTGCTGTATCGCCGGACCAATTTTAAGCCTAATAACAGTCTTTGTCTTGTCTTCTTCACCATTATTGGTGTTTATTCACTTTTGCACCCTCCAACAGTCAAGACCGGCTTTTTTTTTTTTTTTTTTTTTTTTTAACTTTACCAGTACCCCAATACATGAAACGAAAAACCAACTTACCTTACGAGTTGCTGAATTATCCACAATCGTTTCAACAACTTGCCTAGCCTTCCAGTTGTACCTTCGTTTGCTCGAATTATTCTGTGCCATTGCGCTGATTTACTTATTTAACTACTTATTGTCATTTTTTACGTAAAAAACACTCGGCCCTAACTTTTGTTCGCAGACGCATATATCTTTTTTCCTTTTCGTATTAATTAACTCACAATTATGCGTATTCTTATCATTGTGCAAGTGAATCACTCCAGTACATCGCTATGCATAAAACTCTATCTTTTAATTATTAAACACATCAAACGAGAACACTTTCATGCTGTCCGCACGTGGATCACAGATGTTCTTCTTTTTCTTCTTCTTCTACGGACAGCAAAGATTGTCTTATATTTTTTCTTCACCATTTAAAGGGGTTTCATCACTTTTGCACCCTCCTATTATTGTGCAACAAATGTTAATAAGAGATTTTTGGGGGGCGGAAGGGGATTTCGTTATTGTTATTTAATTTTCCTTGGAAGTAATATATTAGTCTTCTTTTCCTTGTGCCTTCTGTTAGTTATTACGGGTTCACTGTAAGATTGTTGTTTGTTTTGGGGTTGTTTTATTTATTTATTTATTTATTTATTCTTAAGGTTTGCATATTACTTCCTTGAATAATTTAGTTTGAAATGGAAAGAAGTTAAAAGGTAGATAGTAAGTTTTTTTTTTTTTTTTTTTAATTTCAAGTCCTGATTTCACTATATATTGTATAATTGCTTTTATTCCTTTCCAGTTGTTAGATGCCAAAACCAGTTTGTAAGAAAAAGGTCCATGTTCCAGAGTAGAGTACAGTTGTTGGAGTAGATTAGTTCGGTGTGATTTAAATAGTTCGCATTCAAATATTAAGTGACTCAGGGTGCCTATACCTTTATCGCACCAACAATGATAAATATCTTTTCTTTTTATTTGAAATAACTTAGACGGAGTTAGTGCGGTGTTAACTAACATGCGATAATATATTATCACTTCTCGTCTAGTCCAGGAAGATAGGTTTTTGGAGAAGATTGCAGTATTGTTTCCATGAATTTTCCAATAGAGTTTTCCAGGTTGTGAAGACTTCTTTGATCCCCATTGCTTGATTTCTGATTTTTCGTACTCTGATATTATATGTTTGAAATTTTATGGTGCTAATTTAATATTCATATTTTGGCCTGCTTGACATGCGCTTTTGGCGGCTAGATCAACTATAGATGATTTTGGATCGAGGTTGACATGTGCATTACTGAACACAAATGATATTTGATATTTGTTTTTTGACATATATGCATAAAGATATTTGATGTTTAATATAAGCCAGGTAGACTTTTTGTTCCAGTATGTTGAGGTGAGAGACATTAATACACTTAGAGTCGGAACATATTACTGTCTTTAGTATTTTATTTCTTTTTATGTACAGTAGAGCCTGACGTATCGCAAAAGCTTCTCCTTCAAATATGGATGTATATTGTGGTTTTAATAGTTTGGATTTTTCAAGAATGAATATTGCGGCTCCGACTTTAGAATTTGGGAATTTAGAAGCATCAGTAGGGTCTATATATAAATATAGAATCTTCGTCAAAGGAATGAATAATATCTTTCCATATATTCTGGTAGATTGATTGTTTTAGATCTTCGTGGTAAATTTTTATATAATTCGGTAGGCTATTATTGGATTGATCTGCGTAATGTATACTTGATAATCCCAGACGAAACAGCTTAGAGTGGGAACTTTCTGAATATGTGAATTAATGTTTTTTAAATCCAAATATGCTTGAATAAACCATGGTTTGTTTTTATAAGGAGTACTTCTCTTCTGCAGAATTAAATCTATTTGTTGTAATTTATTTGAGATTGGAGAATTTAATTTTCCAAGAACGTTTAAGATATATTGGTAAGCATATTTCGAAATAATTATATGAATTGGGTTACAACCAATTTCTGATAAAAGACCTCTTTTTGGGCAAAATGTCGGTTGTGAAAAAATTAATCTTGCTAGTGAGTAGAACATTTGATCCAGTTTGCTGATATGGGACTGAATATGATACATGAACAGTGGCGTATTTAGGCGGTGGCTTCCGGGCTTAAGCCCCCCCCCCCCGAAATCTTAGTATAGTAAAGTAAATGAAATATCTTACAGAATTTTCACATTTCCAGGCAAAGCCCCTCCCGAAACAAAATCGTAAATACGCCACTGTACATGAATATGATGCCGTAAAGTACCTTTGATATAAAACCTTGTTTAAGAATAGTAACCAGGGATATAGGATTAATACCCCATTTTTTAGATGGAAGATAACTAAGTAAATTTTGGTATTTTATAAATTCGGTCATCAGGTATTGAATATGTTTCCTCCATATTAATTTCCTGTCGAGGTGCATTCCTAGGTATTTCATTTCACAAACAGGATTAATCTTGTTGTTCTGCATTTTTTCATACTATATTGTTGATAGTTCCTCTTCCTATTAAAGATGATGAATTTAGTTTCTTTTTTTCATTGAGTTCTAAACCGTTTTGATTCATCCAATTGTTTATTTTGTTTAGGTTCCTTTCTAGCGTAGGGAGACAACTTTTGATATTATTAGTTTGCATGCTTATCAAGACATCATCTGCAAAGCCTATCAACTGGCATGGATGCCAGTTGTATTTCATTAAATCCGAGATGTATGTGTTGAAAATGATAGGGCTTAATTTGCTTTCTTGTAATAGGCCCAATGAAGTTTCCCTTCTATATCGTAAAGAAAATCGAAATACTCGCTGTGATGTTTAAGTTGCTCAAACCTTTCTCTTAAATCTAACGCAATCACGTTTAGAAGTTTGTATTAAAAATCGATCTTGTATCTTGTTTGTGGATCTTCAATAGCTTCATCTTCTGCCTTCTATTGAAACTATCTCTTCTTTCGACTTCGAGCTTGCACTTTATTACCTATCCATGGATCATCCATATCTAATGCTGATGCCAACTCCATCGCATCAACTAAGTAAGATAGAAACTTTGCATCATTTCTGCTCCTCTGAAAGTTCTCAGATTTGTTTTAAAGAAACCCTACTGGATCAAACACATGAGAATCAATGCTTTGAATATTTTTGTTTACTGTGTTTATGTGGAGTGAAAAGTCATACCACATAACGAGTGAGTAAAGAAAGTAAAGCCATGCAGCTGGTTTGCTATACACAGAGCATCATGGGCGATCATTCTATCTATTATATTGTCGTTACTTATTTGAAGTAAGGTATCATAAACCTCTATTTGATATCTAAGTGAAGTCAGAGCATCAACTCGACTCTCCCATTTTGTGGTGCTGAATGGTTTTAAAGTGAGGCTGCTGATATGTTCCTTTAGTATGGACCAACGTTGAACTGAAGCAGAAAAGAAGTCAAAAACTTTTTTTAATTATACAAACGGTGGACTGAGATGTTGTGGCTGCATCGTTACCGACAAAGTTTAGTAAAGGAACATAGAAGTCTTGGGAATTTATTTTTGCTTTTCATATTGGAACTATTGCCATATCTTTGGCCCTTCATATCTTCGATAGAAGTTCATTTCTTTTAGCTGTTTAATTATTACTTCTGTCAGTTCTAGCTAGACCAGTTCTAGCTAGACTATGTCTTTTACTGGTACGAAACCAAGAAAGTGTTCGCAAATTTTTATAAGCCATTCTCCATTACTGTATGCAATTTATACAAAACGAACGATTCTTTGCTCTGTACCAGAAATATCTGGTGTACAGTCTAGCACTATAGTATAATATGCTGCAGCTCCCAACAAAAACAGTATTTTACTTTCAATTTACTCACTAAGAATATTAATAAAAAAAATTTGGACATCTTTTCCTTAGTAATGGCGGTATTTATTTTGCCCTTCCATGGTTCTTTTAATGTGCTCGGCCATGATTTGTATTGCTTAAATATAAAAACAATTATATATATATATATATATATATATATATATATATATATATATATATATATATATATATATATATATATATATATATATATATATATATATATATATATATATATATATAAGACATGTTAATGAACAATTTGTAAATTGGTTAAAAACTCGCTGTTAGAACCGAAATGTCTCTAGGTGCTGTAGGCTAGAACGGCCTGTCTCAAGTGGGAGTGTACCTTTTGCGTACTTGGAGTGGAGCGTTAGAATATTGCTGAATAGAAAAAAATATGAAAGACACTTGACAATCTTATCCGCCCTAGCTGAAAATCTTATCTACGCTGCTGCAAGGGAAATCTTGAACGATACCTGTGGCTAGTAGTTTGATAATTGAAAATGAGGGAGAATGCTCTGAATTTCCTGAGTGAGTAATTTCCTGAATGTGAGTGAAGTAAGTTTAATTACATTGTCAGGGAACACAATTTTATTTTTCCGTGTGGGCTAATTACAAAGCATTATATTTTAATAGTATTCATTTCTTTTTCAAATTTTGCCGCTCTGGGCGGTGGCACGGCTCGACCCCCCTCGCGCCGGCCCTGTCTACACATCGACTGCACTCACGAACTGCAGGACTATTTTTTAAAATTATATTTATGTGAAACTCGTAATGTTAAATAGGGCTATTCCATTTCCACTCTGCTACGAATGCTTTCATAATCAATTGAGAAGTGTAGGGGGCCTAAGAAAACAGACACCTGAATAACACCGGGAGTGGGATTAACAGCAAGGATAATAGATCTGAAAATACTAGCCTTAAAACACCGCAGACAATTGTACGTTGCATTTGCTGCAGATTTTAAAATTGGGTGTCAAGAGCTGAAAATTTACAGGAAAGATGTAGTAATTTAGGTTTGATTTTCAGGTTGAATTTAGGGCCCCTTTCAGCAGGATGCTATGTGAGACATAACACTACACTTAATGGTTCAATGTATACATGAGCTAGTTCCTTAAAAATGTTCTTCGTTTGTAAATTACTACGCACAGTCTCCTAATGCGTTGGTGGATAGCGTATGCATCTTTGGCGCAGGATTCCCGGGTTTGATTCCTGACAGAAGCTAATGCAGTTCGGGTTTCATCTTAAGCTGTATCTCCGCGTCTCATACAGTTTTAGTGATGAACGAAACTCCAAAACTCAAATTACTCACCATCTTTTCATTTGTTTATATTTATTAAGTGTTTGATTGCTTAAAAATCTCGAATGCGAGTCTAAAAAGGATAAAATATCAAACACGTAAAATCTGTTAAGTTAATTGATAATTTTATAATTTATTTCTGTCGTTAGCTTATGATCCCTCGCTTGTTCTTCAAGAGCCCTCCAGGAGGTTGGTCCTTGGGAACCACTGGTTTAAAGTTTAAGGTGATGTAAATTTGACTCTGGTATACTCATTCTAAACAAAAACATTGATAACTTTTCATTGTCTGCGACTATGTCGTGGCTATGTCGTTTAACGTACACGTCTTTGGCTCGGGAGATCCGGATTCGATTCCCGGCGTAATCTCATGTGGTTCGGATTCCACGTGCAGCACAGGGGTGTAGCCACGGGGGGGCCATCGGGGCCAGGCCCCCCAAATGATTTCCTGGCCCCTCTAAATGAGCAGCTTTCAAACATCATCGTAAGATTACCTCGCTTCAGTCATTTAAAAATAACAAAGTTTACATATAATTAATAATTTACACTAAAATAGTATAGAAAAATACTATTTTATCATGCCGATCGGAAAATAGTATGGTATACTTTTTTCGTGATAGCAAATTACACAATTTACTGTGAGTTATATTTGACGGTTTGAAGACAAACGTTTTAACAAGGTACTATAAATACTACCATAATACAATAGTACTAACTCATTTTTAAGTAAATTAAATTTTTTGTATACTATAACTAGTGTTTTAAACATTTGTTTTTATCACATGGAAAATTGGTGAAAAACAGCATTTTTATTCAGTTTCACAGTTTGGAATTCATTTGTTTTTTTATGATACCTGGTATAAAACAGGAAGTGAGATATAGCTGTTAATGAAATAATTATACTTTTTTAAAATTATTCTGTATTGTTACGATATTAAATCTATATTGTTACGATACTATACGTCGGAGGTCCCTGGTTCGATTCCAACGACAGACTTTTGGATTTACGTCATCTACTTCGCTGGATTATTTTTTTTTCTTTCCTCGGAAAGTTCAATTATGTAGGCCTAGTCTCAAGCTTCCTAGAAGCATATTTGTATACCTTTGTGTTTTATTAAAAGATAAGTGCAATAGCAGTTTCCTTTAACCTCATATAAAGTCACTACCCTTGTTTGTTTTCCTACCTTTGTGCAACTTATCAACTTTCTACTTGTGTCTGGCTACGTTTCCATTTCTTGGCAGTGTCACTAGTCTGCGTTTGAGGACATTGCTCACATTCAACTTATTTGTAAATATTTCGAGCGCCCAGTTAGCTCTTCTCTAGCTGACTCATTTGATTGCCTCAACTAAAAGTTATTGTCTGGTAACTACGTCAACGATTATTAAGTGTGTATTTTGTATTTTCTACTTTTCGCTGAGGTTTAGCTTTGCACTTGAAATTCCTCAGAAAGTACAATTCAGGATCAGGAGGTGAAGTCCCCAGCGTGTGAGGTCTTCGACTCTCAAACGCTTTGACTCTTGTGACGTCACGAACACGGTGTTAGGAGAAGGTGAGTTATGGAGTGACCATATTTGGTATTGAGGAAATCAGGAGGTATGGTTTGAGGCCTCAGTCCGAGAAACAAAACTGGATGGTGAGTGTTTCTCGGGGTACTTCGTTTGGAGTTGTAAGAACAGCAACGAGCCAGCGAGAGAGGGAGGAGAAGAATGGAGTTACTAACTTTGAAGAAGGTACTGTTTATTTCGTCGAAACAATAAGTGACTACGCCAGACTAATTACTCTTATACTTAATTGTCCTTACCCTATCTGCTGCACATTTAAAAGCAAATTTGAGTATGAGTTATGATTTCTAAATACCATGAGCTACATTTCCCACATGCTGTAGTTGTAGAATTATCTTTCAGATGAGATATACTTTTATATTCCAGCGCTAGTTGTTGGTGGTGGAGAAGATACCCCAAAATCTAGTCATCTATCGGTCTCATAATGACCAAAGCGATAGATGATATCAAGCTAAACATAACTACTATTTAGTCATGTTTCAATATTATAAAATTGAAAATGCCTATGTTTGTAACTCTTAATCTCTCGAACTCAATCAAATTTTTGACGTAGATGCAGTTCTGGCCTGGAAGTGTCTTTAGCTATTCTCTTTCACGGTAGAGCTTAGGGGGGGGAGGTAGAGGAGATAGAAAGAATAAATAAAACTTATTAACTCTTGATGAGGGGAAGATACATATAAAAATCAATATAAATAAAAATAAAAGTGATTAAGTTTATGACTTAATAACTCTTGAACCATCCGACCGATTTCAATCAAATTTTCAACATAGATGAGGTTCGGAACTGGAAAGTTTTTTTTTTATAATTTCGCTTCGTCGGTAGATCTTAGGGGAGGGGAAGGGGGATACATATGAAATGAATAAAACTTAATAACTCTTAAACCACCCCACCGATCTAGATCAAACTTTCAACATAGATGAGGTCCAGACCTGGGGTGACTTTTATCACATCACTTTGACGGTAAAACTTAGGGGCGGGAGAGGGGAGGGTAGAGATATATGAAAATGAATAAAACTTAATAACTCTTGAACCACCCAACTGATCTCTATCAAATTTTCAACATGAGGTTTTGGCTTGGAATGGTGTTTATCTATTTACTTTGACGATAGAACTTCGGGGAGGGGAAGAGAGGAGTTAAAACATAAATAAACTTAGTCCGCTTTATGCAGAGTCGTTTTGAAGTATGATTAACGTCATACTAAAAGCCTGACTACTACAGGGACCTTATTGTTATAAACTTTTAAAATTGTTTATGATGAGTGCTGCATTATATACTTTAGCCGCAAAGTTCTCTTATAAAGTTAGGTTTACAAGTTAGGCCTAACAATATATAAATTTTTCCACATATATAACATTCCACTAAACCAATCATTGCCAAAATGTAAATATGAATGTTTACTTTAATAGGCTTGTGTATAGCCCGCTCCTCCCAGTTCTTTGCACCGGAACTGGATGAGTCACTACTACTACTACTACTACTATTACTTCTAATACTGCTGCTACTACTACTACTACTACTTATATCGAGAACAGAACGCAACCAACCCCTGCGGGGCTTCTAACCCGTTCCTACTACTACTACTACTATTACTACTAACCACTGCTACTACTACTACTACTACCGCTACTACTACTACTACTACTTATAGAACCACAAGATTTACATCTTAAATCTTTATAACATGCGATTCCGATTCATTATGAACTAGTATGAATCGTTAGAATCACTATGATTCGTTAAAAATCACTGGGGGGAGCGGGCTATATACTCAATCCCTTTAATATAATCTATAATTCCAATGAAAAGCTGATCTAAACAAAAACATATTTATAAAATATATAACCATGAACAAACACTTGTCTTGTCTTCTACACCCTTATTGGTGTTTTCTGAACGATCACTTTGCACCCACCAAGTTTTGTGCAACAAATGTATGATAAGGCATGATGTTTAGTTGATTACACCTGTGAAAATAAGGGGGGAAAATTATTAAATTAACATGCAATTATGTTGATTTTTTTTACATGTTAATGCCAGATTTTATTAAGTATTGAACCATTGCTTTTATTGCTTTCCAGTTGTTAGTACCAAGAATAAATTTATAGGAAAATGGGGAATGTCCCAAAGTCGAAATCAGTTGATGAAGTAATGTTGATCTGATGTCTCTATATAGATCACACTCAAATAATATATGATTCAATGCTCCAATGCCCTTGTCACACCAACAATGGTATATGTTCTTTTTCTTGATTTGGTATAATTTTGTTGGTATTAAGGCCGTGTTGAACAATAAGCGATAATATATTATGATTTCACGTCTCGACCATGTGGATAATTGAGTTGTTATGATCCTTGATTTCCCAATATAATTTACCAGGAAGATCATTATTATTAATTCTCCATTGTGTGAAATCGGAATTTATGAAGTGGTTAGTAGGAATATGCAGCATTTATGACCCTTTTTTATCTGCCCAGGTATATTACAAAATTAAACCAGAGTTGCCTTCTTTTACCTGCCCCAGGTATGTTAAGGGGATTAAACCGCAATTACAGTGTTTTATGTACTTATTACGTTAGGTAACCAAGAGATTAACGTGTAATTAAACCGGAACTTTTGTTTAAAAAGGCGACATTTCATCATATAGTATGATGTACATAGGATAATTACATTTTCAATTGAAGTAATGAGTTTGCAATTATCTTGGATTGATAAAGCGTGTTAGATGGTGCCGCTGACGCCACTAGCGTTTGGTTTTGTTGTGCCGCGCGCTTTGTATATTTTATTACGTATGTGTGACCTTTGCGCTGGCGCCATTACCGTCGCGCCGCCCGCTTTGTATATTTGCCGCCCGCCCAACAGATGTGGACGGTAACGGTATTTTCCTTTATAGATATTGGCGCACTTTATATGTTTACCCAATACTTTAACTTAAGTAAGAAGACAAAGTTCACTTACCTTTGTTGACACTCCCGCTATTTTGCTGGGTATTTCCTGGTTGCTGTCAATGCTTTATTGATATTGATAATCTTCTTTATGACGTAGAAGAACTTGTTGAGCGAACAAACAAATATTGCGATACCGCATTTTGTAATTTTATGTTTTAGGATATATTTATAACCTCGGTTGACTTTTTGATTCAGATTATTATTAAACTTAATAAAATAATAAATCATTGAGTGAATATATGAATTTGATATTGTAATTTTATGAAAAGTATAAATATTGTGCCTTTATTAATACTCTATTTTTATACATATGAAGCATATGTATTCTTCCTTTATCTTATACAGAATACACACACTATTTGTATTAAGTACCTTTTTAATTTTATAGGATGTAGAAATTAAAGGCATGAATATAGTTTAAAAAATTTATTGTAAAAATGACAAAATATTATATATAATAAAAAATAAAAAATATGTACATAAAAAGTGTTTGTATATAATAAAAATGTAAATATAATAAAATGAAAATGTAAAATATATAATAAAAATAAAAATTTAATATATATAATAAAAATAAAAATGTAAATATATAATAAAAATAAAAATTGTAAAATATATAATAAGTGTTTGAATATAATGATATATAGAATGTTCTATTGATTGTTTGTACATGATTGAAAAATAATTTAATATTTGAAATATACTATTTCCAATATAGAAAAAAACTATTTACAATATAGAAAAAACTATTTACAATATATAAAAACTTTACATTATATGAGAGAAAACTATTTAGAATATATGAAATAATCTATTTACAAAACTTATGTATGAAAAATCTATTTACATATTTTATATATATATATATATTCTTTACAAAATGAGGGTGCGGTGTGAGGGGTGCAAATGTTATAAAGATGATATAATAACTAGCACTTGTGAATATGAAAGGAATCTGATAGTATAGAATATTTATATGCTATATTCAGGTCATGTCAAGTTAACGAAAATGTATGATTATCATAGATGATTTTACCTCCATTCACACTATTATTTACATTGTATTTACATTTTAAATTATATACATATATACACACATTCACTCGCACAAACTATTACGGGACAGGACTTCGACTTTGATAACCATAAGGAATGGTACGGTAATCTGTCATACTGTCGGGGTTCAATCTTTGTCTTTTGTTATTTACTTTTCGATGAGTTTTTGTTTCAGGTCGTGAAACAATGGTAAACCCAGTCTTACGTGAAATCCTCCCTGGGAAGTTTAACTCCTTCTTTTCAATTTTATTGCGAACTAAATCATAAAAGTGATTAAAATTAATTTCTTTTCGCGTTCTACTGTCCAAAGTAATACCCCTGATTTTGTATACATAATCTAGTTTTCCTGTCCCAATTTCTTTCAGCCTATACGCATAATTTTTAGCCCCTAAACCGATAAACATATCTATTTCCCACCCTTCCGGAACTTCACTGGTTAGCTCACCCAGGTAGGACCCAGTTGTAAGCTTGGACTTATCATCTCGTCTTTGGACAAACATTATGCTGTCCGTGTCACAGTACAAAACATTTTCAGCTCCTGCTAAAGTCAATAGGTCATAAAGCCGAAGCCTTGCCCATGACGTAATAAACGCGGCAAGTACAACATTCGAAAACTTCCACGGTTTGTTTTCATTTTCGATGTCTTTGTATGTGACAATTAGGTGTTCGTCACCAATGGGTAGTGCTGATTGCACCTCATATTGCGCCGACAATAGATATGTAAAAAACGTCTCCGGATTATCAATGATTTTTGTTTGCGGCAAGTCTGTTCGCTGCCCCCATTTTCCATATAATGAGTTGAGGAATATCTTAGCGATATACCTCAATCCCGGGTTCTTTCTGATATTGCTATGATTTAATTGAATGCCCTCATGGGCAAGATACTCGTTAATATATTTTTCTTCGTCTCCTTTACTTTGACATGCTGCAGGAAAACCAGACGCTTCCTGCTTCATTTGGAGGAAAGAATTTACATAGTCGCGGAACAAACTATGCGTATTACAATCCTCCGAGCCGGTTAGTTCAAATTCCCACATTTCCTTAATATTGAGTATCCTATATCCGGCTTGTATTGCTTTATGAAGTTCGGGGGTGCAAAACGTACCAGTAATAGCCCGGTCCTTATCGCAATGCAAGCAATCATTGACACTTTCCTCCTCCATACAAGTACGGCAAAGACCAAAAAGTAAACGGCCTCCCGCAACATATGGAAGAATTGGAAAATAAAGATCCTTTGGAGGCAAGACGGTGCATTTAACTAGCCCATGGATACCTTCCACTTCCGGAAAGTCCGGCCCCCTACGCATTTTTGGCATGCCTATTGGCAGCGGCTTACGAGCCATTACCCACGGATAGAGACTCGTAACATCCAGATATTGAATGCTTTCATTATCAGTACACTCATACAGCGCATTGAAACATTCTGTGCGACCGCCATTAAAGGCATGTTTGGGGATCAAATGATCAACAATGTCGTTACACTGCGTTTTAATAAACTCTTGTATGGACTTGTCCTTTCTCACCTGATCATCCCACTCGCATTCCCACATTTCAATAAGGTTAAAACCTCGACTACGTAGGTAATTTGCTTTAATGACAGTCTCCTCATAGCGTTGCTGCATAATTGTACGATAAGACGAGGGGTCATGAAGCTGTTCATGACGTAACTCTGGATAACACGTGGGACAACAATGCCAAAAACATCCATAGAACTCCAGCACAGTCTTACTACTTGGTTCATATCCGTCAACCTTATATTTCCCAAAGCGTCTTTCGGTGCCATTTTCCGAACACTGAATTTCAGTACCTCTTGATAATTTCATGTATCGCAACCATTGCAGTGCTTTTACACTTTGACGATCGCGATAATCAAATACAAGAGGTGGAATTACACCAATTGAATTTTTAGGCAAATATAAGGTACAATAGACATGCATAGCAAGACTGGCTATCGTACTTGAAGAAATGAAACATTGGATGCCGCCAGTTTTCTCTTCGATTAGGTCTGAGAATTTTATGATACCCTCAGCTAAAATTCTTACGTCATTACGACAGTACGCGAGCATCTCCTTTTGGAGATCATACTCCTTGCCGCTTAAAGCACGTTCTTGGTGCCAGGCGATTAGCTGTCTTTTCTCTTCAGGGGACAAACTGTCGGGATCAAAATACTCTAAAGACGGAATTTTGCCTACATAATTTTGATTATTCGGGGTATTAAATAAGTATGGGAAAGATCCCTTCCGCAAGTTGCCAGATAAGCCTAAAGTTTTGGGTAAATTAGACAGTTTAATTCCCATGTATAAATAAGTATCCCTGAACACAATATGACCGTTCCCGACTCTCAATTCAATAATCTTTTGTCCAGTCATTGTTAAATTTACGGAAAGATGCTCGGTCTCTATAAGATGTTTAGCTACAAAATGGATATCATATCGACTCCCATTATGTGATAACACAATAACCTTGTCAAACCCTTGACGAGGTGTTAACACGAACTTAACAAATTCGCCAAGAGTTTTAAAAGAAAACTCACGATTTCCGTTTTCATCTCCACATATATGGCACGTATCATCCAACGAATTACCCTTACATGTGTGGCAAATTACTTGGGCACACACAAGATTTACCTCATGACGTTGTTCCCCCTCAGTATTCATATCCAGTAGCATAGTTTCTACATCGAATACAATGTACAAATACTTTTCGATCCGGGTAAGGCTTTGCTTCTGAACATAACAAGCATGATTTCGGTCAACATGTATGTTACATGCTTTACACAACCGCTCACCACACTTGTGTTCAGATTTCCGACGTCGTATTAAATCAAACATTACACCACAGTCGTTACAAATCCTGACTAAGTCACATACACTTTTGCCACGTTTCGTTACAT
Source organism: Thermobia domestica (assembly GCF_964235325.1). Lineage (NCBI taxonomy): Eukaryota > Metazoa > Arthropoda > Insecta > Zygentoma > Lepismatidae > Thermobia > Thermobia domestica. Next base: position 123,197,741 of record NC_137455.1, read on the forward strand.
CTTTATGATTGTTGAAACATTCATCCGATGAAAACAATCTATGACAATCATCACATTCGCGTTTAATTTCAGAGGTAAATAATTTGTGGTATTTTTCACAAGCTGAACACTTAAATTCGCACTTATGATAAAGCCCATTATTATTGTACCCCTGCAAACAGGATTTACAAAATCCTCTTGTACCTAATAAGTTTAGAATACTTCCAACCAACTGATAGTGATTATTTTCGTATAGGATATAGATCTGTTTGCCACCTTTTCTACCTGGATATAACACATGAAATTCACGACTATTAACCTTCCTTTCAAAGACAATGATTTGATATTTGGATGCAAGGTGGCTCTGTATCTTTTTGGCATCTTCGAGAGTACACCCATTTAGTTCAGCAGGTTCTATGTTTATTTTTTCACATAATTTAACAGCTTGGTTTAACAAACGGTTTGGATGATTTTTTAATTTATATACCTGTTCGTGTTTTTGGTCAGCCCTTGCCATCCCCAGAATTATACTCTTTGGGAGGCAGTACACGTCGTTCTCCATTGGAACTACCTTATCTTCTAAAAATTCACCCAATGGTGCATACTTTTTGATGGTTCGATTCCGTGTTTTTCCTCTTCCTTTACGGAGATGCACACTATGCACCTTAAACGTGACGTCACCTCCGATTAGGAACTCCTCATTGCTATTGAGGGTATTTTCCACTACGGAGAAGAGGGCTTCCGGATTCAATTCAGATTTTTTCCGCCATGAGAGATAGATTGGTTTATTTAACCTCGAGGCACTGCTCTCGATAGTTATCCCTATATAGGTGTTCTTGTCAACATCCTTTATTGTATGAACCATTACGAAATCAAACAGATTTCGTACATATTTTTCTGGGTCTTCGATTCCCTTTGAGCCCATACACTTAATGGATATTTCTGTCCCATTTAGCCCAAAGTATGCATAATTACGCGATGTACTCCTTACAATCTTAAATTTTGATGCACTCTTACCATTTATTGTCTTAGATATATTCTCAGAACTCACAGAACCAGAACCTACCAAGTTCATAGGTTCTCCAGAACTTGCAGAACTTGGCCCTGGCAAGTTTATAGGTTCCCCACAACTTATAGAACTTGATTCTGCTAAGTTCACAGGATCACCTAATAGTTCAGCAGCAGCTTCAGCAAATAAGCCATCTGTCTTACCTGCCAATATCAACTGCTTGAACTTTTCGCAAGCCTGATTTTTTATATCATCTTCGCGGAAAAACCCTATCCGATAAAGATCACTGATATCGGTTGCGGATTTACACCCTGCTAAAATAACATTCTGCACACCCTTAAAATGATGCAATAGCGCCCGTAATAAACTCTCATATTGGTCATTACACACACGCACCCCCTTGGAATGATAATTTTCTATTAGCCTTGTCCAAGTATAAAATGTAACTTCAGCCGCATCAAATCCAAATTGCTCTTGAAGAGCCAACAGATTTTCTGCTTCCTTAATCAATTTCATATGTGCCATCTGTAATCATAAAATTATAACGAAATCGAATTACTTTTTCTCCTCGCCACAAAATGAAATTCTTTAAATATGGCTGTTACTAAATTAAATATTGTCAACAGTAAATCCGATAACTTTCTTAAAAATGAAGATTACACCTTGAAGTAAAAAGCAAACTGAACTATATTTTCACGTAAAATATTATAAACACTATTCCTTTGATTACGGCCACTTCCAAGAATCTTCTAACTTAGAATCAACGGAGCGATGTTACCTCCACAAGTAATTATATTGAAATGGTTTCCAATTGTTCTATGGAGTCTATTTATACTTTTCCAGTATCCTTACTCGTTTATTTATTTTGTATCCAAAAGAACACGTCCACACGATTGAACTGCTTTCTGTAGAATGACCAATTAATGATTTTGACCTTCTTATATATACGTAGATAATGTAAATTCCCAAAATTTTACACAGTTTATAATTTACTAAGTATTTTTTCAAAGATACTGTTTAACTTTATCAGTTAACAACATGAAGAGACGTCTTCACCGTACAACTTTTTTTGCTATACTGATCGCCGTGCGCTTTTCCCGCTCTTATAAAGACACAGATATGGAAAATTCCCAGAATTCCATGCGAAGTTTTCCAAAGGTAACTATGACTATGATATAATCCACTAAGTGTTTACCGAAATATGGATAAATGTTTATTCTACAATAGTTTAGGACCAGCAAATCTAATTATAGTTTTCAATAACAATTCCCGAAAAGTACAAGTAGAAACGTCTTTACTCTAACAATACTTCTTTTAAAGTGAATTTACACGGTTTCTTGCGTGCTATTTATACTTTCGGAAAAAATGTAATCTCGTACCCAAACACATTAAACAAAAAAAATCTTAAACCCAAACGACATGAAAATATTTTCTAAAGTAATACTACTATATTACATCATGTATAATTTAAAGTCATGTGACATTTTCGAAGATTTTCGATTTTAGACGAATATTTAATTTTCACGGACATTAATATCTTCATATTTGAAACAATGAACATATCTGATGTGAACATTTCAACGAATAAAAATCAATTCAAAATAACATTAGCAATACGAACAACAAAATACTAGTAAACGTAATTTAATGAAAAATAGCATAGTAAACAACAAAAATTAAATAATATAGCAACAAGAAAATAAAAATGTTAGAAAAAACCGGTTTAAATCAGTTTCTGAGTCACAACAGCAAAACCATATTTAATTTACCAAAATATTAAGAAGTAACAGTATCAGATTTTAAAAGATACTTAATTATTACAGTTTATTCAAAATAGCATTGAAATACTTAATTGTTACAAATTATAGTTAAGAGAAATTACGTATGGTTAGAATGAAAGCTCTATTAGTTACAGATCATAGTTAAACATCAATCAGAAGAGAAAATTTATTAAATAAGAATAGCAAACTAAAATAAATAAGGTTAGAAAAAGCATAATTATTTAAAAAGATCAAATATTAGATTTAAAAGACGTTTAGTTAGAAAAAGCATATTAAATTAACTAAACAATTAAAATAATTAATATAATAGTTGTTCTACAGTATTCAATGAAACGCATCAACAAAGAAAACTAATATATTTAATAAATATTTTTGTGACTATTTAATTTGTAAACTTTGATTTATTGTAACTATTTTTTACAATGCACTACTAATGGAAGTTCAGTTAATTTTATTTTATTACTTTAACTGTAAACGTTAATGTCTATTTTTCAAGTGACATTAAATTCTTACAATGCAATTCTTTATATGTTTACATGAAACTCTTTGATTGTAAAATATAAATACAAAGTGAAATGTAAAATTAAAAATGCAAAGTGTAAATTTAAAATTGTAAAAGTAAAATGTAAATTAAAAATGCAATTTTCACATGAAACTCTGATTGTAAAATAAAAAAATGCAAAAGTGTAAATTTAAAATTGTAAAAGTAAAATGTAAATTAAAAATGCAAAAGTGTAAATTAAAAATGTAAAAGTAAAATGTAAAAATGTAAATTAAAAATGTAAAAGTAAAATGTAAAGGTGTAAATTAAAAATGCAAAAGTGTAAATTAAAAATGTAAAAGTAAAATGTAAAGATGTAAAGATGTAAATTAAAAATGTAAAAGTAAAATGTAAAGGTGTAAATTAAAAATGCAATTTTCACATGTTTACATGAAACTCTTTGATTGTAAAATAAAAAATGCAAAAGTGTAAATTAAAAAAGGTAATTTTCACATGAAACCTTTATTGTAAAATGCGAACGCAAAAAATGCAAAGTGTAAATTAAAAAAATGCAAAAGTAAAAATGTAATTTTCACATGAAACTTTTATTGTAAAATGTAATTCATTATATGTTTACATGAAACTCTTTTAATTGCAAAATAAAAATGATAATGCAAAATGTAATTTTAAAAAATTAAATGTTTCAAACGAAAATATAAGTTTAGATGTTCATTAATTAAGTTGCGCACATGTAAAGTTAGTTTAGTCAAAATTATTTGTCAGTATGTCTCATTATGTAAAATTTAATATTGTAGTTTCATTAAGTTAAAATTTTAATTATTTAATGTTCATATACTCTTTGAACTAAAAAATTTTAAAGTTTGCAACACTTACCACCGCTGGTTAGATGTCAACAGATCTAACAGGACACGTTGTATTAATTTTCAGTGCACTTGTATGCCGCTGTCAACACTGAAACAATAAAAACATTTATTACTATATAATTTCAGTTCTATATTTATCATTTTGTTACAAAATTAATGCACAATAAGCTATTTAGTAATCTTTTTTATCAACTTTCAGTTTAACAATAAGCTTTTTTATTAATTTGGAACTCTATTTGTTTTTACAGTGTTCTCTGCGTTTTCTTTAATGAAAACGAACCAATAAATAATTATCATCAAACTAAAATAAAAATAAGTTGCTCCGACTAAAAAGAATACAAATAATTAGTACACTCACATATTGTTCAAACATCCTTAGTATGCTCACACGAAGTGTTCGAGTAATTTATTACGAAAGGCTAAATAAATAAATAAAGAGCTTGCACAGCAAACGAGTTTGTGTAACAAACGAGAGAATAAAAAAGATACGATCCAACAATTTATTTGTAGGTTCACACTGTAAGTGTTCTGAGCTTCTAATAAAATGATCAAAGTTGCTGAACAAAGTAAAGATTATTTCAAGAAAGTATATTATGAAACAGGATATGTAATGGAATTAATATTGGTTGCATACTTACAGGATATCTGCAGGTTTTTTAATTCCAATTTCTTCAAAGGTCCAAAAGAGAGAAGTCCAATTGATCTGCTGGAGTATCCTAAAACAAAAGACAATATTTTACTACTTGAAACAGTTTCTTAAGAGTTTGTGAAACAAACGAACGAATAAAATGATAACACCATAGGTGTTCTACAGAGTATACTTTAGCATACGATTCAACTAAAGTTAACAGGGAACTTCTATTGAAGTGATTGAACAAATTATTTAAAAGTTCTCAGCATAGCTGGTCTGAGCTTGCTTAGCAAGGGAACTATTAAAAAATTAGAAGAGTTTAAAAAGAAAATACGATTTATTTACAGCGTAGCTGCTCTTACGACTTTCTAATTTTAAAAACGAGCTTAGTTAGTATTTTCGAAACAAATAATTAACACGGAACTTCTAATGAAGTGATTGAACAAAAAAAGCAAATGAACCAATAAAATAAAATAACACAAACGAATAAAATAATCACACTGTAAGTGTTCTAAGCTTGCTTAGCAATCGATCGAACTAAAGTTAACAACGATTTATTAAAAGAAGTTGCTCCGAGTAATTTATTAGGAGAATATCTTTTATTCTCTCACATATTGTTCGACGAATAAAATAATTGCAGCGGTTCAGTTCTAAAAGTAATATTGTAAGTAATATGAATTATTTATTACATTGCAACAAGGTTGCTCTATTTGAGTAATTTATTAAGAAAAATACCTTTGGTAGTACCTCTGATACTTCCGGTAGTACGTTCTTAAATCGACCACACCAATGGCTAACCTAAAACATAACATAATTTGTATTAGATTCGTATACATTATTTATATATATTTACTTTAGAATATATTATATGCATACACTATATAGTATAGAATACCTTATATGAATATAGCATCTACTATAAATCCTTATATTTTTATAATATGTATATAGTATGAATATAACTACCATAAATTCTGATATGCTTACACTATATAACATAGATTAACTTATATTATTATAGTATCTACTATAAATTCTTATATGTATATAATATGTACTATAAAGTCTTATATGTATACACTATGTATATATCTACCATAAATTCTTATATGGTTACACTATATAGCATAGATTACCTTATATGAATATTGTATCTACTATAGATTCTTATATGTATATATATATTTACTATAAAATATCTTATATGGTTACACTATATAGTATAGATTACCTTATATGAATATAGTATCTACTAAAATTCAAAAGACCCACCTTAAGATGATTCTCGTTACGTATATTGAATCTATTAACAGAAATTTTTCAAGCAGCAAGCTAAAGTATGGACAAGTAGCGACAAGTCTAGTAAAAGCCATAGGTAAATATCCAAGACTAGTATGGGAGAGGTCCAATATAATGTGTGCTGTTTCGTAGAAGCATGCTAAATAATATATGTACAACCAAACAGAAACATGAAGTCTTAGTACAAAGGCATAGAAATCTTGTAGGACTACATCCAAAAAAAACAAAAGATACTCCAACTACCATGAGACAGAGATACAGAGTATGGTTAAGTTAGCTTAGCTGTTCTTAGGAGCATGCTCTGGCATGTGATCTGTAAAATAACTTGCTTAGCAAGGGAACCATTAAAATATTAGGAAAATACAAATAATTAACAACGAGGTTCTAATGAAGCGATTGAATATAAGGCAAAATATGATCCAATTAAAGTTACAAAATAAAAAGCAAAAGATAATTAGAAAACGTACAAAGCAAACAAAACAAATAGCCAGGGAGCTACAAAAATAGGAAAGAAAGGTATTTGTGTATGGCATAGCTAGAGAACAATAAAGAGAAAAAATACAGTCAAAAATAGGTACCGAGGAAGAGAGGGAATACTACAAGCGACGGAGAAGTAGAGAGGAAATACTACAAGCGGCGGAAAAGGAACAAGAGCAAAACCAAAAGGAAGGAAACACAGATCATGGTTAGGTTAGGTTTAGAAGTTAATCAAATAGAGGAAAAGCAAAGAAAAAGAAACAAAAGATAAAGAAAGGAAAAGACAAAGAGAAAAGCAAAGTAAACTTTAGTTAGGTTAGGTTTAGAGGGTAATAAAGCAAATAAATAGAGGAAAACAAAAGACAAATAGTTTAATTGTCATTGAGGAAAGAGGATACAGTTATGTAGATGGCAGTAGGTGAAAAGAAAGAGAAACAAAGTAGACGGAGAGACAGAGAAAAAACAGGGAGGGAGAGAAAAAGTATAATTATGTAGATGGGAGTAGGTGAAAAGAAAGAAAGAAACAAAGTAGGCGGAGAGACAGAGGAAGAACAGGGAGAGAGAGAAAAGGTAAAGTTATGTAAATGGGAGTAGGTAAAAGAAAGAAAAAAACAAAGTAGGCGGAGAGACAGAGGAAAAACAGGAAGAGAGAGAGGGAGAGAAAAGGAATAGTTAAATAGATGGGAGTAGGTGAAAAGAAAAAGAGAAACAAAGTAGGCGGAGAGACAGAAGAAAAACAGGAAGGGAGAGGGAGAGAAAGAGAGAAAGAAGGTATAGTTATGTAGATGGAAGTAGGTGAAAAGAAAGAAAAAAACAAAGTAGGCGAAGAGACAGAGGAAAAACAGGAAGAGAGAGAGACAGAAGGTATAGTTATGTAGATGGTAGTAGGTGAAAAGAAAGAAAGAAACAAAGTAGGCGGAAAGACAGAGGAAAAACAGGGAGAGAGAGAAAAGGTAAAGTTATGTAGATGGTAGTAGGTGAAAAGAAAGAAAGAAACAAAGTAGGCGGAGAGACAGAGGAAAAACAGGAAGAGAGAGAGAAAGAAGGTATAGTTATGTAGATGGGTGTAGGTGAAAAGAAAGAAAAAACAAAGTAGGCGGAGAGACAGAGGAAAAACAGGAAGAGAGAGAGACAGAAGGTATAGTTATGTAGATGGTAGTAGGTGGAAAGAGAGAGAGAAAAAGCATAGTTAGGTAGATGGCAGTAGGTGAAAAGAAAGAGAGAAAAACAAAGTAGGCGGAAAGACAGGAAAAACAGGGAGAGAGAGGGAGAGAAAGGGAGACAAAGTAGAGAAAAGATTAAGAAAAGAAATAGTTGTGTGAATGATACTAGGTAAAACAAAATGCTAGTTGTTTCATATTCTATCTGGTATTAAAATGTAAGATAAAATCAAAACCAATAACAGTTCAAGGAATACTAATAAAAAAGTCTCTGAAACAAACAATAAGGAAACCATGATAAAAGAAATATTGGAGCTTAATGTGTATAAAAGGGTACGGGTCAACTGAAGCTAAACTATACAAGGTTAGAAAAAGCATCAAAATGTTAAAACTTGCGCATCGTGGCATGAGGATTAAATCAAACAAACTTATTTTATTCTGTACTCTAAGTCTAAAACATGTATTTTGTTTCTGTTAATTTTATTTAGTATTTTTATAATTCACTTACTTACACAAACACATACACACTCACATACATACACTCACTCACCAACTCATTCACTTACTCATAGGCGCGGTGGTTCAGTGGTAGAGCGTTCACCTCTGGTGCCTGGAGTCCTTGGTTCGATACCAGCTCGCACCAATTATTTCAACATTTTATGACAATCATTAAGTTTTGGATTTATTTTTTATAAATTGTGGTGGACAAACACCATTTCCTTGGAGTTTTCCTCCCACTTTCTATATACTTTTAAGAGCTTATTTTAGCTCACATATTTAGCCTAACCAGCATAACCGTGGGACTTAAAGATTTCATTTTTTCATTCACTCACTCAGTTACACACACACACACACGCACGCACACACACACACACACTTTTTAACATCAAGCTTAGTTAGTATTTTCGAAACGAAGTTTCTCTTCTGAATTTGCTAAGCAAATGAACCAATAAAATAAAATAACACAAAAGAATAAATAATTAACACGGAACTTTTAATAAAGTGATGAAACTAAAATAAACATAAGTTATTCCGACTATTTTATTAGGAGAGTATAAAAGTAAGAATTGCCCCTTAGTTCCTTGATGGTATGCATTGCAACACTACGACAGTGTCACACCTTATTGCCTAACATCATAGGATAAATCCGATGGACAGTTCCTATTCTTAACAATTATACTTATAGGGCACTCTTCCGCGTACTGTGTAGTATCCATGTAACTGTACTCGGTTAACTAATTTTACAACAAACCAGTAAACCGCCCCATCACTCTTTCTTTCTTATCTTGCGCCGTCCCTGTCACGGAATTATTTGTAGGTTCAGACTTTATTTTAACACGAAGCTTTTAATAAATTAAAATATTCTCACATGCTGTTCGTGTGGGTCATGCATAAGGGTCATATTTTAACAAGGAGCTTTTTAACTTCTCACACCTTGTTCGAGTCGATTTATTAAGAAATACGAAACAATAAAAATGTGTTCACATATACTGTTCGAATATGTTATATATGTAAGGGATTAAAAGAAAGGATTCAATAAATAATTTACGCCTTTTCATAGAAAAGGAAAATATAAAAATAAGCGTAGCACGTAAAATTGGTAAGTCCATGATTAAACCGGGGGAGCGCAAGTGTATGAGGCAAACGTCTTACTTACTACACCAAAATATGCAAATGTCACTTTGAAGGGAAGCGTGGTGAGTCAAATGTGTTCCGCCTAATTGTATCAACGTATGCAAGTTCTACATTTATTTTAAATACAATAGTAAATTGTTTTTTCTTATCTACTCTCATAATTTTGACAAATATAACTAAAGGGTCCACAACGCACAATGTGGTTGTTCATAACCTACAATCCTGCTCTCATAGCCACAATGATCATTTAGTATGTTATTCCATTCTCAATTAAGTTTATAAACGCTGCAAACTTTCTTCCGAAATTCCTTGTAATTTATTTCTGTCATAAGTTTTATCGTGTCTTCCGTAAAAAAAAAACTTTTACAAACTCCACTTAATTTTCAATCTTTAAATTATTTATCCACGAAATTATTTGTAGGTTCACAAGCTATGCTTATTCCGAGCTTCTATAAAAAGCGTAGCAATTAAAATTGCACAACAAACAATTTATTTTTCAAGTTCGTAAATACAATTTGCTCCGACTAATTTATTAAGAGAATACAAATAAGAACAACTTTTCATAGAAAAGGAAAATATGAAAATATAATATAATCAAACAAAAGTAAAAACAAAAAAATTCTTATCACAGCCTGACGGAGATCGAACGCGCGACCTTTAGTGCATGAGTCCAGCGCTTTACTTACTAGGTTACGGAGCGACGCAATTTCAATCTAACGCTTTTCCAGCTAGCACGTGTTTGTATCTAAGTTCGGCATTTCAGTATACTAGGCAAATTATATTTTTTGCTTTCAATATGGTAGTACATTTGATTTCTATGACAAACTAGAAATAATTTTACCGTTCTGACTAATTTTTACAATGTATAAAAGAAATATTAAGTGTGTTGCCCTAGTTTTATTTATTTGTACAAAATGTCTACCAACATGCAATGGCAAATATATTTTGTTCATTCAAAACGGTTTGCATTATGCTCAAATAATTTGTACAAGTACCTGTAATAAATCAGAATTTGTTCAACTAGTTTATTACAAGGAAGTTAAGATCTTGGCAATGAAATCTCATCTTCAAAGCAAGTATCTCAACGAACATTCAAAACCTAAATTCCGTAAAATTAATTAAAACTATTACAAGAAACGTATTAAATACTAAAATAACGCGCGGTTTTACCATGGAAAGTTCAGATTTATACTTTAGGGCAGGGCAAAGCGTTTACCGTTGGTGCTGCCCTACAATTGCATTCCAATATATCCAATAAACAAGCTATCCTAACCACTAGGACAATTTCAAATCTAACTGACTCCTAAATCAATTCAAATTGTTCTTACGGACAAAAGTGCTGTAACAAATAAACATTAATCCTATACAAAACTATAGAACCCTGTAGGTTTTGTTTTTTAAAGCAATAATTTAAGTCTTAGTTCATCTTATTATTTATTATATTACGCGTGTTCACACCACATTCTTTATAACTTAATACCAAATATTCTACGGGTTCGCCAGGTCATAAAATAATTACTAGTTTCTCTAAGAAGCTATGCTTCTCCATAAATTCTCCCACCCACATTTTCATTTCATCAAACTTCCTATAAAATTGTTTCTGTAAATAATTAGTATGCTCTTGGAATGAACTAAAACACAAAAAGGTATAAATTAATTAGCTAGTAAGAAGTTCTCTACTAATACAAGTCATTAAACTCAAAACACAATTGTCACAATAAGCTAAAATCTTATTTGTCTTGCCCGGTTTTTCGCAAGCAAAAGCAATATTCAACAACCATGTTCGCGGGTTAATATTTTTATTAAACTAAAATTAATCCAGTTCCCTTTAAAAAATTGTCTACATGTCAGGTTCAATATACGGTAATTTTCTGAAACTAGCAAAACAGCATATCCTACAAATGCTTTTATTCACCAAAACTCCATAAAAATTGAAATGTCCTAAAACAAATCTACGCCTATCATCACTTAAAACTCAAATTCAAATTGTTCTTAAAATCTGTCATAGGCGATGAACGCCAAAGCAAATTATAGCTACCAAAAAAAAAATCCATAGAAACCTATTTCTTGCTAAAGTAATTGATTTAATTAGCCATCGCTCTGTTCGCAATATTACAATAAAACGTATTAATTTAAACGTAATCCTACCACTACGTACAATGTAAAATCCTTTATGGTTTCTCCGAATTAAAAAAAAAAACTTTACGGAGGTCTTGTAACTGTTTTCTACACTTAGTTCTTACTTTAGTTCATAGGTGGCAGTAAACGCGTTGTTCACGACCCATGCTTTGTCTAACTGCTCTAACTATGTAAGTCAAAATAATGCACCACAAATATAATACTGTTTTGTTTCATAGCCACAAAATTAATACTAATAAACATACGCTGTTTCAACTAGGTATATGAAATCATGTGGCCTATAATTTCTGTATAAATCCTAATGTACTACAATAATTTAATAGATTCATATTTTAAATAATGTAACATCACAAAATCTAATTTCGTCTAATTCTGCCTTCCCAAGTTATCTGTATTAAATCAATCTACAGTAAAGCATCGTTCATTCTCATCAATCAAATTCGTTTTTAATTAAATCTAGTGGTTCAATTCGTGATGTAATCCAGTCAATAATAAGCTTTGTTCTCTTAATACTCAAGAAAACATTAAAATATGTAATAGTATTTCATAAAACTGGCCAAAAGTAAATATATTTCCCCACTCTGCCTAAAATACGTACATGGCACCTATAAGCTACGTGTTCAATGCCCGGTTGAAAAGTGTATAACCCTAGCCACAGTTTTCATCGTTTTTACAACAAACAAATGTTAAAGTTTAGCCCGCTTCTTCCAATTAAAAGGAAAGCCTAAAATCTAAATTCATATCCATTAAGCTACCATTAAAATTTTATTTTTAGTAATTAAAGCTCTTCCGTGACTAGGCGATGGAGTAAAAAAAACCCGGTCAATTCCTCCAGTTTATGTGGCCTACATTAATCTATAAGTTCATGTCTCAAATAGCGTTGGTAAAAAAAAGCTTTAAATTTACAATCAATTATATTATAGGCCCCTAGTTCCATTCCCAACGCGAACTTCTATATTTCCACATTTAATGTTAAGCAAAAGGATCACGAGTCTCAATGTTAAACTGAAATTCAACTCAACTCTGTCTAAAATAATAACATCCGATTCTGTCTATTCAATAATATTTACGAATACAAATTTAGATTAATACAAAATAATATACGTGTCTATATTATTATTATTCAAATTTACTCCAAACAAAACGCATAATTTCAATAATGCATCTAAAATTGTTTAAATATAAAATAAAAATCAAATTAAACTTACCAATACGATCGTAAATCAGCGTACAAATATTAACGAGATGCACTATTCACACTACACAATAACAAAATCACCAGTTAAAAATCTTCGGGTGTTAACAATCCAAGCTCAAAATCAAAAAGAGGGTTCAATACTGATGTACTAAAAGTCTATGCATATTATACCCTCCCTCAAAGAGGGGAAAAAATGATGCAGTCATGCTTCCTCATTGTCACATGTGCAAACGTTGCCAAAATGAATTATTTTAGTGACCTCTATCTTCTTACTCATCCTAAGTAGGTTATGGTCTTCACTCATCAAAACCAAACAAATAAATGACAATTTGGCAACACCGATGAGGTCATTCAATTGTTTTCCATATGCAATGGGAAATTTCCTCCATGCTGAAGCGGAGCTAAAACATAGTTTACATAAATAAGATAAACGTGGTCTGGCGTTGGTTTTACTTCCTTTAACTCATGACTCATAATCTAAATGATTTCATTTGCTGTCCGTGAAGTCACCGAGTGCTTTTTGTCTTGAAACACTTGTTTCAATAAAGATATCCAATAAATAAAACAATATTTTCTTCTTTAATAGGGCAAGTTTATAATTCAATTTTCATTATTATTATAATTCAATCACTAAATATATTTAATCTGTTTCAATAAAAAAATGTACACCTTGTGGAAACATATGTGATTCTCTGTAAGTCCATGTTAAAATATTCTCAATAGTTCTCCATTGGTAAGCAATTAGCGTACACCCTTTTGGCATGGGTGATTCGAGTTCAATTCACAATGCAGGTCATATGGTTCAGGCCTACATTAAGCTGTAGGTTTATGTTTCAAATAGCCTCGGTGTTACAAAAAGCGCTAAATTCACAATCATATGCATCTTTAATGTGAAAACCCTAATTCGATTCCCTGTGGGAGCTCATATTGTATGTCAATCAGTAGGTCCACGTCTTATATAGCATTGGTGGTAAACCCAAAATCAATTCAAACTTAATCGCTAGCCTACGTCTCAAAGTTTCCATTAACAGGTTTATGTCTTATATAGCCTCTTTGTTTAAAAAGCGCTAAATTCACAATCATATGCATCTTTAATGTAAAACCCAAATTCGATTCCCTGCGGGAGCTCATATTGCATGTTAATTACTAGGTCCACATCTCATATAGCATTGGTGGTAAACTCAAAACCAATTCAAACTTAATCGCTAGCCTACGTCTCAAAGTTTCCAATACGTCTATGTCTTATATAGCCTTTTTGTTTAAACTCAAATAAATACAGTTCAAGTCTAGTCCAAGGGGCTCATTTATTTAAAAGTAATGTTCAATTTTCAAAATGGACATCTGCTCAAATATTTTATAGCGGGACGTATAATTTAATCGCTATGGAAAACACTCGCTAACGTTCTTGCCTTCAATGCAAGGGGTCCCGGGTTGAATTCATGGTGGGGCAGTCGGTCAAATGTAAAACATTTTTATGTCCTAAATAAATTTTTCTTGGGCCAGACAAATGTCTGTATAGTATCTATGCCCCCTTCCCATAATAGTGTACTTGCGATAGTCCATAAAGCCAAATTTAAATTTTAACTACTAATATCATAAAACATGACAATACTAAATGCCATATACCTTCCACAATATTAGTATTGTACCTCAAATAATATTCATTAATACGTAATCAATTTAAAATAAGTCCAGTGTCATATAATCTAGAAATAATTATAAGTTACACCTATCCGTGTGCATTTCTAGACGTAATACACAAAATCATATGGAAGTTTATAAATTTCAACTTATCTGTCTCTAAATAAGAATGTATGATCTCTTCAATTTTTTAACAAAGGGGCATCAATCAATAATGCAAGTGTATTTCTGTAGTTCATAACATCAAATCATATATGGCCATTAAAATTAAATTTCGCTTATTCAAACTTAACAAATGACCACGTAGTTCAAGCTGTTACCGCTAGATGGATCTATGATAGTAAGCCATTTTCAAACATAACAAATAGATAGCGTTACAGGTCTTTTCATTACTGCCAAAGAAACAGTTGTATTCGTCAGCTAAATGGTAGCTAAACGGTAAGATGATGGATCAGTAATGCAAGGATTGTGTGTTCAAAACGCGTCCATGGCAACGAAAATTATTTTTATATAATTTAATGCTAGGATCGTTACTAATAATAATAATAATAATAATAAGGCAATTCAATACATAATTGCAATATCATACGTGCGTTACGTATAGTCCTTAAAGCAAACCAAGGCGGTAGGAAAATACCATAATTGTCCATTGCTGAGCAAATGCCGGGTAACAGGTATACAAAGTGAACGGGTGGAAAAGTAAAAAAAAAAAACTCGCACCACGGTCAAACATTAATGGCGCCAGCGAAAAAGCTAACGTTCGGTGCATCGTAAGTGCCGTGCGGCGAATATACAAACCAAATGGGCGGAAACTTGCACCATGGTCAAACAATAATGGCGCTATCAAAGCTACTGTTCGGTGCAGCGCAAGTGTCGGGCGGGCGGCAAATATACAAAGCGGGCGGGCGGAAAACTCGCGACGGTAATGGCGCCAGCGCAAAGGTCACACATACGTAATAAAATATACAAAGCGCGCGGCACAACAAAACCAAACGCTAGTGGCGTCAGCGGCACCATCTAACACGCTTTATCAATCCAAGATAATTGGAAACTCATTACTTCAATTGAAAATGTAATTATCCTATGTACATCATACTATATGATGAAATGTCGCCTTTTTAAACAAAAGTTCCGGCTTAATTACACGTTAATCTCTTGGTTACCTAACGTAATAAGTACATAAAACACTGTAATTGCGGTTTAATCCCCTTAACATACCTGGGGCAGGTAAAAGAAGTCAACTCTGGTTTAATTTTGTAATATACCTGGGCAGGTAAAAAAGGGTCATAAATGCTGCATATTCCTACTGTGGTTAATTACATTTTTAAAGTTGCGTGGTGCCAATTTAATATAAGAAGCAAGACCTTCCTTACATGCATGTTTAGCAGCTAAGTCAATAATGGTCATATTCGGATCCAGATCAACATGAGCTTTTCCAAATATTAAAGTTATATTAAAATTATTGTTCTTCATTTTTGTATATAAATATTTAATATTTAGTATGGTCCAAGAGGTATTTTTCGTCCAATGAGTTGAGTTCAATGCTAATAGTACACTTAATGAATCCGTACATATTGCTGTTTTAGGTAGATTATGTCTTTGAATATAGAGAAAAGCTTGACGAATTGCAAATGCTTCTCCTTCATAAATTGAGGTAAATTTCGGCAATTTATATTTTATGATTTTTGATTTGTCAGGTATGTATATTGCGGCTCCAACATGAGAATTTGGGAATTTCGAAGCATCCGTGTAGACTAAAGTTGTGCCATCTTCCAAAGTCTGAAGTGTCGTTTGCCAAATATTTTTATAGATTCCTTTTCTTAGTTCTGGGTGGTGTATCTTCAAGAAATTTGGAAGGATGGGCGTAATCTGTGTTAAATTGACTTGATAGTCCCAGACAAAACAGTTGATGGACGGAACCTTTTGAATGTGAGCGTTGATGTGTCTCAATCTCTTGAAAGCCTGAAAGAACCAGGGTTGTTTCTTTTTATATGGAGTTTTTCTTTTTCCCAATATGTCATTGATATAATCTAGATTTTTAATTGTTTGAGAAGAAGACTTTCCCATTATATTTAAGATGAAATTGTAGGCTTGCTTCATGATGATGAAGTGGATTGGGTTACATCCAAGTTCTGTTAGTAAGGCTTTTTTGGGGCAAAAGGAAGGCTGTGAGAAAATTAGTTTCGCCAGCGAGTAAATAATTTGTTCCAGTTTGTTGAGTTGTGTTTGATTATGTGACATAAAGATGCTACCGTAAGAGATTTTTGCTATATATCCTTGTTTTAAAATGGTATTTAAGGAGATAGGATTGATACCCCATTTTTTGATGATAAGCATCTTAGTAATTTTTGGTATTTCACTGCTTCGGCCAGTAAGTATTGTACATGATGGTCCCAGGTTAATTTCTTGTCTAAAATTATTCCAAGATATTTAAGTGAGTTTTCCGAAGTAATTGTTACATTATCTATGTTTAAATTAAAATGGTTTGAAGACTTCTTCCTTGTAAAAATTACGAACTTTGTTTTATTCCAGTTAAGATCCAAACCGTTATGATACATCCAAGAATTAATTTGTTTTAGATTTTGTTCTAACTTTGGGATACTTGCTTTGATGTTAATAGATGGTAACGTTACTAGTATATCATCCGCAAAGCTTATTAATTTACATGGAGACCAATTTTTTCCCATTAAGTCCAAAATGTAAATATTAAATAAGATTGGACTGAGTTTGCTTCCTTGAAGGAGCCCAAGAGAAGTTTGTCTTGGCGATGAGTAAGAATTATTCAGCTTGATATAAACTTTTCTGTTAATTAATGAATTGTGAATTATTCGGATCATCTTCCCAGGAATTTGTATTTGATGTAACTTTTGCAGTAGTAAGTCTAAGTTCACATTATCGTAAGCTCCTTGAATATCCAGTGATACAACTAAAATATTTTGTCTTAAGTAGAAGGATTTGTAAATGTCTGCCGTAAGGAGAGATAAGGCATCATATGTTGAGAAGTTTTTCCTGAATCCAGTAATATTTGATGGAAAAATTTGATTGTGTTCTAGGAACCAAATTAGCCGATTCAATAATAAATTTTCAAAGATTTTTAATGAGCATGTCTGTAGTGCTATTGGCCGAAAATTATTGGTGTTTTGAGATGCTTTTACTTTCGGGATAGGAATTATCAAAAATTTTTTCCACTGTGCTGGTATCTTGCCTGAATTCCATATATTGTTAAAGTAGTTGAGCAATATAGTGAGTCCGGAGGGAAGTAAGTTTTTATAATGATTAAAACAAATCCCATCAATCCCAGGTGTTGTATTTTTCCTTAGGTTATTAATTACTATTTCTAATTCAGTCAGAGTGAAGTTTTTGTCCAGTAAAGTATTTGTGTTACCAAATAAGTATTTTGTTAATAATAATCTATCATTGTTTACTGTACATGGAGTTAATTTATTATGAAACTGGTCATACCATGATGAATCAAACATTGATATATTAATTGTATCATTGGATTGATTATTTTTAAATTTCTTCCAAAAATTCCATATTTTAAACGATGCTGTTCTTTCAGACAAGGAGTTGCAGAAATTCTGCCAATGTTGACGTTTCACATTGTTAATTACACGTTTTGAGATAGCTTTCTGTTCCTGGAATAGTCTGAAGTTGTTTAGAGATTTTGTAGTAATAAAATTTTTGAAGAGTAAAATACATTTATTAATGTTTCGCTGGCATTCTGTATTCCACCATATAGGTTTAGGAGAGTATTGCTGTATATTGGTGTTCTTACTTGACGTAGATCTTCTGCGAAGGTGATTTTTTGGTGTTGACTGAGATGCCGACTGTTTGATGATTGTAAAGATGTCCGAATCGTTCCTGAGATTATGAAGGTTGTCTTGAATTATTTTTTGATATTCAGACCAATTAATATTTTGTGAAACATGCCGTAATTTAGATCGGAAGGTTAGATTGTTACTTTGGTCCGTACTAGACGTTAGTTGTCACATATGAGTTCTGAAGATTATGGGAAAATTATCACTATGACACGTGTGAAAGTATGTAGACCATTCAGTTTCTATATAGTGGGCGTGATAGGCAAGGGTTAAGTCTGGAGCACTGAGAGAATCTTTCTGAGCTCTAGTAGGAGCACCATTGTTTAAAAAAAAGGAAAGGAGAGTCATTGAGGATGTTGAGAAATTTCCGACCAGCAGTGTCCGTTCTGTTCGCTCCCCAGATCTTATGAGAGACATTGAAATTACCACATATATAATCAATTTTTTACACAAACACTCAATACATCATAGCAAAAACTATATAATTTGAATCTAAACCATCCACGTAATACAGTCTCATTTTTATCTTCTTTAAAACATTTTCACCTTGACATGTGTGTACTTATTGCAGCACTTATTTTCCAACCCTTATGTTAGTCGAACTCATTAGTATGGCACTAATCGCGCGTCAAAATAACTTTGCATACGGCCCAGTAACTCTTGAAATGAAATCTTTGAGTTTTACGTCCCACGGTTATGCCGGTTAGGCTAAAGGAGACGGTGATGAGTAATGAATGAAATGGTGGAATGAAGAAAGTGGGAGGAAACGGGAGAACCCCAAGAAAATCCACGCACACGGTGTTTCTCCACCACAAAGTTCACTTGGCGGGGGCTGGGATTGAACCCGGGACCCCAAGCACCAGAGGTGAACGCTATACCACTGAGCCACTGCGGCCCCTCCAGTAACTCTTGAACCAAATTATCAATCTCGATCAAATTTTTAACGTAGACGATTTTCAGGCCTGAAATGTTTTCTATAATTCCACTTTGACTCTAGAACTTAGGGAAGGGGGTGGGAGGGGTAGATACATAAAAATAAAATGAAACTTAATGGGTGGTATTCAGGGAGAATTCGTTAATCGAGGATTAGTTACAGACTAGTTACTGGCATACTAGCTCTTTACTAAGGAAGGTGCACTTTTTGGTATTCATAGTCAACTTTGAGTACAACTAAAATGTTGATTTGGGTATGATTAACTTATATAACCTCAATGCTTCGGTTGAGAGAAATAAATTTGGCAACTACGGAAAAGTAGATGAGCGCATGCGTAGTCTGAAAAAATAAAAAAAAAACATGAAATACGAAATGTGTCGCAAGCTAAACCGTGGGATTAGTCTCTGCTCTAGATTAATTAGTCACATGTGATTAACTTCGTCAAATACTACGTCCTAATCAGAGACTCTGAATACAATTTTGATAACCAACCGTTAGTCAACCCCGTAGTATCGCCCTAATCAGACTTGAAAACGACTCTGCATAAGGCCCAATAACTCTTGAACCACAGGGCCAAACTCGATCAAGTTTTCAACCTAGATGAAGTTCGAACCTGAGACGCTTTTTGTTATATCACTTTGATGGTGTAACTTAAGAGAGGGGATGGGGGAGAGACATTTAAAAATGATTGAAAATGACCGATATTTGCGTCGAATCCATAGATTCGATTTTGGTATCGCTGAGATGAACAGTGACACTTCCGATGCCGTTGCTCGCAAATGGTGAGAGAAGAGGGATATATAAAAAATAATCGAAAATGACCAATATCAAAGAGTAATAGCAAAAAGTGACTGACTAGGGGAAAATATTACTATTTTTTCTTAATTTAACCCAGCGAAGCAGGTAATTGATGCTAGTCTATATTATAAAATTGAAAGTGACTATGTATGTGACTCTTAATCTTTTGAACCGCCCGACCAAACTTAACTCTTGAACCATTCGATAGATCTCGATCAAATTTTCAGCATATATGAGGTTCAGACCTGACATATTTTTTTTTCATATCACTTTGTCGGTGCAACTTAGGGGAAGAAGAAGGGGGGAATATTTATAAATGATCAAAAATGACCGGTATTATGGTCGAATATATAGCTTTCGGGAACGCTGAGATGAACAGTGATACTCCTGATGTTGATCAAATTCAAATTCAGCACTACAGCTTGGGGGACGGGAGTTATGGAGAAAAGTTATTATTTATAAATGAAGAAGCTAAGATTACCGTCCTAACTTGTGGGAGTAACATTAGGTACAAACAATGATAGCATTTACTGTCCATGGTCATAGTGTATGTAATAAAACTACCAGGTAGCTACATCATACTGTTTCTAATTATATATTCTAACTAGATTTAGGAAGGTTATTTAAGTTATATATTGACAGATTCAATATTATTAATAAGTAAATCGTGTAATTTTGCAAGGATTATATTGGAATGCAGTGTAATTAGTATGAGGAAGTAGTTTACTTACATCGTTGTATTATACTAATAATATTGTAATTTAAGTTTATTGTATCGCACATATTATTGTAACAAGTATCCTATTATATGACCAGACGTTAACGACAGACCTTAATAAATTTACCAAAGCAAAACTTTACGACAATGGAGAAAATTATTCACTTTTTCAATTTTCAATTTTTCCATAAAACTTGGCTAGTAGTGGGAAGTATGTATACTATATTATTATTATTATTATTATTATTATTATTATTATTATTATTATTATTATTATTATTATTATTATTATTATTATTATTATTAACATTAAGAATGTCATCATAAATGTTTGCTTTTTATTTAGGTTTTCACCTAGAATATGGGCTTCAGAACCCTCAGTAGCTCCTCGAACGAAAATAGAGCGGAAACATTTCACAAACATTAGAATTAATAATTCTATTCACTTGGTCCAGATATTTATCAGGTGATCTCTTCTTTGTTGAAGATACAATCAGAAACAAAAATTGAAATTAAGATCAATTGCCAAAGGATATACCAATACACAAAAAATGAAGATTTAAAGAAACATAACATTATATTGATGATGATGATGATATTGAAGCAGTATGAAATGCTTAACCCTTGTAGATCCCGGCTTTTTAAGGTAAATTAGAGACTTTCAGTCAAGCGGCTACAGCATCATCCCTATTTATCATAGGATCATGGTTCATACCTCGTTTTCTTTTTACAACAGAGCAACCTTTCAAATGGTACCATTCACATCTCCTTATCATGTCTCTGAGGCAGGAAATATTGAGAGAAATCGGAATTTTTCTTTGAAAATATTTCTTTTTTTTTAATTGAGCCCCTCTTGACCCCCACTGTGTTAATGCAGAGACCTAAAACTCAACTGGAAAACACTAAGGGGTAGTAGAAGTGGGTGCCGATAGATGGCCGAGTCAGCAAAAAATTATCTTGTTTTCCTAGAAATTGATGTCATTTCCTGGAATTGGGAGGCAAGTTTCGACAAGCCTTTAGTTGCTATGTTCATAGCCTTTTACGGGTAGTACAGAAGCGCGTGGGAAAATTTTGGTTTATTTGAACCCCGTTACCCCCTACTCCTCCTGGAAAGCCAAAGAGTATAAGCGATTTAGCCCCTTGATCCTATTCCCACGAGATGACTGTAGATTATGAACTGAAAACATGATATTCAAATGATCGAAGCTTCTCAGCAGATTGTATGAAATTGGTCTTAGTTGCTAAGGTAAATATTAAATGTAAGGTTTTTTTTTTTTTAAAGCGTGAGATGAGACACACTATATGAGTCTCATAACGAAACACATACTCATGCAAAATCGTGTTGATTAGCCCCTTGGCCCTATTCCCACAAAGTGTCTGTAGAAGACGTGATAGTCAAATGATCAAAGCTTCTCACGAAATTGGCTTAGTTGCTAAGGTAAATATTGTATTTCACAATTTTTTAAAGACGTGAGACATGAAACCTGATATAAGTCTCATAACGAAACACATACCTATACACTCCTTTCCCCAGACCTCCTGCGAATGGATTCCAATGATTGAGCAAATTCTAATAATGGAAACTTCTCATAGCATATCATATTGTTTAAAACGTAGGGTGTGAAGTATGTTATATGAATATTCACATGACGATGTCTGCTATGATAAGTAAATCGATATCACTTCCTGTTTAGTTGTTATGTTCATAGCCTTTGAGAACATCATGTTGCTAGAAACAAGATGAAACATGCCTTTTAGGGTTACCATCAGCTATAGGTTCATGAAAAAACATGCCTTTTCTAGTCGTCTTGTATTGGTTAGCTAATTTGAATTCCCAAGCCCCGCCCCCTCCCGTAAAGACTCTTGAACGTCTACCGGATCTTCATCAGAGTCCTTTGAGTTACCACGATTGAAACCTGCCAATTGATTGTGTTTTCAGCTTAAACTGTAGTGAGTGTTTTGTGCTTTAAGTTCTTACGAATAAATCCTATCAATTGATTGTGTTTTCAACCTAAAACTGAAGTGTATGTGTGTTTTGTGATACCGCTCGTTCTTATTAAAATAGGTAAGTAAAATATATATATATATATATATGTTCTTTCTTCATTTAGTTATAAAGGCAGTTGAAAGAACAAGTGTATTTATTCAAAGTTCCGTTCATGTTCTAACATTAAAAAAAACACACAGACACATATGTGAATGTCTGTTTTGTTAGTCTCTTTCTTCCTCTGTTTTGTTAGTACATTGAACTACATCTTAAAATGGTTTAGTTTCAAGAGCAACAGATAAGATGCTATTCTCAAATGTTTTGATGATACGTACTACAATGAGATAACAAGACTGCCCTAGTTAAAAACAGATAAGTGAACTTCTATGAGGCTTCTAAGAAAAATGATAAGATGGAATTCTTGAATGTTTTCTGGTTCGCATTGCAATTGACGCAAGAAGTGTCTGTAGACTTGGTATTTTAATTTTGATAATATGATGTATACGTCTGTCTTTCTGTCTGTAAATGAAATCTTTTAAACAATGAAGAGTTTTACGTCCAACAATAAAGCCAACAAGGTCTGTCTGTCTTTCTATGTCGGCTATGCTAATGGAGGCGATGGTAATGAGTTGAGTTGATTTTAGTTCAGCGTCCCTTTCAACAGCAAGGCTATATGAGACGTGGACCTACTGATTATCGTGGAATCTGAACCACTAAGTTTTACGTCTTACAGTTATGTCGGCTATGCTAATGCAGGAGGTGATGATGAGTTGATGAGTTGAGTTGATTTTAGTTTAGCGCCCCTTTCAGCAGCGAGGCTATATGAGACGTGGACCTACTGATTAACGTGGAATCCGAATCACATGAGCTCCAGCCGGGACGATGGTAATGAGAAATGAATGAATGAAATGTTGCATTAAATTCACGTACACGGTGTTTGTCCACAGAGTTTTACGTCCTACGGTTACGTCTACTAGGCTAATGAAGGAGAGGTGATAATGAAAAAATGAATGAAATGATGTAATGAAGAAAGTGGAAGGAAACTTGTGAACTCCGAAGGGAAATCCACGCATACGATGTTTGTCCACCACAAAGTTCATAGGGCACGAACTGGGATCGAATCAGGGACCCAAGCACTTGAGGTGAACGCTCTACCACTGAGCCCACCGTGCCCTCTGGAACGTAAAAATGAAATGATAAGGACGGTTTTCCGGGGACAGTCAATAGCATCTTTTCGTTAAGTTGTAAAGGAAGCAGGGGATTTGTGGTCACTAAAATTAATGACAAGTATATAGAAAAAAAAAGACGTGATTTGAACACGGGCCCTCATGCACCAGAGGTAAACACTCTACCACTGAGTCACTCAAGTTAATTTCATAATTTTCTAATGTTAATAAGAGTGAAATCTAACGTTAAATACACATACATAAGTCAACGAACTGAGAGAGAGTTTCTGTATTGAACACGGGGACCTCATGCATTAGCGGTGAACACTCTATCACTGAGGCACTGAAGTTAATTTCATAATTTTCTAATGTTAATAAGAGTGAAATCTAACGTTAAATACACACATACATAAGTCAACGAACTGAGAGAGAGTTTCTGTATCTGCAATGTCTACTTGCAAAGAGCAGAAAAATAAGATAACAGAACATGTTTTGTATTTCAATGTTATTCTCCAGCTGTCGCGTCAACATTATCTTAGGTCATGGTTTCAGACAACACGAAGCGAAGATATGTATGTGTGTGTGTGTGTGTTTTAGGTAATATTAAAACAGTGTTTGAGATCTAAAACTTGACAAAACTAGTGATGCTTATACATCTCGGATGCCGTTACCTATGTACACATGATGTTGATTGATTTTTGAGTTTAACGTTCCGTTCAGCAGCGAGGCTATATGCACCACAAAGTTCACACGGCAAGAGTTAGGATCGAACCAGGGACCCCAATCACAGAAGGTGAACGCTTTACCACTGAGCCACAGCACCCCACGATTTCATCATGGGGCACAAATCTTCAAGTTAAAACAATTGTCTATTCTCAAATAAGAGAACATTTCTCCATTTCTTTAAGTTGATCTAGGAAGTTGAACTTTATACAGTTTTCTCCATATTATAGGCTAAGCTGTATGTGATATTACTTTAAAAGGACGAAAGTAGTTAAAATATTCCCTATTATTATCATCATTTCTTCTAAAATGCTCAGATTCCCGTCATAGAATTCGTATACTAGCTATGTACACAGGCGTGCATTAAGAAATTTTTTGTTGGGAGAGGTCCAAGCTTTGGGCGACGAGGCTCAAATACTACAAGCCTCTGTGTAGTATTGAACGCGTATTATTTTGCACTCGAAAAGACAATAAGTACTTGTAAAATACTTTCATCTATATTGTCATAGCGTCCCTTTCAGCAGCGAGGCTATATGAGACGTGGACACTAAATCACCAAGGCCCCCTATCGCATCACAAGTGAACGCTTTACCATTGATTCACCGAGGCCCCCTAGTACTTGTAAAAATTCTTTCATCTATATTGTCATAGCGTCCCTTTCAGCATCGAGGCTATATGAGACGTGGACACTAAATCACCAAGGCCCCCTATCGCATCACAAGTGAACGCTTTACCATTGATTCACCGAGTCCCCTTAGTTCAAAGTACAGTACTCATGTAATAATATTATCTAACATAAAGTTCACTTGTCGAGGGGCTCCCTGGGGGTAATATTCATACACGTAAAATATTTTAAAATAAACAATATTAGTACCGATTCCATAGTTTTCGAAGGTGCTGTATTCAATAAAGACACTTTGAAAATAGTAATATGCCATCTAAGGGGTAAAAAAAAGTGGTGAGCTCACGGGGTCTCCCTGGGGGGTAATATTCATACATGTAAAATATTTTAAAATAAACAATATTAGTACCGATTCCATAGTTTTCGAAGGTGTTGTATTCAATAAAGACACTTTGAAAATAGTAACATGACATCTAAGGGGTAAAAAAGTGATGAGCTCACGGGGGGTGATATTCATACACGTAAAATATTTTAAAATAAACAGTATTAGTTTCGATTCCATAGTTTTCGAAGATGTTGTATTCAATAAAGACACTTTGAAAACAGTAACGTGACATCTAAGGGGTAAAAAGTGTTGAGCTCCCGGGGGTGATATTCATACACGTAAAATAAACAACATTAGTATCGATTCTATAGTTTTCGAAGGTGTTGTATTCAATAAAGACACTTTGAAATCAGTAACATGACATCTAAGGGGTAAAAAGTTGTGGGCTCCCGGGGGTGGTATTCTTACACGTAAAAATAATATAAAATAAACAATATTAGTATCGATTCCATAGTTTTCCTAGTGTTGATTCCATATCGTGACAGGATTCCAATCTGTGACTTCCCGTGCACTAAAGATGAACGCTGTATCACGTAAGAAAAAAAAGAGATGAAATCTTTTAGTTTAAAATGTCTTCCCTCCCTCATTCACACGTTAAGGGGAGCATATGAATAAGACACATGTAGGAACGGTTTTCCTTGGAAAGTCAATAGCATCTTTTCGTTAAGTTGTAAAGAAGATAGCATTGAATTTGTGGTCGCTAAAATTAATGACAGTATAAAAGAAAGACGTGTAGAGAGGAGGAGGAGGAAATACGGATTTCGCGTTCACTAAAATTAACGATAAAATTCTAAAACAGAATAAGTATAAAAGACCATGTAATCTACATATCTTCATTAGTCAATACATTTGAAAGAGATTGTGAACATACATTTGTTTCACGCCTCATCCCATGGAATAGGAAGAAAAGTTAAAAATATTTAAAAGGTATGATGAGAGATTATTTCATTGACATCATAAAGTTCTGTCTTATATAGTATATATTTATATATCTAATATATATTGATTTATAAGTAACAAAATTCATTTCTTTTTTATTTTAGGTTGCATACAAATAAAGATAAGTGTAATCCTTTTCCCTATTCCTGTTGATATTATTATTATTATTCCTTTTTAATTACTTATATATCACATTTTACTTACTCGTATATTCTTTTAAACGCTTATATATCCTTTCAAAATATTTATATACATATATATATATATATATATATATATATTCCATTTAAATAAGATTTATATATCCTATTATATATCATATTCATATACCGTTTACACATATTGCATTACGTATATATACATCTGAGGAAGAAAAATGGCAAAAGAGAGTACGCAAGATTTACTGAAGGAGATTACGGTCTTCATTAATGACATGGAAGAAGAAGAAGAAGAGGTAGTGGGCGTAAATAACGAAACGCAAGTTCTTTTAAGTGAAATAAATGCCATAATCGGGATAGAAGAAGAAGAAGAAGAAGAAGAACAAGAAGACGCAAAAGAAGAAGAAATGGAAATAGATCATCATGAAAAAATGCAAGAAGAAGAAGACGGAGAAGAAAGAATAGAAGAAGCAGCAACAGCAACAGCATCAGCAACAGAAGAAGAAGAAGAAGAAGAAAGAGAAACTAATGAAATTCAAATTCCAGTAGAAAAAGAAGAATATGATGAAGAAGAACTATTACAATTATTGAACAGTGCTAGCAATAGAACAATAACAGAAGAAGCATCAGGCCGTATTAAAGAAATTATAAAGTGGTTACAAGAAGGAACAGAAGAAGACGTCGAAGAAAGGAGAAATGAAGAAGAGCTGCTAAATCTCACGTTTTCCCAAATAATAGGAGAGGATTACAATAAGGAAGAGATGAAGATAGAAGAAGAAGATGATAAGTTTTACACGAATGAACTAGAAAATTGGATTAACAATTTGTTTCCCGATCCCAGAAAAGAAGAAGAAGAAGTAATATATCCCTCAATTATGGAAATATTAGCAGAGGCTAGTGCAGAACAGGAAGAAATGGAAGTCGATTTAGACGACATAGAAAAAAGAATGGACGATTTGCTAGCCGTATTTCAAGCACAACGAAATTCAAATATACAAGTAGGATTCGGAAATAACAACCGTAATGATGGACACAATAGATTTCATATAATAGAAGAACGAAGAAGACAATACAGAAGATACAATATGGAGGGTAGAATGCTACGATTCCGTCTAGCCCCCGTGCGTGCAGATGAAAACCCTTTTACGGCAATTGAAGCAAGTCTACGGGCACTAATAGATTATTTACTACGTAATGTGGACCAGCATGATTACGTAGGAATAACAATCACAAACGAGAGAGAAGGACATCGACCATTTTGGTTGTCATTCAGAGAAGCAAGAAATCTTTCAGCAGAAGTTCTATGGACAAGCTATGAGAAAGTACTGCAAAGTAATGCGGCTTTTCTTATAAATGAAGATTGCATCGTGAATTTTCATCATGTACGTATGCCAAGAGGACAAGGTCCTTTGAAACAACATATTTTGAATACTGAAGAATATGTAAAGGCAAAACGTGGTATTATCACAATTAAGAATAAAGGCACAAGATGTTTAGCACATGCAATCGTCGTTGCCATAGGACTGAAAAAATACAAGGGAAGAAATCAAACTGAATATAATAGATATGTAAAAAATCAAAGTAAATATATAATAGAAAAAGAAGCAGAAGATCTGTGTGAAGCTGCCGATGTAGATCTCAGTCATGGTGGTGGAATTCCTGAAATTCGTAAATTTCAGGAATATTTAAAGGATTATAAAATCACAGTGTATAGGGGCTTTTCAGGAAGTGATGTTATGTTTGAAGCTCCACCAAGTGATAACGAGAGAACTGCTTTAAATTTACTGTTCATAAATAATCACTACAACGTCATTGAAAGCTTGACAGCATGTTTTAGCTGTAATTTTTATTGCGAAAGCTGTCATAAGAAATATCAAAATAAACATGATCATTTGAAACAATGTGCAGCTGTATGTTTTCGTTGTCATCAGAAGCCACCATGTGACTTTAAAGAAACCCATATTAATTGCAATGATTGTAATCGAGAATTTTATGGCCAGTCATGCTATGATTATCACAAGTCAGCGCCATATCAAAATGGAAAGCCTTTATGTTCCATTGTGAAATGTTGTGCCCAGTGTTTGAAAATTTATGTAGTGAAAGAGAAAGGTTCTCACGTATGTGGAGAAACTTATTGCAACATTTGCTATGATATAGTACCACCCAATCATGAATGTTACATGAGAGTGAATGAAAGAAGAAAATCGAAAAAAGCCAATGAAAAAATCATTGTGGAGAAGAAAGCTATGATTCTGTTTTATGATATTGAATGCACACAAGATACGAAAATAGAAGAAGAGGACGCAAACATATATGAACACATACCTAATGTCTTGGTTAGTCAACATGTATGTTACCAGTGTTATGAAGATAACAACATCAAGAATGATTGTGTCATTTGTGGAAAGCGAGAAAATATTTTTGACGGAGAAAATGTAATAGAAGATTTTCTAAAACATCTTCAACAACGTCGACCAAACATTAAATCAATAGCCTGTGTTGCCCATAATTCAAAGGGATATGACGCACATTTCATCATTAAGACCATGGTTGAGAAGATGAATTGGACTCCAGAAGTAATCATGAATGGAGCAAAAATTCTCTCTCTTAAAATAGGAAACGTAACCTTCATCGATTCACTAAGCTTTCTTCCTATGCCCTTAAGTAAATTAAGTGGTGCATTTGGGCTTCAATCGTGCAAAGGATATTTCCCACACTTCTTTAATCGACGTGAGAACCAAACCTATGAAGGGCCGCTTCCAGACATTAAATATTATGGAGCAGATACTATGAAAGTAGGCGAAAGACGCAAGTTTCTCGAATGGTATACCGAACATCAAAACGACACCTTTAAAATGAAAGAAGAACTCCTCAAGTATTGTGTACAGGATGTCGAAGTATTACGTCA